>NW_024356505.1:15691584-16011567 GCF_014805655.1 Passer montanus | reverse complement strand
CTGCCCGGCCGGGCGCTGCCGCGGGGCGCCGGGAAAAGGCGGCGGCCGCGGAGCGGAGCGGCTCCCACGCAGGTGCGCGGGCACTGCGCCCCCGGAGCCCGCGGCTCGGGGAGCTGGGAGCGACTGCGCCCTCCCTGCCACGGCACCGTCCGGTCCTCGGCAGCCTCTGTGCCCCGGCAGGGCCGGCCCAGTGCCCGGCTCGGCGCCCGGCAGCCGCCTCAGCAGCAGCCCGCCGTGCCCGGCTCGGCAGCCTCCAGCCGGCCGAGGGACCTTGGCGAAACGCGCTCCGCGGAGCGCTGCCCTGGGCCCCGCTTTCCTCCAGCACCTGTTCCGGAACCTCTCTGAGGGTAGCAACAACCCAGCTAGGGCCTGTAAGAATTTGAAGATTTACTCAGGAAAAATGAGGGACCAGAGTAGGAATGGCATGGAAATTAATGTCTTTGTGCCACTGCCTGCCATTTAGCAAGACACAGAACTAGAGAGCTGATCAAACTTTCACTGACAGGTTCCAGGTGTGTTTAATGAGAGATTTCTATGCAACACCAACTTCCATCTTCACCAAGTCTTGAGTGGTCAGATAAGCCTCAGAACTTCAGCTGGGGACCTGATTTTATGTTTAATTATAATGACATTCTTTTCTATTTATATTCACTTTGTTGATACATGGCACTAAAAGACAAGCTTTGAAAGGTGTTTTAGGCAATGTAGATGAGATTTAGTAGATTGCTAATAATTTTATATAATAAATCCATTGAAGTTTGAAAATAAAAAACATTTACCAGCATTTTTTTTTGTTTCTTTTGTACATGTATCCATTCTTCCTTTCCAAAATGTGCATTTATATGGTTTAATTTTCATAAGACACAAGTGCTAGAAATTCTTGGAATCATCTTTATTTTAGGAACCATGCAAAACCATGCCAGCATGATTTGGTTTATAGAGAGGTTTCTTAAAGAATTCCTTAATTCACCTAGTGCACTGAGCATGGCTTCCTCAGCATAAATGGTAGCTGCTCGCTATAAATTAGCTTCTCCACACCATTAAAGATATCTAAGTGTTTTGAATTAGGACATTTCCAAAACTCCTTGACACTCCAACTTTTTGTTTAACAAAAGAGTTTGAAAATTTAGATGAGCTCACTGTGTACAAGTAAAATGCAACATTATGTTATATAATGCAATAAGTACGTACTTATACCACATACTTAGAGATACAAATGCATTCATAACTAAAATTTCATTTTGGTGTGGATTTGATTGTCTTAAATGAACTCCAATTGGATTCTAAATATTCCATTCAATTATCTTCATATTCTCACAAAACCAAAAGAAACAACAGCTTTTTGTAACTTTGGAAAAATTTGTCCTCAGATGCTAGTATCATACCTATTAGCCTTTAAACTGACATCCAGTAGTCAACCTTATAAATATCTTTCTAAATGCCAGCTTCACAGTAGCACATGCCAAGTACTTGCCTTTAGTTCCCCGTGTCTAATCTATTGCTTTTCCTTTAAAACACTGATTTCAAGAGATTATTTTTCTCCCAGGGAAGGAATTCAGTCCCAGTATATTTGAGCCTCAAGTTACTAAATATGGATCAAAACACTGAAATGCAGTGAGTAGTTACTTAATTGTGATAAATCATTCCAGTACAACACAAAATTTTTATAGGCCTTGCAATAAAATGTTACGTCTCGTGTTATGGGGCAGAGGTCTGGTTTTGAATCATGATATTGCCTTAAAAGTTGCTTTGAAGTACTCTCAGTTACACAGGGTCATATAAAAAATAAAAATTGCTGCAAAAAATATGATCACAATTAAAAATAAATTTTCTTATGTTGTGCAGAATTTCCATATATTCACTTAATTTAGGCCTGTACTGTTCTCTCTGCTGTGTATTAAAACAGGGTTCAACCTCAGCTCCTATTGAAATGGAAAAGGTCCCACAAGTTCATTTGCAGTTTGGAATGACAACTCCATTGACCCTTGTAGCTTTAAAATGCCAAAGAAAAATTTGGAGGTCTTAGGACACAGGAAGAAAAATTAACACCTTCATTAAACATTTCATATGCCCTTGGAAAGCAACAGCCCTCACATAGGTGAAAGCCAAATCAGTACAGCTGAGCTCTGAAAGATCAATGTAAGAGATGTCAAACTGAAAGACCCTAACATTAAGATTCTTTTTTCCGCTGGAAAATACTTAGGAGATTGCTGTCCACATGCCTACTTTTAGAAACGTTGCTGTATTATGTGCTGTTTTGAGAACAAGGAGATGATGGGGGTAGATGGGTTATGGCTTATGGCTAAGAGCTTCCTCAGCACAGAGCTCAGTGGCAGCCTTTGTGCATTGCACATTTGCATAAGCATCTTTGTTCTGGTTTCAATACAAAGCTCCATCCTCTTCTGCCAGAAGCAGGATGCTGCCCAAACTGTATATGCTCCTGTCCTCCCCTCCTTTAATCAAGCTCCTACCATAAACAGATTAAAATATGCAAAGAGTTTGTCTGTTAACAGCTCACTCCCTCACAGCAAAGAAAATAACAGATGTCTAGAAGCCACAGCCAGAATTTTAAATATTAAATTTATTATAGTATATACTTAAATCTGTGTTTGGATATTTAAATGAATTTTGTTGCTAAGCGTGACTTTAAGTTGCTCATTTAATAAAACTATGATGAACTTGGAGTCCTACATTTTTGTATGATTCA
This sequence comes from Passer montanus, assembly GCF_014805655.1. Taxonomy (NCBI): domain Eukaryota; kingdom Metazoa; phylum Chordata; class Aves; order Passeriformes; family Passeridae; genus Passer; species Passer montanus. Next base: position 16,008,860 of record NW_024356505.1, on the reverse strand, counting down.
TGAAAGAATAAAGCACCTAACTCAAGAATCCTAACAGAAAAATAATTCTTAGTTTTCAATGTGTTTTATTTGCCTTTCATGTATTGCAACAGTCATCTGCAGTTATAGTATATTAGTAGTTTTGAAAGAAACAGGGTTCAGGCTTATAAATCTGACTTCAGTGGTGATATTACATCACAGGTGCAAATTATTGAAAAGTAGTCTGACTCCATGTGAAATCAGCTAAGGTAACAGCAAGCTATATGTAAAGAAAATATTTTTCAGAATATATGGTTTTAAGAAACAAAGGTAGTTCACCAAATTTGTTAAAGAAAATATCAAAATTTAATTAATCTATCTTAGAACATTTTTACACTATATGAAAAGTTTTGTGGAGAAAATGGAATTAAGTGGAAAAAAACCAAAAACCTTTCTTCACAGTAATTCTATACTTCGTGTGTTTTCCTCAGAAAATGTCAATATGGAGTAGACTACACTGCTCCCTCCCAGAAACAGCAAATTCACAAGTAATCATAATAGGGATCCAAAGGAATCAAACCATTTCATCAGAAACAAGACCTTTCATAGATTATGTTGATATCACTTTACATTAATTATTGTAGTGATAACAATATACCATAGACCAGTAAGTATAATCCACTTGATCCACATACTTATTTACACAGTAATATACCTATTGACACAGTTGGGATGGGAAAAATTCTTGTGAAATACCCAAAAATACCCAGAGGCATTTGTAGGTCTGTCACTCACATCACTGATATTCTATACGTGTATATATATTCACATATATATATGTGTGTGTGTGTGCATGTGTGTGTGTAAAATCTAAGGTAGCTAAAAGAAAATAAGCCACAGAGCATACATTTATACTTGAGGAAATCAAGGACTGTTGAGAAACTAGAGGAAATTACATTAATCTGCTGAACTATTTTCCTGGGTTTGTTATCCAATATACCAGATACTCTAACAGAACCTTTAGCTATTCTTTCATTAAAGCAATTAAGATTTAAGACTGAAAGCATCTAAATTCAGACCTGTTGAATTAACACTGGCACACAAGATTATTTAGTTGATCCAAGTGCTACAGAGCAGTCAGTCTTACTTCTGCCCTGTGAGAATCCTAGGCTTACTCCTCTTGGAATACATTCTGAGTCATATGAAGGACAGCAGGGTGCGTGGGAACAATCTACATGAATTTACTAGGGTAAATCTAGCCTGATCAATTTGACTGTCCTCTGTGATGAACTGACTGAATATATGGGTGAGAGAAAAATGAAAGCACCAGTGGATGGTACTTGGCTTTTGCAAGGCTTTCTATGCTTATTCTCACAACAGTCTCCTGTCCAAGTTGGGACATAACAGACTGGATTGGTGAAAACTAGGTATGTGTGCAACTGGTTGGATGGCTGGGCTAAGAGGGTATTGGTTAATGGGCTGTACTCAACCTAAGTGCCAATAGGAAGTGTCATTACCCAGGAATATATCTTTACATCTCTAAGGAGGATATGTCCTTACATCTTTATCAGTGATCTGAAGGACACACAGGAGTACTGGTTCCTAAAATCTGCAGCTGAGAGGACTAATTAACCCCTGCCAAGGGTAGGACTGCCATCCTCTAGACATGCTGGAGGAAAGGTCTGGCAGGAACCTTATGAGATGCAGAGCCCTGCAGTAGGGAAATAAAAACCCTCAGTGATGGAGCCTGGCAGGGGAGCAGCTGTTGAAAAAGCCCTGAGAGTTTTGTCAGGGAGCAAGCTGAGCATGAGCATTGAGTCCTGGCAGAGAAGAAATCCAGTGCCATCCTGGGCAGTAACTAGGGGTGTTATTAGCCCCCTCCAATCAGTATTTTATAAATCACACCTTGAATAATGTATCATGGAATAATTCCGGCTGAAAAGACTCTCAGGATATCTCTAGCTATGATAAAACCAGATCACACTAAAGGGCTGTATTCAAAAGATGGAGACAGCATAACTTCTCTGGGCAATCTGATTAGTGATGGAGCATCCTCATGATGAAGATGTCTTTCCATGTATCAGGCCTGAACCTCTCAAATCCACTTATGCCCATAACCCCAAGTCTTCCCACCATGCCTAACTATGAAAAGCACATCTCTGCCTTCTTGGCAGAGATGCCTCATGCATTTAATTCCATGCGCTACTGTTAGGTGTCCCCAAATCCTTCCTTTACATTCTGGACAATCCTAGATGAACAAGTGGTCATACAGATTTTCATATAGGTGTAACAATGCTCAAATTACTAATGGATTTGTCTCAGCTCTGGTTTCATAATATTATCTCTAGTGCTTTCAAGGAAGAAATGACAAGTACAAAAGAAGTAAGGAAAAAGCAGTATAGCAGGGTATCTTTCAGTGAATTTAAACCTTTTTTCCCCCTCATAACTGACTCTCATCTTCACCTTCCATGTACAGGTTTGGGGGTTTTTTCCCTCTGTTGTTCCTGCTTCAAAGAGGGACCTTGGCCCCTTAGGTCAGTGGGAGTATTTTCAGAGATACAATGGGACAATGGGCTGACAACATTCTAAAATCTACATGAAAGATACTATTTGTTTCTACTGGATGCAGGAATGAGCCCTTAGTCATACTAAATGAAAGATGTTCGCTCAGTCTGAAAAGATATGATTTAGTTAAAGATTACTTAAGATGTAGATGTCTAACACCTTGCTCATTCTGAAATGCTAAAATATAAAGACTACTAAGCTCTATACAAATATTACAGTACCTAAGCAGGGCAGCAGGTAAGGGGCAAAATGTGCTTACTGTCTATTTCTGGGTGTAGCATTATAAGAATAATATGCATTTTTTTTAGTACATTTCATTCTATATATATGCAGGATATAAAAAAGAAGCATATGGCTAGCAGACTTCAAAAAAGATATATTTATTTATATATCTCAAATATGCATTTAATTTTAAATTATGGTTTTAAGATTAATTACCATATGTATGTTTACTGAACTGTCTTAACTGTGTGAAAAGACAGAACATGTCCTTAAACATTTGTTGAATATTAACACATATGGTAGAATCACTCTGTAATATTCAATGACCAATGTAATTGTTACTGGAAGGCTTTTTGTTATATAGTTTAAACTTAGTTCAAGTACAATTGAAATATAATATATTCCCTGTAATTGTTAAAAGAACTGATGGACAGAGTTATTAAACTTAGATGCTTTTAGTTCATTCTCAGTAATCATCTAGTGCAGAGGTCATTCCTGTCAGTAAAATACAAAATGAAAGATATTGAGGGACTCCTGAGTGTAGAGCCTTTCTTCCTCTGTTTTATGAATTTCCTCTAGATTTTGCTTTGCTCATGTTGGTTATGTTAAATATCATGTTTGTACATGTGCTTCATGCAGGTAGATTAATGAAAGGCCAACAGTGGGATGTCATGTCTTAAAAAATAAATATGCAAGAGAAATTTATAATAATCATCTCTCTATATTATTTCTGATGAGAAAGGCAGAAATTAGCATAGCTGCTGTTACCTAGATTCATGAATTGGTAAGAGGTAACATAGAATGTATGTCTGCCACAGAGGCAGTATAGAACTTTTGTGGATTATAATTAAATAAGTATCAGTACAGACATAGCTGACTAAAGAAATAATGAATCAATAATGAAGAGAAAAATGGGTTTAATTCAATCTAGACATTTCCATGAAAATGGAAAGCATTTAGTGTAAACCAGAAAAGAAAATGGCAGCATTTTCCTGGTTGATGCAGCATAAGAAAAGAGCAGAAAGGAAAAGGAACATATAGCAAACTAATGGTATTACGATTTTCCTCAGATTGAAAAAGCACCCTACAAAAATTCAGCATCAGAAAAAAACCAAGAATTATAAGAAATTATTTTAAAGTAGGGTTGAAATTAAAAAGTACACATATGCCTGTCATTCACAATATTTGAGTATAACTTGTCATAAAACCATCAAGTGAACTAAAAGAATTCAAACCTTGCATTTCTAACTAGTTAGACCTAACTAATTAGCCCTGCTTCATTTGCATTTTCATTAAAGGTATTTAGAAGAAAAATTAAATGAATTTTCTTCATTTAGAAGAAAATTTTTTTGGGGAAAAAACAGACAAGAGATATACTATGTTAGTAAGCTAGAGTTACAAGTCAAACTATATTAGCATGAGTATACCTGGTGAGAACAATTAACAACACAATCAGCATCAAAACTTATGGTTTGTGTAATATTATTCTACATATACAAGAGGCATTATGGCTGAAAATGAACAGAACTTAAAAGCTGAAATAAATCAGAAATAGTTAAGAAGAATTATCTCTAAAAGGAAATTGAAAAAAAAATAGTAAGAGAAGATGGAACTAATTACATTTAATTACTTTAAAAGAAAGGCTTTCCAGAAGGCTGATGGAATGAATTTGGAAAAGCATCTCCAAAAATGGCTTGTATCAGTGAAATTTAAGTAAGGAAAGCAGAAGAGGTGGGCTGAACAATGAAAAAAAAAATAAGAGTACTTTTTCTTCAAGTTAGTAACAAAGAAGCCACCAGTAGTCTTCAAAAATAAATTTTTGTTGGATTCAAGGCAATCAGAAAAAAAAGAGAAAACAATAGTGTCAAGTAGGGCCAGTTAGCACCTACTCTATATTATAGGCCTTAAATCTCAGATTCTTATATATTTTGTGGTGTAAGTTAGGGTTTTCCTTTTTCTTCATCTGAGTTTTGTTTTGCTGAAATGTCAGGGATCTATTTAAATAAGCTGAACAACATATTTTATAACAAAGTAATAAAGGATATTTCGTTACATCTAAAATAAAGTCGATCCCTAAAGAATTTTACTTTTATGTACCTGATGCTGCTGTCTTTGCTCACTGATATATTTTAAAGTATTAACATGTAATATACAAATCAGTGTTACAGATACTTCAAGGAACTTGGTTTTATATACATGTTTAGTTAAAAGTTGATAAAATTTCTAAATACTTTTTTCTACCATTAAAATGATCACGTCTTTTAGTATTTTGAACAGGTATGTAACAAAAAACTCATTCCACACCTTTTTCTGAGACTAGATTCACATATGGCTTCCAGGGAAAATTTTAGAAATGTGTTTTCGCCTTTTTATTTTGTTTTACAAGATGTTAAAAACTAAGTTCTCTTCTAGTTCTACACATGTCAAAATAGATTATTCTACTAGATTTATGCCTTGTAAATGGGATGAAAACAAGGGAACTGGTTTTTGAGAGCAGCAGAGTAAAGCACTCAGTGGTGAGCTTAGATAATTTTGCTGTCTCCTCTGGTTCTGCTATTGGTCCATTATTTGATATTGACATCCAAGATCTATGCATGTAAAATCAGCACTGTGATTTAAGACTGCAGTTTTTAAACTCTTCCTTTAACATAAGAAACCTCATGTATTCAGTCAGAAAGAAAAAAAATCCCCATGTAACTAAATTTCTACTTTCAAAGATGTCCACAAATTTCTTATTTTTGTTGGTACTTCATAGATCAATGCCTAGGCCACCAGTGGGCCATTTTCTTTCATATCCCCTTCAGGAGACTAAATGTAATACACATTTCAATCATTCTTACTGTAAATACTCAATCAAGGTCTGTACAAACCACAGGGAAATTGATTTTTCACTCAGAAATAATGCCAGAAGTCAGAGAGGTAATGTTTCAAAAATTTGACAGAATCTCAGAATGGCTGAGGTTGGAAGGAAGCTCTGGAGGTCATCTGGTTGTACCCTGCTGCCTCAGTCAGCATCTCCAAGAGCAGATTGCCCAGGCATGCCCAGTGGTTAAATGGATGACCTTCATGACCTAGTTCAGATTTCTCTTCCTGAAGCCTCACAAATCTGCAAATCTTCCTTCACAGGAAGATAATTCATCATCCTCACTACCTGCGAATGCCAACCAATACAGAAAAGATGACTTGGACAAAACACAGGAATGGTACTGTACTGATACTCCTACTGAGGGCCAAGAACTGATTCCACCTTCTGATTCTTCTGGATTCCAGGATGGTTTTCCACCTAGCAGATCTATAAAGCCATGTGATGAACTGAATTTTGAATTTTGATACAATAAATTTTCTTTAAATCAAAAGTGACAGAGACAGATTCCACCAAGAACAGATTGAAAGTTAAAATTCTGGCAGAGTGGAGAAGAGGACTTTGAACCCCTTCAGAAAATGTTTGAAACAACTTCTTCTGTTTTTGATGTTGTCACTTTCTCATTCTCCTGACATATTTTTAAAAATGGTGACACTTTTAAGATGATGTGAATACCTGTTGGAGATGCCCTGAAATGTCTATTAGATAAATGACTGTGCTTTGAATTTGTTTTTGACTCTAGTTCAACTTTTCCATAAATTACCATGATGTCTCAACCATGAAGAATGGAGCCGTTTTGGACATGTGAATGTGCAACACCAGTTTCTAAGCCTTAAAGAATAAGAGGCATATTGAATTTAGCATTAAACAGCAAGATGCAAGGACCACATATGTGGAACTTGATATTAAGTGTTTGCCTAGATAATCTAATCAGTCATTTTACAGCAAGCCTTTTAACTTATATATGTTTTACTTCTCTAGACTGAAATTATCTGGAGCAAAAAGTTTCTCTGATGTGAATATTTATACAGTGCTAGCACAATGGAGTAGCATATTTGGTTTGATCTCTAACATAAAATGAGTCTATGGAACTGTGTATATTCACCTGGCTTATATGAACTACAACATTATAGCTGTGTGGCATAGGAAATGTTTGCTTCTAAAAGCTAAATGAAACCAAAATTAGGAAACCAAACAATAAATGCAATGCATCTATTTGCTACTTCCTTAGTTAAACTTCTTAGGCTAATTTTTTTGCACTCAGATTTTGAGTATACCAACTAATTTAATGCTTCTTCTGTTTTCTTTAATTGCTTTAACAGGTTTTATAATATTTTAGTTTTAATAACTTTTCAATGCTGAGTCTGTTTCAATGTATAACAAACACTTTGATTAGCCCTTATTTTCAAAACTGTCTTGAATGAAATTACTTCAGTCTGTCTGCTGATATGAATAAACATGCACAGCCCCTTTCAGAACAAAACCCAATCCTGATGCTGAAAATTGTGCTAATTTCTATCACTTATATATTCAGGCTTATTATCTGGAAACTATCTCCTTGATATTGTACATTTGCATATGCATGAATAGTCATCCACCTGCATACAGTTATTCTTGGTGCAGTGTTTTAGCACTTGTGAGTTGGAATTTCAGACATTATGCACCACTTCTACTCTTTATTGATTGATCCCTGATTCTTTTGTAGGAGGCTCCACCTGACATAGATACTGAGGGAAGTAGGACTGGTGGAGGGGAAAGGGAGATATCATCTTGTTCAACAGTTCCAAATAACGCTGCAACCACCAGAATTGCTAAGATGTATGGGGTTCTGGAGTAAGATATAAAGGGACTTCTCCAGCTCCTCACTACTCTCACAAAATAGACACACATCTTGCAATCATCAAAGTTCAACAATCTCCTGTTTTATTGTGTTTGGTTTGTTGGTTTTAGTTTGGTTTTTAATTCTGTGATGGTCATCATAAAGCTACAATTCAATTTATTTTTAGAGATGACTGTAAAGTGAGGTCTTACCCAAATGGTACTCGGCTTTTAAAAACAACTTGCAGCTTTTAACAAAGGTGATGGAATACTTAACACAAAGCTGATTTTACTGTTAGAAAACTAAGACATATTTCAGGCTGAGAAAGTTGGAACTGTTCAGCCTGGATAAGAGATTGCATGGATACCTCATATCAACTTTCCAGAATCCTTATGGGGCCTACAGAAGGACTTCCTTGTCAGGAACTGCAGTGATGGAACAAGGAGTAAGGGGTAAAAATTGAAAGAGGGGAAATTTAGGTTAGATAACAGGAAGAAATTTGTTAATGTGAGGGTGATGAGGCATTGGAATGGGTTGCCCAGAAAGGTATGGGTGTACCAAATCTGACTGTGTTCAAGGCCAGGCTGGATGTTGCTTTGAGGAACCTGGCCTAGTGAGAAGTGTCCCTGCTTAAAGCAAAGGGCCTTGGAACTAGAAAATCTTTAAGGTCTCTTCTAATCCCTTACCTTTTTATAATTTTATGATATAACAGCATTTTAAATAATCCGCATTTGATTTTAGTAGAAGAGCTTAAAATAGCTGGTGTTGTTACAGATGCATCCATGCTCCTTTGTAATATTTTCCTAGGATGGGGAGAAATTCCCGGTTTGATAAATTCTTGTAAACTTTATGAAAGCCAGTGGCCAAGCAGGTAAGAGACACTTAGTTTAGCAACATAGCTGGGAAAAAGGTTTCAGCATAAGTGAAGCAGTTACGTATTCTGCTTGGTCTGTCAGCTGACTCACCTGCACACAGTGGGAAGCAGGGACAATTTGGGTCACTTCCACAAAAGAATAAGGATTGCAATTTACAAAGAGCCAGTGCAAGGTGTCTTTGAGACTGAAAGCACTAAAAGAGGTAATACTTGGCATGAAGCACTTGAAAAGAGACAGGAGAGAAGAATTTGAGAAGAATACAATTTATGCTGTACGCTCTGTCCCTGTAAGGATCCAGTATGGTATTGTACAGTTACAGTACAGCCCCTTCCAGAGACTCAGATCTTTGCAGGTTTTTCAAGATACCACTAAGGACGTGTGGCAAAGTTTGCCATGAAGTCATGCAGTGACACATTTCCATTTTAAGTAGAAATGTTTTCAGCAAAACACTTTTAGTATGCACATACATCCACTAATTGCTCAAAGTTACTTCTTAAGTAACTGAGCTACTTCCTCAGCATGAGGGATCAGTCTATTCCCAGAATGCCCAAATTTGCAAATTATATCAGAAGAAAAAGTACACAAGAGCTGCTTCTCTCCTTTCTAAGGAAAAAGTGCCCTGAATTTAGGACAAAATGCTGAGCTTTAACTAGACTGAAAACCACAGCAAATGAAAATACCTCAATTACATTTTTAAAATCCTTCACTTAACATTATTTTAAATTTTTAATTAGCTATCACAACTGTAGTCAATTAGAAGTTACTAAATTACACCATTCAGGATATGCTGGGAGGAATTAGTCCATATTAGTGAATATTCATGAAAAGGTGGTGGGATTTTCTTTTTCCAACATAGAGGCTACAGATGGGATCCTAGATATATGAAAACTAAGAGATCTTTGTTAGTTACTATTACATAAATGTACTTTATTCTTGCTTTAAGAAAAAAATTAAACCAATGAACTATATGCAAAGAGCAGAAAGACAAATAAAGAGGTCAGAGAAAAACGGATGGATGCATACAGGTAAAAGAATAGATCACAGAATGGCTTGGGTTGGAAGGGACCTTAAAGATTAACTGTTTCCAACCCCTGTCATGGGCAGGGACAACTTCCACAAGACGAGATTGCTCAAAGCCCCCTCCAGCCTGACCTTGGACACTTCCAAACATTAACTCATACTAACTTGCAATATCTTTAAGAAATTAAATAATGACCAAGAGAAAAGAGGAAAATGTTCTGGAAACACAACAGAAATAGAAAGTTTGTTTAATGAACTATAAATTAAGTAGAATATATACTATGGAAGATAAGAACAAAAAGAAATTCCCCACATTATAATGCTCTAAGACTCTAATAATTTCTTCCTACTAATCATATCTCAGCTAGGAGAAAATATTACAATGGCTTAGATATTTGCTTTCAATACTGTAAGGCCCATAGAGAAGTTTTGCTGTTTTTGTAATGTTTGGCATTCAATGCAGCAAAATAACTAAAAAAAGTGATGATACACAGTTTTCAGGAAGCAGACAGCAAGATTTTAGTGATCCTGAGATAAACAGTGCTGAAAAGTAAACTATAGTAACTTGTCAAAATTATAGGTACTGCATCTGCATAAAAATGATGCACCTGAATAACAAGTGTTTAATATTAATTCCTAAGAAAAACATATTTGAAATACATCTTCTTACTAAAAGGCATTCAGAATAATTGTCAAGCCTAGTAAACAGCAAGTGATGCTACAGTTAGAAACCTTTCAATTTTCCCAGCTGAACTGACTGAATAAATTCAAGAAAGTTGCATAATTCACAAAAAAAGAGAACAAAATCATTAGCACTCCCTGCAAAATCCCTTGCAAAGAAGCAACACTTTGGTTTGCTGATGCCATAGTACCACATTAGTTTTTAATAGCACAATGAGCTGTCAATTGAGATTAAGTTCCTTGAAAAGGTCTTTTCATTGAATTAAGCTTCTTAATAAAAGTAATTGCTTTTCTAATTCCCCACTGGGCTACTGGAGCACAGTCCAGTACCTACTATATAAAATGTAGAGTCTCAATCACTTCAATTGATATTTGGACTGGAACCATAGCATCAAAACCAAAGTTATGGCCTTGGCAAAATAATACATAAGCAAGAATGGGACTGAATATATTGCAAAAAATAAGTAGATGTGCTTAATAATTTTAATGTAGAAAAAAATATTTCATTGCTGAGTTATATTTAGGCTTCCTATAACTGATGTGTTTTCAAAAGCAAAGAAAACGTAGGAATAGAAAGAGTAGCAGCTTTCCTTTGCAATAGATAGATCAGATGGCTAAGGGAAATTGTATTCTACCAACACAGCTAAGAGAAAATCATATGAAAGGAAGTTTAATGAATAATCTTACTGAAATGTTGAGATTTTTATTCATGTAATCACCATCCATTTCTGAATTTACACTCTGTAAAAGAGATTATGTTTTGGCAAAGACCACCCTGAATTTATAGCAGATTTTATGGATCTATCTCCACTTGCAGATTTGGTGCTGTGTAATATAAAAAGGGGGATTTTGTTGTTTTTTTGTTGTTTTTGTGGGTTTTCTTTTATTTTATGAAACTAGCATGTGGAACTAGTTGGTCTGCACAGCAGATAACCAAATGATTTCTGTTGAGAAAACATATCCTTGGAAAAGCACAATGTACAGTGATTCATGCTGCACAGCTATGGAATATTTTTTTCTTTTCCCAGATAGTCCAAGCCGATCAAAGGAATGTAGATACTCACATCCTGTGCAACAATCAGCTGCTCCACTAAAATGAAAAATAGATATAATTGCAAAATAAATGGAACCTTTCAGGGTGCTTCTTTAACTAGTTATTAGTTTTTATTAAGAATTACAAAGATTTTGTTACCTAAAACCCACAATATTACAGTGAGAATCGAGATCCTTTCTCTTCCTGGTCCTGATGCTGACTAGCAGGATTACTCCAAGATTCCTCTTTCTTTAACTTGAGGTCTGCTTTTCCACTCATTTCTCTTGTCTAAATGTCAATAAAGCAGAACTGCTTCTTTTTCTATAGCACCTGGTGTAGATGCAGTACAATTCCCTATAGGCTGTCCCTATGATATTTTACTGAGACAATGGAGAGGAATTTTGGAAATAGCAGTTAAAAAACTAAAAATCAGTTTTTATGATGTGTATACCTCCACAGAAGCCAGAGAGAATGGTCTCTAAGATTTTTCTGGCTTTCTCTTTACAAATGCAGAAACACTGAAAATGGTGAGTATGAAATTAAATACTTAATTAGATTTCCATCTATACCTATTAACTAAATCTCCATTAGATGATAGTGAAATTTCCTTCCACAGAATAATTACAAAGAGTTAATTGAACAAACCGGTCAAAAAACACAGTAAGATTTTTGTCTACTTAAAGTTTGTTTGGTTTTTTAAATTTTGGTTTTTAGCAGGCTGCCTTAAATATTTCTATTTTGCCCCAATTTTTATAATTAGAAACCATATCTGTTTCAGTATAGTGCATAAGTAATGAGTAGATTTTTTGCATTAAGCTGATCATCTCTCAGAACTGAGGACAGAGGAATAGTGAAGCATACTTAAATAGAGTAACCTTTCTTCCTTGGATTGTGTAAAGAATGCTCTCTTCAGTTGTCCTAGCTGTGACTAAGTTTTTAATTGTAAACAACACAGAAGAATATTAAGCACAATAAAGAGGTTTAATTAGAGACTTCTAATGAAACATTTGCAATGGGTTGACTGTAAGGCTGCTCAGAATTCAAGCAATAAAATTGCTTTGGGAAAGCGAACATAAAGTAACTTCACTGTATATGAGATTATTACATCACAGGACATTCCATAACCAGCTTCACTCATACCTTGATATCCAATGACAGCTGTGTCAAAATAATTTTTATCTTGCAAAATCAATCCTCAACCTTGAAAAAACAAATTAAAGTCTACCTGTATTATTAATGAATTAAAAATAAAAAAATAGTTTGTAGCTATGGGAAACAACATCCACCTCGATTAAAAAGTCATTTCAGACATTGATTTTAAATGGGCTTGTTTGTATATAAATTGTCTTTTATGCCAAATGGTTCATCCATCAGAAGTGCTACACATGGTATGAGCAGAAGCAGATAAAGCACCCGTGAGATACAAAGTTCTCCTACTTAACTACATGTGCAGCCTGATCTCAAAGAAACACTTCCTGCATTGCCAGTAGTTAACATTCTTCTGAATACCAGCCATTTTAGTTTTTTTTAATTATTTTTATGTGTTTCTAAACAGGGAGATACTTATTGAAGGATACTTTTAGCAATATTTTATGGATTTCATTCCATTTTTGTGTTTTCACTGGAGCTTGACTGCCAATAAATATTTTGCATTTTACATATATAAAAAGATATCCAATTAGACTGCTGTAGTCTGTGAACTTACATTACTTAGAGGCATTAAGATAATTGTGCACTGTTCAAGAACTACCTCCTGTTCAAAACATACCCATTTACTCCTAAAACTCTGAGCAGATGCTTTTCCATTTTTAAAGTGTACTGTTTATCCCCCAAAAATTAAATAAAATACAGAACATCACCATCGCACACCAAATTAAGAGAAAGCTCATGAACATAAAACAGTATTAAAGTTATTCTATCAAAATAATTTATAGACATATAGAATTATTACAAAAAGACCCCTTTTAAAAAAATCAGTAACAAAAGCAGAACTAAAAATATAAATGAATTTTGTAAGAAATGTTTCTCCAAATAGATAGGGTCTTTAAAGATAATTTAAAAGTTAAAACGCATCATCAGCCCACTGGACCAAATTAGTGAAAAAACCCTCCTTCTTTCTAATATTAATTTATCTCAAATTCTTGGATATACATAGTAATATCTGGATCCGGCACTGAAACTGATAAACAAGTGTGCTCATGCCCCAGTATCATAGAAAGTGGGTTTAGAAACCCACAACAAGCTTATAATATAAGCCCTAAGGGTTCTTTAAGCACGTGTTAGCTCACAGTTTAAGATGCATGGTTGTCCATTGCTGGCAGTGAAAACACAATCAGTGCAGTCTATAGAACCTGGAGATTGCCGGCAGCCCCAGTGCGTGTCCATGTGGAACTGAGCTGTCAGGGCTGTTATCTGTCTAGGCTGCACCAAACAGATCCTTATCAGCTGCCAGGGTGTGCACTTTTTCCATGTGACACCCATACATGGGCATTTCAAGTCCAGTGTCACAATACTATAGTTGAATTTTGTTGCTGTTACTGACTGAGCACTTCTTTAAAATAACACTTAAGATAGTGGAAAACAAGATTTCTCTCTTTTTCTTATTTTAAAGAACTGTTTGGCTTGCATTTTTAAAGTAATATTCAGAGTTCACTTAATTAAAATGAAGTATGCAGCCTTGACCTCCCTGTAATTAACTCTTCTTTTTTGCAAATCAGTCGCAGTTCCTTTTAAATCAATGGGGTTGTTCTGTCTCCGTGGAAACACTGCTAAACTTCCAGCTTAAAAACCTGTACCAGGACAATGGTACTTTTGCCAGACCAGCTCTGACAAACAAGATGTGTTTTGCAGATGCCATAGCTACACAGTTCTCTGCAATTCTCTGACCTGAGAGATCTCAGTTGGGTTCTGATGCTTTGGTGTCTCATGGAGCTGCTATTTCATAATCATATTTTTCTTCCACCCAAGCAGTCTGGTCTGATTTCAGAAGAGCTATTGAGGCCAATAGCTTTGGGACAGGCAACAGGGCCCTTGTAGGATCATTTCTGATCTCCTCTGCTCTTAGGTGAACCCCAAGAGCAGCAGGCATGATGTTCATAGTCAGATGGGACAAGCTTGATGTGCCTATGGCAGGGGCTGAACCATGAGACTCTCATAAGGCCAAGAGAAATACTCACTGCTTTGTTTCACAGATGCTATGAAGAATTTTCCAGAAGATAAATATTTTGAGTTGGCAGAAAATGTACCCTTTATAGCCTTGTCAGGAGCTGGCTCCTACACAGCATTATAGAGACAACAGCTTGCCTCCTCCTGGAACAGCATCAGTTATGGAATAAGTTGTTATAAATTTATTATATTAAAAAGAGAAAATAAAAAGAAAGTATATTCCCATAAAATTTTTAACTAAAAATAAACAGTTTTATGGAGATAATTATCAGTTTCATTGTTCTATGAAGTACTTCATTTACCATGTGTTCTGATTTAACATGGGTGTTTGAACAAGAGCACTGAGCAGCAAGGATGCTACCAGGGGCTACTGTTTGTTCCAAAACCTGTGGCTCTGCATATATTCTATTCATTTACAAATGTGGATCAGGAGAAGAACAGAACAATTTGATTACCTGAAAAGTTTGAGCTGGCAGCAAAAAGTTCCAAAACTTATCCTTCTTTTTGGGCTCAGTTTCCATTAATTGGGAAGTTAAAAGATTTGAAATGCATTTACACATGAAGTACAACACTGAATACATAATACGGAGTACAGTAAAGCAACTGTAACCTTCTTAAAAAATCCCACTTTTAGTAGTATTGTGATTCCATTGAAAACAGTGTCTGCATCACTTAATGACTGTTTTCATCAACCAAGTAATTTTGCTTTTTAGGTGGGCATTTTTGGGGACAGTTATAAGAAAGAAAATAAATCAGCCTTGCATTATCATAGCCAAGATTGATGGAGTTAGTACTGTAGGCTGACTATAAAAAAGACAGAAATGTGTAAAGTACAGCAAACTAAACTTCTGTGAAGTTACAGTAAACTAAACCAGTAAGTATATTGTGGAAGAGTGTAGAAGTGAAAACATGCAGTAGAAAATCAGAGATGACATTTTCTCCAATGCTATCCCACATATTGCTTGATATTCCTGCTAAACTCTGTCTTTGCAAATCAGGCATACTTGGAAATAAATTTGGTAGAAACATTATTCATGTATGCTTGGTGTCTGAACACATATTGTACCCCAAGGAATGGCACACAATTTATGTTATTGTACCAATAAGACTTTTGTAGCATACACAGCTGAAAACCGCTTTGTCTGCATCTTCAATAACGTGTGCTACCTCAGATCAGCAGTTTTCCATTCAAGCTTTAATCAAAACAATACTGAGCTTTCAGATGGGGCACTAGATAAGCCTTTTGCTAGAAGCTGGCTCAGAATCTCTCCATTTATTCAAATGTTTCTGGAAAGTTCATTTTAACTAAATGTACACATTTTTGCTGCCCAGTGAGAAAGTTTATTCTCTGAAGGGAGACTTGCTGCAAGAGTGCAAAGCTTTGTTTAAATAGCTAACTGAAGCAGAAAAAAAGCATGGCAATATCAGAAAGAAGTTGTATTTCTGTCGTGGTAAGTCTATGTTACTGATGTTACTAAAACTTATTTCCTAATGATTCACATGCAATTTATTTCCTTCCACTTTACATTTCTTTGGCCAAGAGACTTTTCAAATGCCCCCAGTTGAACTAAAGATCAGTTTTTGTTAACATAGAAACTAATAAAGGTTACTCTTATAAGGACAATCTGTAATCTTCATAATTTTACATGATACTAATAAGCATTTAACAGTTTTTTTTTAACAAAATGTTTCAGGATGTCAGTGGAATGGAAAATTATTTGACTTTCATGCACAACATGAATAACATTAACAAAAAAAAATACATACTCTTGGTATCAGCATTGCCATTATAAAACTACCATGTAAAACAGTTTCAGGACTGTATTATTGATAGTATGTAAGAACTATAGCTGGATTAAAAAAAAATAAAAGGGCAAGAGCAAAATGTCTTACATTGAGAAAATTCAGGCTTGTGCATGGAAAACTCTCTTATTAGCAAACTCTTTTATTATTTTCACAGTAAAAAAAACCCAAAAAAATGCAAGCAAAATATACCCTGTGTGCCAGGCTAAAACTCTGGCTCCACAGTTACAATTTTGACAATGGCTGTTGAAATGGTATATAATAAATACTATTTTTTTCAGTATAAAGATCTTAGCATGTTAATAAAAGGAGTGGAAACTGATGTTCTATGTGGCATGGAATAGCAGTATTTCTCTTTGTCTGGTTCTCCTAGTACTTTGAATAAAGGGAAATATTTACAGGGTAGAAGAGAAGGTTGTCAATCTTTAAAAATTTCAGACAGGAGTTACAGATCCATTATTGTTCTTTTTAATTATTTTTTTAATTTTTAAATTTTTTTTACAGGTTGAGGATTCTTTATTCAGTTAAAAAACCCCAAAGAATCAGCTATAATTTTAAAGTAGTGAAATAATATCCCTTTCTACCATCACAATTATATTTCTCCCTAGCTGTAAATTTGCAAGATCAATGAGATGAAAGATAACAGCATCTCAAAAAAGGATGTGAAATATATTCTCCACAGCTACTTAAAATAGAAAAGTTAACATATATTTCAACAACAAAGAAAATCAAACCTTGGGTTGCAGAAAGGGCAGTCTGAATCTCAGAACAATAATTATATTAGGACATGGTATTGGAGAACACATAAAGTTTCTAAAGCCCTAATAAATTCCAAAAGAAATTATTGCTCAAATTATCTGTGCTATGCATGTACAGGTTCTGCATCTTCACTGATTTTAGGCACGTGCTCAGCACTGTCACAAATGCTTACAGATACTTCTACTGTGACTCAGCACTCTTAGAGCTCCATATGGTGAAGTAGGTGGCAGGATAAATTTCTTGAGCAGAAGTCTGTATGATGAAAAAGTTATTCATATGTGAAACTTTGCATAATGGAGTGAAACACTTTCTGCTATGTTATTTCAGAAGATATTTTGTTTTACTTACACACAGGTACACAGAAGCTATTTCTTAATTTATTCTTAAAATGAAACTAATAGGCTTAATAAATTGATAAAACAAAAGGGTTGCAAAGGGTAAGAGGACACGGACACACACCAAAAAAGTTAGGATTCTACTTCTGTTCCTTAAAACAAGCTCCTATGAAAATTCACTTTCAACAAGATTCATAGGGTCTGATCTTTGGAGAATAAATAAGCCTCAGGGTAATGAAAGGAGCATCAGTTCAAGGTTTACCTTCCACCCTTTAATTTATTCCTTTTCTTCCTCTCACATTCCCTCTCACCCTTGCCTCAACTCCCCAGAATTTCAATTGGAAGAACAGTGCTGACAAAGTTGAGCTGAGGCTGCAGAGAATCTGTTTAAATGTCTATACACACATAATACAATAAACCCACAACTGGAAAAACCTGCAAATGCATGATTGCCAACAACCTCATTTCTGGATGAAGTTTAAATAATGTATTCAAAATCCAATTACTAATATTTCACATGCTAAAAGAAGCTGTCCTATGTTTAGCTCCTCAATCTTCTAAATCTTGATTCATAGACATTGTAGAAATCTCTCCTTAGTGTAACCCACTTAAGCTCAGCATAACCCATTTAAGGGCAGACCTGGATGCTAAAAGCCTTCTGGGACTTTAGTTTGCAGCTTAAAAAGGAATACAAAATTGACAGTATAAAATAAGAAAAGAACACTTAGAATATACACTTGTCTGTAAATAGATTTTTTAATGGTGCTATTTGATTTCTATTTAGAGGACAAACACCACAATACTGGCTCCAATACCAGTTCTCCATACATAAATATTGGCTTCAGAAGCTAGGTTTCATTTTTTTTATGGCCCAGAACTAAATACAACAGCTGCTATTTAGCAAACATAAAATCATCACGTCTGATAAAAATAACATACTTATTAATGTTGCATTGCAATAGATTTGTTGATATTGTTGTTTATTTCAAATGACTGTGTGGTGCTGCAAAATGGAAAAATGATGAAAAGCTGGAATAAAGTTTTCCCCAAAAGGAAAACCCAGAGGTTTTTAGTTTCCCACTGTAGACAGGCAAAGCCTCAAGCTCCAAGGCTGCACACACCAAGATATAAAACCAGAGCTCTTGGGAATCAGAGCAAGCAGATCCAGAGGCATCAGAAAATGGCCTCTGTATGGCTCATTTTTGGGGTGCAAACAGCAGTGTCAAGGGCTGAGTAAGAGATGTGGTGCATTCTCAAGTGAAGGGATAGAAACATTTTTTTGCATTAATCAAGTCCATCTTGTGAATAGTTGGGATGCACAAATTATCATAAGTAAATTCAGAGATGTGCTGAGAATCTTAATTTTAATTTTATACAAACATGGGTCCTGTGTTCTTGCATATTTTCCATGAATATAGTCAAACAGTAGCCTGGAAACTACCTCTAAAAATGAGAATTGGAAACTAGTTTGCATGAACTTGTTAAGTTAGGTTGCACTAACACTAACTGTAATAAAATTTTAAATGAGGGTCTTGCCACTAAAGATTTGCTTTCCCTTGCTTTCCCAGCTGATGCTACCATACCCAAGAAAGCTTTCAAAATGCAAACATGAAATATATAGCCAAAGAAATGCATAAACAGCCCCTTAAGATCAATCTTCCACCCCAGAGAATGATAGATTAAAAAAAGTAATGTAAAACAAATCCCTGTAGGTTTGTGAAGAATTTTGCTACAAGAATAAGGGTGACACTGACATGTTTGCACTTCCCTAATGGTAGCCTACGTGACATTGCTCTGCACAGCACTTTTTGGACATATTTTGAGACTTAAAGTTATTTTTAAAACTTGGATATGTGAAATTAATAAGAAAATACTATCTTCAGTGAAGACAGCTTCATCAACAGAACTCCAATTTTTTTTAAATCTTATTTATTGACAATCAATTAGATTGTATGCATTACTACTCAGAGTGTATGTTCTGTTTAAAAGAATTTTGATGGATATCATTTTATACCATTTCCATAGCTAAAGCTGAACTTGAAAGCAGTGGAACAGAGATTTTGGCATTACTAGAACGCATTTGTAAATGAGGAGTCTGCCAAAGTAATTGGAGTTTTATTTTCATGGATGACTCATTACTTAGCTGAAAGCAGCTTGGGTAGAAAACATGTTTTCCAAAATTTCATCTGAGAATATCAGAGATGATTTTTTTGTTCATCTTTGAAATTATTTGTTCTGACAACTACTTTTGTGATTGATTTTAACTTGTTAAATCAGATGTTAAAAGTGTACTCATTTTAACAATTCCTGAGCTACTTCAGACATCCTAAAATACTTAGGATGACAGTTTTTGTGTGATGCCAAACATCATAAAAGCTATGTGTCAGAGCTAGAAAATTTAAGAGACTTCTAATGGTTTTTTTATAACTGTTTTAGATGCATTTCTGAATACTCTTATAAATTAAAAAGCTATGATGAAAGTAGAGGATTTTATCTATAATAATTTATTTCATAGTTCTCTTGTGCCTTCACGATGGTTGCAGCTAGATTTCTTTAATTTAAATCAGAAGAAAAATAAAGCAAAATAAAGTAGAAGCTGTCCATCTGTGAAGAAACCTTTGCCTCTAGCAACACCCAAGTATAATAATTTACTCCGCCTGAGGCTAAAGTTAAGATAAAACACCTTCTAACTGAAGAGCAATTTAACATTTCTAATCATGCAAGTTCAAAACCCCATCTTTTTATTTAACCAAAAGTCTTGTTTAATAGATTTTGCCTAAAAAATTCAGGTTCCATTTATTCCAACTTTCAAAATGAAAAGATATATTTGGATAACTTAGATATCATATACAATTTCAGGTCCTTCCCTCTTCTTATTAAACTTGATTTGGTAAACTACTGTAAAACTGAAATATTTCTTAGCCTTCCAATAATTAATTACATCATATACTCTTTCAATGTGAACTTTTTGTTCCATCAGAAATTGCTGTATCATATGCCAGTGAAATAAAACTTTTTTGAGAATGCTTATCGAGAAAACTTCTCTTGAGATTTTCTTGGACTGTTTTTGCTCTTAAGCCTGAAGAACAGTGTCTAATGTTTAATATAATGCCATTCCAGTGTACTTTCACAAGCCCTAAACTTAGCCTCAGGGAGGTGGTTTTGTTGTTTTTTCCCCACTCCTTGATATATTTTGTAGAGACATTAAAGTTTTCAAAATTATTGCAAGTTGTTTTAATCAAGAACTGTCATTTAGTAGCTGAAGATAAGAGCTCTTAATTTAAATTGCATTCCTTGTTCTCTGAATGATGAAAACAAAATAGAATTTGTAAACGCATTTGTTAATAGATACTTTGGCACTCAAAAATTATTTAATTTTGTTCCCACTAAACTTTGTGCAGGTTTTGCCATATTCTAGACCAGGAGCAGATTTTGGTAAATTGTTACTGCATATTCTTCCCTTGTGTTTTACAGGGTACCATGAAGCCATGCTCCATGGCCCTGCTGAGGCTGTGCCAGGAATGCCTCAAATACCCCACAGCCAGATAACTCTGTACCTGAAGTGGTTTATGTGTAACACAACCACTGGTCTACTCAGAACTCATGTGCCTCTACTCAGAACTCCAGGCACATCACTGGAATAGAATACTGGTTTTATTTTAATAAAAGAGACAGAAGTCTCAGAAGCTTCTTAAAAATATCATGGAATCATAGAATGGTTTTAGGTGGAAGGGACCTTAAAGATCATTTCATCCCAAATCTTCTGCCATGGGCAGAAACACCTTTAAGCAACTAGACCAGGTTGCTTAAAGCCCCACCCAGCCTGGCCTTGAACACTCTCAGGGATGAGGCATCCACAACTCTGGGCAAAACTTCTCGTGTTCCTATGCCTGCTCACCCTCACAGTAAAGAATTTCTTTCTAATGTCTTATCAGTATCTAATCTAAACCTACTTTCCTTCATCTCAAGGCCATTCCCCCCTGTTTTGTTGCTGCATGCCCTTTTGAAGTCCCTCTTCATCAGGAGAGGACTCTTTCAAGTATTGTGAGGCTGTTCCAAGGTTTTCCTGGAACCTTTTCTTCTCCAGGCTGAAGAACCCAAACTCTCTCAGGCTGTAATCACAGGAGAGGTGCTCCAGCCCTCCAGTCATTAAAGATGAAAGAACAATGTGAGCAATACGAACAATTTAAAAACAACCTCAAATTAAGGGGTATTGGAGGGGTTGGGTAATAAAACAAGGTCAAAAATTTGAGGTTTTACAAAGAGTAAGATCTAATTCATACAAGTAAAACTGAGAATTGGGGAACATCCCAAATGTATGGAGACACTATTTAAGGGACACTATTCTAAAAAGTCATGGAGAGGTTGCCAGCACAAGTCCACAGAGATACTGCTGAGCATTCTCATAAAAGGCTCAGTAGTAAGATGATAATGTGGTTGATGATAAATTAGTCATGATTGTAAAGTGAAAAACTCATTACAAGGAATTGCAAAAGTACCTGAAAAATAATGAACGAATTAGCAAAACAAACAAATGAAAAAAACACACGCACAAAAAATGAGAGATTTTACAGTTAAACATTAGGATGCATACTGAGAACTTCATTGTAGAAAGTATAGAGTCTAATAAGAATTTGTCAAAACCTGATTAGGAAAAAAGGGAAGCTATGAACTTAATATTGGAAATTTCTGTTTCAGTTTTCATTCAAAAGGGATAGCTCAACTGAGTAATTACCAAGTTGCAGGCGACTGGAACCAATTCAGGAATGAACTAAGGTTAGCATTTATCTTTCCTCTGAGAATAGGGAGGACAACAGGACCAAAAGATGTAAACAGCTGTGCTTAAATTTGAAAAAAATAGAATAGAAGGATCCAGAGAATAACAATCAGTCTAATTCCAATTCTCACAGAAATTACAGAATGGTTGTCTTTGGGTAAAGACTACAGACAATCTAGAGCAGATATGCACTTGGCAAGAGAAAACATCTACCATGTACTTCCTCACAGTGACCAGGCCTTCCTGATAGGTGGAAGGAGTAGATATAATACATGTTAATTGCCTTAAAGCATTTGCCAGTTTTATATACCATATTCATAAATAAACTAAGAATTAAATAATCTGGATTCTACTATTGTAACTGCAATGCACCATGAATGTGAAGCTCTAATTAGAGCAGTTACTGCCTGTCAGGCTGGAAGGAAATACTGAGTGGGATTTCACAGGGCCTGTCCTGGATCCAGTATTATTCAATATTTTCATTAAGGACCTGGATGATGGAATAGAGAGTACATTTATTAAATTTGCAGACAATACTAAGCTGAAAGCATCTGCAAGCACTTTACTGAATAGGATTTGAATTGAAAGTAACCATGACAAATTGAAAAAGTAATCTAAAATTAAAAAAAAAAAGAGAGAGAAAAATATTCAATTCAATAAAGTACAAAGTATCATACAGAGGAATAATCTCCAGCTGGGAAAAATACAGGAGGAGGAGCAACTGACTATGCATCAGATTTAAAGAGGGTAATGTACCATAGAGACATTTAGAGTCAAGAACATTGTACTATATATGCAGAGTCATTTGATATAGGAAATGTGGACTAATCTTATTTGACACGAGTGAATCTCAGTCTTAACAATTGCCTGTTTAGACAAAGCAGCCTGTTTAGACAAGGTGCTGCATGAATTTTAGCTACATCAGAAATTTTAATGGGAAAAAATAAAGGACATCATTTTGCCTTTTGGACTGCTGGGAAAATTAGAACTAGTATTTGCCACACAGTGTGTAGAATTTGAAAGCATGGCATTCTTTGCAATGTTCTGTGCCAATGGATTTAAAAGTTACAGCACTGCTATATCTTTAGGTAGGAGAAGTATAATAACAAAATTGAAGGTGCTGAACAATACCTACAAAACTGTTGACCAAAAGGATTACAGTTTTTGATTAAGTATGAAGCACCCTAGGGAATTCTGTACCAAGTAAAGCTATACACAAAAGATATATTTGAATAATGGAAGTTACCTTCCAATTTTGTTAGGAATGTTGGGGGGGGGCGGGTTCTGTATTTTCCCAAATGAGAATCTGCATCCATAATACACATTTTTAATGCTATGTGTATTATACAGCTAATTCACACAAACCCCATATATTGTTAATATTTATGGATTCATAGTCACAATAGCTTTCCTTTTCTGTTATCCTTTGTGTAATACAGCCTCAGCAGATGTATGTCATCTACAGGACAGGGAATAAATAGCTGCATTCAAAGATTCAGAGAGGGTAAAGAATTTCAAAGAGGAATCAAAACCAGTATACTGTTGTAACATATGCAAGCAGAATCTATGTAGGACACCTGCAGTAATTATCCTATGCAATGTTCACCGATGTTTTTTACAGTTATCACTGTGCCTATTTTCACAAGTCTATTAAATACACTCATGAAAGATAGGATAGGATATGACTGATCAGAAATTATATTCACTGGCAAAAATAGTTAGGCACAACAAAATTAATAACTTTTCAGAATATTTTTAGAAGATATTTTATTTTTATGCATCATCTAAAGAGCTGTTGAAATAATTAGAACAAATAAAAATTCCTTGCATCCCTATCATTAAGATTATTAAAATATCCTTTACTCCTCACTATCTAAGCCATTTATTCATTTCCACTTCATCCTGCCTGGGGAATGAAATTGGAAAAAATAAATACACTCTTAACAATCAGTGATTTTTGATGTACAGACTCTGCTGTGAAATGTGAGGAAGCCTGGTGTTCAGTCCATCAGTTCTGTGTATCATGTGTAGTGAGTAAAGGAAGACATGTTCCAGTAAGTGGGGATGAAGCTGCTATTTTATTCCAGTTGATTTGGGAGCCATTATAGTCATAATTTGAAATTAATTACACCATCCATGTTTGTATGACTATGAAGTCTTTTCCTTACTTCTTGCTCCCTATGGAGTTATGGATTCAGTCAGAAGGTGAGAAAAAAGTGTGGAGCAAATACTCTGTTCGCAAAACCAACAAACAGCAAAGCATGCATATACAGAATAAATAATGCCTGCCACGTTAAGACGAATGTAGTGGCTTTAATGGAATGAGTCTAGTAGTAAAGCCCAACTCAGTATGGAAATATCTGAACTCAATTTTAATGATAATCATATGAATTGGAAGTGAGGGAGTGACATAGATTCTAAAAAGCTCCTGTTGATTTTAATGGTGATAGTTAATCAGAAATTTCATTACTTTCTGATGCTACCCAAAAAGGGGAAGGGAGAATAGTTCAGAAACAAGGACTTCTTGTCCAGTAGAAAATGCAGTGAGAGGTAGAAATCTTTCCAGAGCACTTAACTGTTGTCATTTTTTAATTAGAGAAAAATAATTTCATTATTTAAATTACTTTATTTAACCATGCTGGCTCAAATATTATATATTCAGTATATTTGCATTTTTATAAAAGTAAACATGTATCACCTGCTACAGTGAGGCATTGCTGCAAATTCTATCATTCATGATCATTTAATGAAATAAATTAAAGAAAATTAGTGGAACATTGTATGATGTACGGCTTTAATCTTCTAAACTTGCTTCAGGATGTGGCATGGTGATGTTAAAATTAATAATTATATATTCTAAGAATGACAGAAAAGGTCGCCAGGCTCTGCTCATGGCAAAGAACCAGTTTTGTTTCTGCTCTTTTCTTGAGATCCACAGAAATTAAAAGAGAAGATATGAGACAGCAATCAGGTCTCTTTGACAGTTATACAGGTATGGAAAATTTGTCTTCAGCTTTAATACCAGACTTTAAACACCTATAATTTTTAAGTGTTATTTATAAGTGAGATACAAATAAGAGTTATGCCAAATTGCCTCAGAAGTAGATAAATATAGGGAAGGCATCATAAGCCAGCACATACCAGACATTTAATGTATCATCAGAGTGGAGGAAGTTGCTTTCAAAAGTAGAAGCACTAATATTGATGATTTTTTAAAGTGCCATTTTCCACTAGCATTTGATATTCTTCTGAAATATTTTATTCAAAGTATGCACAGAAAAGGGCACTGCTTAAAAAAAAAAAGCACCTCAGAACTTTACAAGTCCTGTAAAAGAATTCAGATGCAGGATAAGAGCTATTCCTGTTTCAGTTACTTTCTGAATGACATTGATTATGAAGTCTTCCTACATAAAAGAGAGACGAAGAGAAACCAATAGGGATAAAATGTTGACATTTTCTTGAGGTTCTATCTAAAAACCCACTTTTTTTTAAATAATCTAACACTGGCTTTGTTGTACTTCCATGACCTTTTGCCCTCAAGCCATTCAAGGATAGAGGATTACCTGGAATACAAGATATTTCTAATGTGAGGGATTAGCATATTCTAATAGCTGACCTTTACTTATCAATTCATTAAATTTATCTTCATCATCACTGTACCTACAATGAAAATTATTCTTATGTATGTAAATGAACAAGAAAAAGCAGCTCCTGACTTTCTGCCCAGATGTCAACATGGTAAAATCTTTCATTTATTCATGGCAACAGTTATTCTTAGAACAGGCAAATAAGATTGTAATGATTCCAAGTCACGATCAAATTCTCATATTTCTTTTTTTTAACTTTTTAAAAGTTACAATTGATACAACCCACTCACTGCCATTTACCTTCATTAATGATTCCAGCAACAGTGAATAACTAAAAATTATCTCCAAGCCAAAAGCAGCTGCCAAGGTTCAAAAGCACTAAAAATTATTTCACTGGAACTTTTACGCCTAAACATGGATTTAGAAGTTTGCCAAGTGTGAGCATCTTGCTGTCTGCCAAACTGTCTGTATTGGTCAAAATGGATTGCTGTTTGATATGCTAGTACACATGGGAACTAGAAACACACTTCAGAGAATTTATGCCATTTTCCACATTGTAGAGTATGGCGTGGTCATATTTAATGTTTTTCCCCACCCCCCCCACCCCCAGGAACAACAAAACCTCTGGAAACTGCCTCTTGGAAATGATGATATAAAAAAATTTACAAGTCTTAACAGGAAAAGAAGAATGAAGCTGAAATAAGTCTGGGTACAATTTCCTTCCAGCACCATTGAAGCTGGTGTCATCAAAAGAAAATGTCACAGACTCTCAAAAGAAAAGGACAGACAATTCTACAGATTATTGGATCATGTCCTATTTATAGAAATCTAACCTTTTCAGCCCCAAAGAAAAGCAAACAGAAAAG
Source organism: Passer montanus (assembly GCF_014805655.1). Taxonomy (NCBI): domain Eukaryota; kingdom Metazoa; phylum Chordata; class Aves; order Passeriformes; family Passeridae; genus Passer; species Passer montanus. The sequence continues at coordinate 15,982,532 of NW_024356505.1, read as the reverse complement.
TGGAGTTGTGTCATAGATCCAAGTCCCAAATTACAGTAATTTTGTACTGTTATTGCATTTTGCTAATCACAGAGACTCAGCAAAACACTAAGTGAGTCACCATTAGTATGAGCAGCCTTTCATAGCTGGTAAATACAACCACCATACTTAAATATTCCTAAAAAATAGAAAATGTGAAAAAAAATTCTGAAAAGTTTTTTGCACTGTATGTACTTTCATATCTTTGTACATCAACAACATAATTTTTCAAATTAATTGTTTAAATAACGAGTTTGACTTTGGATAATAACGGGGGGAAGGGGGAGGAAATTAGCAAATTGTGCAATTTCATAATCAACCAATTTTAATAGCAAATTCATGCCCTAATTTCCAACTAATCTATTAAAAAAATCATAGACAAGACATGAAGTGTAAGATAAATAGCTGTAGGTCCAGGTACACAGTCAATCAGAATTCCGTATGAATGAAAATGGAACCAGGTTATGAAATAGAATAAAAAAATCCAGGAGGTGTAAACTTTTGCATAACCTAATTGCAACTGGCAGCAAAAATTCTGAAAACCTTTCCATACTTGGACCTAGCATCAGCTGAAACAGAAGTAAGCTGATTTTGGTTCTGGATTCATTCCAAGTCTTCAAAAGATGAATTATACTACAGGATCTGTTTGTAATTGCCCAGCCAAAGTATGGAATGAGATCTTCTGCACCTCAGAACAATAATCTCCTCAAAAAGAAAAAATAAGCTTTAATAGTTCTTCTCTATTAGATTCCTAATCTTCAGCATAGTTCTTTAAATTAGGATTACATCTGTCTTAAAATAAAGAAGTGGGAAGATTTGATATCTCCCTCCCACCCCAAAACTGAGCGCAGATTGCCACATGTCTGTGATTGCAAATAAATCACCACTATTTCAAACACTGAGAACTGGTTTTGAAATCCAGTCACTCCTACATTCCACCATATTATTGAAATTTTCACCATATTCAATGGGTTCACAGCAATAGCCCTTTGATAGCAAAAAATATGTGTCTTTAAATGAGTGCTTAAGACTCACCCCATATATTAAATTAAACCATTCTAAGTGCCAACCATTCCTAAATTTTAGGTGGAAAAGGGTTAGCTGTATGATATTATCGAATCATGGCATAAGATTCTTTACAATAGACTTACTAAGCTATAACTGTGATGCATCAAGGAAAACATGCTTCAGTCCTCAGTTCAGAACTAAATGTGTGTATATATATATTACTTTCTATTTCAGCAATTTAGTCTTCATCTCTCATAATTCAGTGATGTCATCTCCAAATAAAGAATACATTTATTGGTTTGCTGAACCAAGATCTTCCACCTGATAGCAGGACAGCATTATGATTTCCAACACTGCCTGCTTGGCAGGAAAGATAGCATATGTGAAATATAACAGCAGGTGCTGTAGGTGTTATGACACTGGGATTGCAGCCCTGGTCTCTTAAGAAAAGCAACGATATAATAAATGTAAAATATTTGTCAAGAAACTTGTAATCTTCAAATAATAAGAGTGGAACAGCTAGGATATCAAATACTGTCCTGTAGTGGTGTGATTTCAAAACTATTTTGGAAATTTCTTGTGTTGGGTTACTTACATGAGTCAATACTTTATGCAAAATGAAAAATATATGGATTTTGATCTCCACACTGTCTACATTAAGAATATATCAGAAGCTAATTATAGTCTAGAGGCATTTATATTACCATCATCAAATTGCCAAGAATTGATGAATATGCTTCACTAAATCAACCTGGTTTCTCACTCAAAGACTGGAAAACAGCATTTTTCACACAGTGGAACATGCTTATGTGAGGAATTCCTGTGACATGAGTGAAACAGCTCATGTGAGAAAGTTCTCACCAAAAAATAAGTTTTGCACAAAGTAGGCTTTGGCAAATTCATAACCCTTGAATTTGTTATTACAAACCAATGAAAAAAGGCTTTGATACTGGCATGAGAAAACCTTACAACAACAGGGTCATCACATTTTAAACATTGTTTAAACAGCCAATTTAAATTTAAAAATACTATACCAATCTAACTATTAGAATTTTTTTTTTCATCACTTGTCTGCATGATCTGAAGCTCATTCACTTGTAATTTTCCTTACAGTCCAAATTGCATATTTAATCTAATCGTTCAGTCATTTAGATTCATATGCACTGGAACAGCATTTAATACATTTGAAATAAACTACATTACCATGTGTAAGTTTATATTGTTGATAAGAATCTTCAAAATCTGTCTGCAAACCTTCTCCCACAGTTAATGGTAAGATATGAACAAGAGCAGAGGCTCAGTCATCTGCCTTTTCCAGGCTGGTATGAGTTGTCCTCACGAGTTCCATTTTTGTCTTCGTTGAGTACTGGGGTGGCTTTGGTAGCATGTTATAAACACCTACATTTTTAACATGTGATATAAATCATGGGAATTTGCCTACAGGGAAGGGAAAGGAAAGGCAAAAGAAAGGGAGAGGAAAGGGAAGGATCTCAGTCTTTAAAACTCCTGCAACTATTCATTACAAGAATTCATCAGGACATATAGCCTTAACTTATAACAACACAAAATCCTGCAAATGCTTGCAAAAGTCAGGAAATTTAGGGTTTAAGCCGGATGTTGAATTTAACATTACAAGAAAAGTATTAGCATCTACATATGAAAATAGTTTCAGTTAAAAAAACCCAGTCAAAGTTAAAGGAAATTATTCTGCTATGGTTTTAAGCAATAAATAAACTTTTTATTGCATTTGTAAGCAGTTCAGGTTTGAAAACAAGACATATCATTGAACTTCATGTAGTATTTAGGTCTGTCTGTGCCCTGAAATCTTCAGCAATTTCATATTTCAAAAATATGACATGAGAAACAAGCTTATCAGATTATTTTTCTGAATTCCTACCATTCCCCCATTCCTACATGTAATAATTTTTTTTTTTTCAGTAGTGGAAAGTACCTATATGGCAGGATTAATTTGCTGAGTCATATACTCTGCCATTATTTATAGACAATTGTTTCTGTAATTATAAGGGATATGGTAGCAAATATGCTGAAATCACTTTCTATGACCCATTATAATTAAATAAATATACAAATGAATTAGAATATTAATATGTCCTTTATTTTAATTTAAAAATATATTCAGTGTGAGTAAATGCTTATATATAAGTATATATTCCAGCAACTATCAAACCCACAGTATTTTTTTTTTTGCAACTATTGCTATAATGTTGGTTAAGAATAACTGTCAAAATAAAGATCAGAGAACCAAATAATCCAAAGTTTCTAATGAGAGACGACTCACTGGACTCATCTTCACTGCTCTCTCTTGAAATCTCATTTACATATTAGATCTATACCATGGAATGATGCAGCTCATCCATATTTCACACAATACTCTCAGTCAAACTCCTGTTAAAAGCCTCTATCATTTTGACAGAAAGGAAGAAGCCATGTAGAAAGAATGCTTCTATAATTGCACTGAACAACCATTCTGACTCCAATGTTTGTCAGACAGGACAAAACTGGCATTCATTTTTCACCTTGTAGGAGTTTCTAGTCTTCACTGGTACTTAACAAATAATATGCATAGCTGTATAAACATATTTCATAAAATGGATGTGCAGAAGTTTCCAAAATAATTGGAGCCAAAGTCAGTGTAGTATTGACACATAATTTATTTTCCTCCTGTAATTTTTTGTTTCTCTGCACACACTGTAGTTACGGTGCTGATGGAAAATAGTCTACATAATACTATAAAAATGCGGGGAAGAATAGCTTGTGTAATAACTAAAAAAAGAAAAAAATCTTTCTCAAAACTGAGAATAAATAAAGATATACATGGATAATGTATAATTCTCAAACTATTACCTTTTGAAAGGTGAAGCACTTAAATACCACAATTGAATACCTCAAATAAGGTCCTTCAGGAGTGAAATACTCTTTTCTTATGTCTACCCATCCTTGATGAAGTTTATAAACAGTTAGCTAACATTCAACCCATTTTTTCGACAAGAGCATTAAAACAATTTTTAACTCGGAGATGCTACCAAATGAGTTTCCGTTAGCTCTTTGGCATAACATTTTGACACAAATGTAGAAGCAGCTTTGGAAGCTTTCAAAAGCATCTGTAAAGTTTTTGATGCTATCAATCACAAGCAATCTATTAAAAATATTCTAATATCCTTCAGTTAGAAAAGAAGAGAGAACTATTTAGTTGGTGATATGAATGCTACTGGACACTGAATAGCAAACTGCCACACAATTTCACAACTATTAAGGAAATGTGAACTTCATTTAGGCAAAGAAAATATTAGCATTCCACTGGTAGTGCTTTCCTCCATTTCAGTGGTTTTGTCTGACAAGGTTGCAGACAGAATACAATGTCTCTCAGACCTGTCAACCCTGAAAAACCATTCCAGTGACGGGAATCATCAAGAATTGATTTTTCTATTATATGAGGGTCTTATTTTCTCACTTTGACTGAAGTGGTTTTCTACCTGTAAAATCTTAAACAGAATTCATTATATAGCTTGCTGTTTGTGCTATTCAGAACATACAATTCAGTCTTTTCTTTTACAAGATATACCTCTTGAATAAAAATATGCATTCCTTACTGGGAGATCATAGTCTGTGACAGAGAACCCGACAACACTAAAACCAAGGTGCTGTGATGCTCTTTGTTTGGCCTTTGAGCTGTTCTCCAGTGCTTTGTTCCTCTTTTTGCTGTCTCTCCAGTTTTCTAATCGCTTTTGGCCCACACATTTTTACCATTACTATTTCTCACACTGAAGTTAGCATAGAGGATGAAATACACAGCATCAGCAGGAAGATTAAAGCTCTTAAAGCATAAAGCAAGAGATAACTGTTTCTGTATTCTGAGACCCAGAGGCAAGAGCCAGCTGAAAAAAATAAGCTGACTGAAGAAAACATAATGCTACACTTGTTTTGAACATTTCTTCGTCTCCACAAAACCAGTAAAATTTACACCTTTTCCCTGTGTTTCTCCTTGCACTACTGTCCAGGAGTCTAATTTTCCAGCACCAGCAGTGTCAACACTGCAGACAGTGTGCTCACTGCGTCCATCACCTCATCTGGTGCCAAGATCTGGGAGAAGGCAAGTTTATCCTCCTGTCTGCTGTCAGAGCTACCAAGTACCAGCTGATATAATCCTCCTTCTGAAATGGCCCTTGGTATGCAGAGATCATCTTTTGTGGAGAAACATGATAAACTTACCTGAAAAGCAGCCCTGTTTGGTGAGCAGCCATCCTCTACCCTACACCAGAAGCTTATGTAGTACAAAAAGTGGGATGAACAGTACATATTCTTTTTTTTCTTTTTGACACAAAACTTTTGAGGAAGTCTCTTTGCTGGACTCTTATACTTACAATGACATGTAGCTGTTATAAACAGCCAAATTATTTTGAACACTCAGTCTCTAGAATAAAAAAAAAAGAATGTCAAGCTTTTCTCCACTGCAAGACTGATTTAGATTTTTTTCACTTTTAAAGGCTACTTCTTTGGAATGTTTAATATTTTTTTCAGGGAGTTCTTCCTTTGATTCAGAGAATTACACACTATACCCAAATGCACAACTAGAGAAATATCTGGCTTTACCACAATACAATCAGCAACAGACATCTTAAATTCTATAGACTTACACTCTAAGTCTTCATTTTCCTGTTAAATAACATATTGTAATCTAAAAGAAGAGAAACATTTTTTTAATTTACAATATCTATTTATTGCTGACTACATCCAGGCTCCTCTGTATGTCAGAAATACTGATGTCATCTTTGTTAATTTATAGTATGCATGCATACATATAAATATATAGCTTTAAAAAGTCACAGACATGTTTAGGGCAAACATTTAATTTCTGCCTGGAAATAGCATAAAAACATGTTTGTAGAGAGCAGAAAATGCTGTTCATTTATTATTCCATTTTATCCCTCAGATGCTCATGGAGTACAGGACTATAGAGCTGCATATTGCTGTGGCAAACACACAGTATTTAAATTTAGAGCCCTTTAATTTTCTCTCATCAATATTTGGAGAAAAGTGGATTGCAGTTCTATGCAATGACAAATAGTGAATCTAATTTCAGTTTGTTTTTCACAGCTCGTTGTGTTTAATGAAATAATTCACTTGTTAAAGCTACTGATGCACAAACACTATTGAAAATCTATCTCTTTTTTTTGCCCTGTTTGTGAAAAAAGCCCTACAATCTGAGTATTCAAGAATCTTGTAAATTTACCTGGCCTAGGTATAAATGTGCTATAAAAGTATTGAACTTGGTCCAATTCTTCAACAATATCCATTCTTGAAATGAACACACTTCTAAAATAACATTACTGCATCCTGTAGTTTTTGAGGATAAATTTTCAGTGTGTTTCTAGATTTTTTTAAATTGAAATCCTGAACCAAACTCCTATAGATAATGTTTTTGATTAAATGTTACAAGGTACCATTACCTCTATGCCTTGAAAAAGAATAAAACATTTAAAGTTAGCTCTAAATATTATGGAGGTTCAATGGTCTTTCTTCTTGTACCCTTTTTTTCTCTTTTCTAATTTACACGATTTTTCTCTGAAGAAATATCTTGATTTAAATGTCTCAAGTATGTGATTGATTTATTGCCACCTTTCATTGCACTGTATGAGATCTGAAATTCTTGCCAGAAAGTGTTTCTTACTCTTTCCTCTATACACGGTTAAATTTTGTCTTCTGTAGGAGCATAATGCAACACAAAACCCAGAAGAGCAGGCTGGCTGAGGCAGGGAGGCACCCCTGGAGATCATCTAGCCCAACATCCTGCTCAAACAGGATTGCTAAAACTATGATAGTTTACTGAATGCTGTGACCAGTAGGATTTTGGCTATATTTTGGTATATCCATCTCTGAAGATGGAGATAGCCCAAACTCCCTAGTCAAGCCATAGCAGTGTTTGACAACCCTCAGAGGAAAGAATCTTACACAGAATTTCTGCTATTTCAGTTGTGTCCTTTGCACCTTGCTGCAGGAGGTCCCCAAGCATTTCAAGTCATGTAACTGCTTTTTTTTTTGAGCTTTTTGTCTCCATTGGAATCAGCCTAAAGCTGTTTAGTATCTAAACACTATGCAGTTAAGCGCCTTACAGATGTACCCAGCATGTTCTGGCCTTGCTGAAGTTACTTTACAATATTCAGCTAAAAAAATACAAAAGGAGGGTTAACTTCAATCTTTCACAGAAGCTTAGCATTAGTAGAACAATCTTCCCTAAGAGAAAACTCTAAAAGCCACCTAGGCTCAAGGTAGTCTTCCCACAATGCCACCCTATTCTGTGCAAAAGTCCACTTTTTACTTGCTTGGAACTGGATCACAGCGCCACCAAAAATAAGTATTTTCAATTCCTTTGTAACCGTCAGATGCACTGAGGATCACCACATATATTCACACTTATCCTTGCTTAAAGCTTGGAGGGGGGTTGTGTGTTTCTTTTCTTACATTCTGTACTGCTGGACATTTACTATTATATCAAGGCTGCATACTGGTTGAGCTTGTATCTATCAGGTCTTGAGCATCAGCAAGATTTACAAACTGAGCACAGTGCAAATTCCAGGCTGTTTACATCAATCCACATATTTTATCATAATGAAATGAATATCAGTGCAAAACACATGAGGGAAAACAAGTGACTGAATCTGACAACAGTGTCTATGGTAAACAGTTTTCTCAAGTTCACTCAAGTTTTGCTTACTTTAATTTTTCTGTGCTCCATGGTTTAAGCTGTCAAGATGTTAACTACTCATGTTGGCAGACAGCAACACTTGAAGATATTAGAAAACCAACTGTGAAGGAGGATGTTGTATGTTTTTCTTTCTCTGTGAATTGAAAGGGTTTTTTTAGGTTTATTTTTACTACTATTTTTCATCTCAATGGCTATTTTATCAATATAAACTCCTAAACCAAAATAAAATAAAGTAAACATGCTCTTCCTTTTATAAATTCTTTGAAGCAAAGAACACTCAAAATTTTAGGCCTTGCTAAAATATAATCTAATGAATATCAATCAGATTTATTTTACTTGTCTTTGTAGATGGCTGACATTTTGACAATGTTGTGGTTTTATCAGTCTTGAAGATCCTATGTTTATTTGAGAGCCCATATACTATGTCAAGATGTTTTAATTTTGTGCATATATTTTACAATCAGAATTCATCAAATTAAAGGCTCTATGTATTTCACAGATTTTATAGTCCATATTTAAATAATATGCTTCTAATTGCTTAAATTTCAAAAATTCTTCTGCCATTCCTTTATCACTACCATTTCTATAGAAAAATAAAGATCTCTTTTAAGTATAATAAAACCACACTTTTTTTTTATATCAGGTTCAATGCAACCTCATCATTCTCATTCTCAAATATCTGAATAAGTGTATTTTTGAGTGATATTTTTACCCTTTTTTCTTTTATGTTCTTCCACCTGATACTACTTTTACCCTTTTTCTCTCACCAATACATTTTGAAGTTTCTCAATTTCTTGTGAGCGAGAAATTGTCAAAGCAAACATCACAACTAAAAATTGTATATAATTGTCTCAATTTACTTTAGCCTTCATTTCTGAGCCATTAAAAAGAAACACCATGAAATGTTTGCATCTCAGAACATCAGGCAAGCCTTAGGTGTTACTTTTTATGAAGAAAAAAATGAAAGAAACATCAAAAGTGATAATGTGTGCCATATCTTATTCTGTACCTTATCTTTGTGGGTTCTTACCATCTGCAATGATAGTCAGTTTCTTTCTGTGTGAGTTGTGGTTCAAATCTTCTACTTGTATTTGCACTTTGTTGCCGGGACTTTTGTGTAATATTGCAGAACTCTCATAACAATTTTAGGGAAGATATATTGACCGCGTCATGGTAGTGCCAACCTTTATGAGATTTAGTTTTCCATTTTCTAACTGAAAGAATACTTAGTCATGCATATATAAGAATAATTTCTACTTTAAAATTCCCATCAAAATTTTATTGACTACATCATATTTTTAAGATACTTTAAAGCCTTTCAATTTGAAGTAAAGATTATTTATCTGGGTGCTTTTGCAGTGTCTTTTTCTTTTTCAAAGGTGAAAACTACTTTATGTACTGATCAGAGGTTCTTTCCTAATTAGTTTACTTAATCCAGCCACATCCCTTCACCCAATTTTTAGTATTTTATTTAATCTCTAAATATTGTCATTCTTCTGTCACAAAGAATGTATTACATGCCACATGAATACACATTCAACCCACTATTATTCTCTCTGCTTTTGTAGCAGAAGAGGGAAGCTCAGAACCCTCTGAAAGACACCTGTCAGTTCAGATAAGTCATACTCCAATCAAAACTCCCATCTCAAAACAAGTTTTCCTACAAATTTATTTCTGGATTTCACTGAAATTTCATGAAATAATGCTGTCAAAAGACAGCAAAATAGAGAGAGAACTGTAATCCCATAATCTAGTAATTTCCAAGATCCTTACTTCTGCAAAGGTCTGCTTGGAAGAAGCTCTGTCTGTGCACCCGTAAGTGCCATGAAGGCACTCCAATGCAGCACACACTGGAGCTGCTACAGCCCTTTCTGCAGCCAGGCAGCAGGTGAGGGCAACACAGCTAACATCTGCAAGGACTGGATGCTTCCTTACCAAAGTACAGTTCTCCAAGGAGGCTGCTCTGTGTGATACCAGCTCAGGGGGTCAGGAAACCTTCCAGCAGTAATCCCCGTGGGAAGCAGGAGAGATGCAGAACCAGATCAGAGGTTACTGTAGTATTTAGGTGTTTCACATAAAGACTTTAATGTGCTTCACTGCATTTTATAACTTATTTGCCCACAGATTATATACAGAATAAAATTAAACCATTCTGTCATAGGAGTTGCTGTGATGAATGACAAATAAAGACTGGCCCATGACATAATGCAAGCAGGGGAAAATGGCAAAGTTGAACTCTTCTCAGTAATTTCATTCACCAACTGTAAATAAACACAAGAAAAACTGGAAGCATTGGGCATGTAATTCCTAGACATCTGCATTAAGAATTAAGGTGTTTATTTAACCTGACACTTAAAATATACTAACATTAAATTAATGTACTTGAATGTGTAAGATAGCTGAATACATTATAACATTGTCTCACATGTATATATAAACAGCATAAGGTACAGAAAACATGTATATATTTAAATAATTGAGGGACTTAGAACAGTTCCCACCATGTAGCTGTGGTATGGGTGGGAAAGACAGCAGTAACATTCTCCTGTGAGAGGGAAAGGATGGAGCACAGGCAGGGCATGTTGCAACCTGATGGATCACAAAATGGGGCATCCATCCTTGATCACAGTTTGGATACTCCTAATTCCTGATATAGTTTTTTTAATACAGAAAGTAAATAAGATGTGTTCACAATGAGTCTGCTGCTAGCAATGAGATAATTTAATAATTTACTTTTGCATTGTTCAGTAATTTCCAGATTCTTGGTTTTAGACAACCAAGCTGGAATACAGTGCAGTATAAATGTATCCTAAGTAGTAAAATTTTAGAGAACAAACAAACAAGTAACCCAAATTAGAAAAAAAAAAAAAGAAATTCAATTCAAATAGGCTTTCCTTTGGAAAAAAAATTAATTAAATAATTAAATTAGTGCTCTACTTCTGCAACAACTCTGTGAATATATTTTGACAGATGAAAAACTTGCATGTAGCTAAAGTGATATAAAAGCCTCCTTAACAATTCACAGAAATTGATAAAGCTGACTGAACATGGAAAAAGATCTAGCAGCCTACCTGGCTAGCAAGCCCATATTTAAACAGAAATCCCTAAAAGCTTATTTATTAAATCAATCAGAAATTTAACTCCCATTTACAACAATAAGACCATCCAAAGGCCTTTGCATCTACTTGGAAAGAAATCCTGAAAGATAGTACACTAAGCAATCATTCTTATTATTTATTTATTATCAAATGACATAATTGATTAAACTGATGAAATGACACTATTTCAATAATCAGAAAAAAATACTCAAAAAATCCAAACCACACAAATAAACAACCCACACGGCTCACCATACAGAATACATTATAAGTGTTCCCTTAAAACTAACAATATCTGGTAGGAATGCTAAGTATTTTATACCATTTCTGCTTTATAGTCCTTTATAGTCCTTATACAGTCAAAATTGTAATCTTAGAATCAGTGCATCCCGTATGGCTGGTGATAGCCTTGGGAACACATTTCCTAACATTTTATCTGAAATGGTTCACTACATTGTTAATTTTTGCTCTCCCACTTTTCCATATCATAAAATTGGTGTATTGTTTAGCTACAAGCTAAAAGTGAAAAACAAATTAGCACTTACATGGTGCTTTAAACGTGTAAGGTACCATATAAATCTTAAGTTATCAGAGATTTTCAAAACAAAATCTACTTCAAAATACATTTTTCATTGCTATTAGTAAAAATTATATTAATCTCAACTTTTTTTAAAGTGGGATGTATACTGTTAATATATAAGCTAATAAGTACATATCTCTCAAAAGGCAATATTATGAAGAGGCCAGTGTTGGCAGAAGTGAGTTATGGGAAGGCTCTTTATGACATCTGTCATATGTGAGTGGTTTTGCACTGATTCCTCAGTAGCAATATAGCTTACATCAATCATTAGTTTTCAGATTTGGAGGAGACATAAATATTTGGGAAAACTGCTGCTTATATGCACTGAGACAAGAGGAATCAGGAAATTATTCAAAAAGTAAAAGGACTTCTTTTTTTCCCTTGTTTTATTTATGGATGCCTTTATATCTACTGTCAGTATTACTGATGTTACCTAGATATTTTCTCTGGGGAAAGGGAGAGTGTGTGATGTGATTTATACCACAAAATAACTGTGCTGCAGAAATAATTATTCAAATCTGACTGAGAATCCTTCTCACACTCTTCACAAGCAGCGTGGCAAGACAAAACATCAAGGGACCCACATTCTGGATGAGAACTGTATACAGGCACATTCTACCACACCAAAGGGCTGAGGAACAGATGCACAGTGAAAGTGTTCAACATCATCTCAGACCTCAACTACTCTTTGCAATGACATTTCAAGACAACATAAGCTTCACAGGCTTTGAGACAGAAGCAGTAAAGAAGGGACTGTACAAAGCAGAGAAGCAGTGGTTCACCAGCATGGCTGTGGCCCCTTTGCTCTGACTTTCTCATAATTAGTTATTCTAGGTATTGATGGGTTAGTATTCTTCCCTTCTAGGGAAAAATTGCCTAACAATACTACGTAACCACATTCTGATTAACTGCAAAGTTCATTGGGATCTTTCATCTGATCTCACCTGTGTGTACTTCCCAGCATGCAGCAACACTCTCAGTATTCCTGCAGCACACAAAGCATACGACATTTGTGTCACAAAGCCCTTGTTGGTAACCAAAACAACAGATAATTTATCCCTTATTTCTGATTTTTCAGATTTTCCATTACACATTGCACATGTTTTATAAATGCTCAGTCTTGCTTGCCTCCATCTCATCATGGAGGAGATGTCAGATCAAAAAAGAATATAGTAACACAAGGAAAAAATACTTTCTCTTTTAGTCACTCACTTATTTCAGAAGAACACTAGAAGCAAATCTGCCATCTGTAAAACAAATGTGGAGACATGCCTTTCTCAACTACTTTTCTGAAAAAGTGCAGATTTGTGTGAAGTATCCACCATGTTAAAAGAAACTACTCCAGGGCTGAGTGGGAAATTGAAATAGAGGATCATCTTCCCATTTGTTTTTGAAGAGGCAATCATGGAAGAGTATTAAAAGCAATCTGAAAGGGAACTTGCAATTTACCCTTTGTGGATGATTGTTATGTGAGGATTGATCTGAGCTAATGCCAAGATGCGATTAATTTAAAATTTAAGTTGCTACTGTAAAAAAATTAAATTCCAAATAAGACTGTTATTCTAAAAAATCCCTCAGCAGCAAAAAGTATAAAAATAACAAAATACATAAATACATAATTCATAACCAGCAAGATATATGACATGTAAGTTTAAATCTTCTAAAGTCCTTGACTAAAAATAAGAAAAAAGAAACAAAAAAATACCAGCACCTAAAAAGGAAAAAAAAAAAAAACCACCAAAAAAACCACAATGCAAAAAAACCCACCACTTATTAACTATTCATAGAAAGAGAAGGCCCAGAGAATAAATTTCCATTCACATAAATAATGTGGCTGGTTGTATAGAAGCACAATTCTAAATGCAGAAAAATTTATGTTCTTATTCCACCTTTAAAATTATCAAACCAAGGTTTTCATTTGTGTAATTCATGTATTTTGGTTTCTCCTCTTTGGTGCTTTTATTTGTTTGGTTTTTGTTTGGGGTATTTTTAATTTTTTTATTATTATGCACAATGTTTACCTACAGGTAACTGAGGCTCAGATGGATTTCTTCATAAACTGTGTATCACAGCTTGCAGCAGTATCTACAGAATCTGTATGATGTCCTTGTTCAAAACTTTGCTATTTAGTGGTTTTGTATACATTTAAGGATTCATTAATTCCCCTGAAGAGTTAAAGACATAACAGAATCAGCTTCATTCGCTCATCTGTGTTCACTTGCATGATTAAAAGCAGTAAATCATCTTTTCTGAGTGGAACACAAACTACCATTTAGAGTATACTCAGCAGGTGAAAATGCCTACTAAAAAGGCACCAGTCTTACAGTAGTGCTGTTCAGAATTATGCTGTTTTAAAGATTTATACCTCTTAATATGATCTTGAAAGTATGCAATTGAGGAAATTGAGTATAACTTTATTCAAAACAATGCAAAATCAGCTTATTTTGAAACACTAATGAAGGAATTAGCTTCACATTTGTGTTATATTCTAAAAGCACATAGTTAATATTAATTAATCAGAATATTAATCCTTTCTGCATCGTTTACAAAATACTTTTCATTAATACAATACACAATATAACCATAAAATAATAAAAACATCAGAGTCAGTGCTGACTGCAACTTGTTCTTTATATTTTCCTAAAGAGATTACTGCTTACACTACTATAAATTGATAGGTATAGTTACTTAAATCTGGGCCTGAAAATGCTGGGGTGTTCTGTAATTTTTTGCAAATATTTATTCTTTTCTAAAGAACTGAAGGTTCCAATATCAAATTCACGAAAATATTGTAAGCTTTAACAGAATTCAAAACATGAGCAGAATCTGCGATCGCACAATTGTATAATGCAGTCATTCCACTAATGTCATTATTTTTCAAAAATCAAAATTTATACTTGCACATGAAATATATTATTTTCTCATTTATATTGATCATGACAAAGCTAATAAATTCTCTTTTTAGTGGTCAGATAATGAAACAAGTTTTTAAAAGGATTTGAATTTCAACAAGGCCTCAATCCCACTGCCTGTTAGTAGCAACCAGGTATGATTTGTCAAACTATATCACAAAACATCATCAGAGTTAAACTAACCTCTCTCAGAAGTAAAATCATGGAGTGATAGAACCAGTTCTGGGAACTTGTCCTATCAGAAGCAACAGTCTCACTGCCCTTGCCAATGTACCCCCCAGCCTCTGCTGGTTGCAGAAGGGTTTTTTACAGAAACACAGAATCATTTATGTTGGAAAAGACCTCTAAGATCATTGAGTCCAATCTGTGACCAATCACCATTTTGTCAGCTAGACCATGGCACAAAGGGCCAGATCCAGCCACTTCTTGAACACTACCAGGGATGGTGACTCCCCCACCTCCCTGGGAAGTCCATTCCAGTGTTTAACAGTCCTTTGCATGAAGAAATTCTTCCTGATATCCAGCCTGAACCTCCTCTGTGCAGCTTGAGTCTGTGTCCTCATTTCCTGTTCATGGTTTCCAAGGAGAAGAAAGCAACCCCCACCTTGCTACAGCCTCCTTTCAGGTAGTGTAAAGAGTGATTGGGTCTCCCCTGAGCCTCCTTTTCTCCAGGCTAAACACCCCCAGCTCCCTCAGCTGTTCCTCACAGGGCTGGTGCTCCAGACCCTTCACTAGCTCCACTTCCCTTCTCTAGACATGCACCTCAATACTTTTCTTAAAGTGAAGGGCCCTGAACTGGATACAGGATTTGAGGTGTGTCATTACCAGTGCTCATTACAGCGTGTCCTGGTCCTGCTGGCCACCCTTTTTTCGATACAAACCAGGCTGCCATTGGCCTTCTTGGCCACCTGGGAACAAGGAGAGCTCATGTTCAGCTGTCCACCAGTAACCCCATGTCACTTTCCAGACACTCTTCTCAGAGCCTGTAGAATGCCCAGGGTTCTTGCGACCCAGTTGCAGGACCTGGCACTTGGCCTTCTTGAACCTCATTTAACCAGCCTCAGCCCATGATCCAGCCTGTCCAGACCCCTCTGCACAGCCTTCCTGCCATCCAGCAGATCAACACTCCCACCCAACACAGTGTCATTCACAATCTTACTGGGGTGCACTCAATCCCCTCGTCCAGATCACCAATAAAGGCATTAAACAGGACTGGGCCCAGTACTGAGCCCTAGGGAAGCCCACTAGAGACCATCACTGGCTGGATATGGCATCATTCACCACCACGCTCTGGGCCTGCCATCCAGCTGCTTGTAACTCAGGTTCTGTGGGAAAAGCCAGCTCCTGCAGTCCAATGGTGCCTTCCTACCTCACTTGTGCCTAGAATCCACCCACAGAGCAAATACCCATCTAATGCTTTTATGGTACTAGGATAAGACATTTCAGCTAAAGCTGAGCCTTAAGTGCATTTGGGAAGAGGAGAAGTTTTCTTGTAACTCACTTCTAGATAGATATAAGGCATTTTACAGTGATCTGACATGGTACAGAGTGAAAGAGACCACACCATCTCCCTTGCTGGTTGCTACTCAACCCCTTTATGCAAAAGGGGTATGTTCACATGACTTAATTGCACTGCACTGTTAAATGAAATTATGGTGTGAAAATTTACAGCTCTTCAACAGGCATTTTTCAAGAGAAATTTCACCCAATCTTAAAATGCTTTTAAGGTAAGTAATCTAACACATTGTAGTAGAGAAAACCTAAATGGACTTATATTACTTATACTACTTGGAAGAGAGCAGCTAACTTGCTCATGACCTCAGGACAATTATTTTAAAAGCAGATGACCTATTCCCTTCTTTGATGGATGTAGAGGAAGAAAGTTTCTGTCTATTTATTTGGGGTTTTTTTGTTTGTTTGTTTTTTTTTTTTTTCCAGAAGATAATGTGCATTGAGTTCCACAGCATTACAGAAACTTTTCAAGTCTGTATTTAGAGGAGATAGAACTCTAATTTTCTGATCTCAGTATAATAAGCACTGAAGGTGTACTGACTACTGCTGTTAACCTGATAGCTTTTCCCCTCATATGGGATTGCTTTTTAACTCCTGAATACATATGCTTGTCCTCAAACGTTGCATATAAAATCTTGTCTCAACACGGTATTTTTTAGTTATTCCCAGAATATATATGACCTAAATTATAACTTTTTGCTTTACCCAGTTTTCCAATTAAATTAGTCTCACTTGGTGAACAGTTGAAGAACAGAATAATTATTAATGTAAAAAGGAAACTTATAAAGTTGCCATTGTTCTTATTAATTAATGTTGTATTTGATAAATGACTAAAATTTTATTTTGAAGTAATAACCATTTTAAGATAAGTATGTTAGCCTTAAATGGAATCTTATCAATGTTGCTTAGAAATCAACAACAGCTAATTGTTTTAACTGAAATCAAGATCAAGAGAGCCAGACTTAATAATCAATCTCACATAGGCTTGCATAGTTAAATGATAGCAAAGCAAACATGAGAACATCCAATACACATTTATGATCTGCTTAGGAATTAGTAGGAATTCAAATACCTCTGGGAAAAATTTATCTAGGTGTTTTTCCATGTTGATATCATGTTGGTAATCTCTGATTTAAAACAGCTAATATAAAATACACATATAAAAAAGCACTATGGTTGATGAACATATTTGCAAAAAAGTAACACATAGATTAACAGAGGAAATATTGTTAATATTGTAGTATTGCCAGAGAGTGCAATTTTCTCAAGCTATTATGCTGACACCAAAAAGTACTTCTGATGTGGGAAAACACAAACATTCAAATCAATGAGAAAGTAGAGATCACACAGATACACAATGAGAAAATAAACTATATCTATGGGTGACAAAATAGTTTAAAAAAAGAAAAAAGTGCAGTATATCACAGATTCTGTGGTTATATTAAAATAACATGGAACCAGAATTACATAAAGTTGGAGGGATTGTTTTAAATTGAAAGAGCAGAAAGAATCACATACAGAAAAAGAAAACCACCCTCTTTACAAGTTACATTGCACACACACTTTCCAAATGTTTCTTATATCTTTAGATATAAAATTATGCCATACTTTTGAGAAATATATCAAAACATCAGTTTTCTGCATACAAGTGCTTCTATTTGAGAGCGTTTTTTCCCCTTCTTTTTACTAGTTGAAAAGTAAGAGCCTGCTGTATTTGAATATGTTGGTCTTACCTGTCTTGGAAAGCTAGCTCGTCACTTGTTCAGGAATACCTTGATCCAATGCCTATAACAATTAATCTATCCTTAAATAAAACCCTATTCTGGGGAAGAGGTTCTCATTTCTATTACTTTTTATAAAAAAAAAAAAAATAGATGACACATCCTTTTTACAAGGTAGCCTAGAGTGTCTAGTTCTTGTCACAATGTTGTCATAGTGACAGTGACATCAATATACTTCATGACAATCAGTACAGCAATTTTCTGGAGACAACACCAGCGTTGATTCCTGAGTGTATTTTGTATTGACTTCCTTTTCAAGGCTCACTAGATAATTCATTTTTGCCCTATTCCTTAATTCAAATGCACTAATTATTTTGGTTGTTAGCAGCCTAGTCAAAACAATAGCAAAAAATAAAAAAAAAACGGAAACTAAAATATTACAAAACTGAAAGAATACAAACCAAAGAATTTTGACCACAAATTTTGGTTCTACAAATTAATGTCTCTGTTATTTGTTATTATAACAGAGAGACCTCCTAGATCTGATTCTGTAACTCTATAATAATAATATTTTTTAAAATAAGGATATAATATAAAGTACTACACAGTACCACACTTTATATACAGTACTCTAACACACAAAACTATACTTTATATTTTACAGTATAGAAACTGCAAGATAATGGGCCAGAATTACATGAAGTATAGTGCAAAGGACCAAAATAATGAGGAAAAATCCCCTCGGGTTGTGTTGGGGGAGAGCCGATGGCTCCGCTCACATCGGGAGGTAGAAACCAAAAAGAAAAAGGTTTGGCTTCAAAAAATCCCAAAAGAACCAGATTTGGCTTAAAAAAATCCCAAAAGAATGAGATTTGGTTTAAAAAAATCCCAAAAGAACCAGATTTGGCTTAAAAAAATCCCAAAAGAACCAGATTTGACTTTAAAAAAAAACCAAAAATAATCAGATTTAGCTTAAAAAAAACCCCAAAATAATCAGATTTAGCTTAAAAAAAACCCCAAAATAATCAGATTTGGCTTTAAAAAACCCCAAAATAACCAGATTTGACTTAAAAAATCCCAAAAAACCCCAGATTTGGCTTTAAAAAAATCCAAAAGAACCAAATTTGTCCTTAAAAAAAAAACCAACAAAAAGAACCAGATTTGGCTTAAAAAAAAAAAAAAAACAAACCCAAATAATCAGATTTGGCTTTAAAAAAATAATCCAAAAGAATCAGATTTGACTTAAAAATCCCAAAAGAACCAGATTTGGCTTAAAACCCCAAATGAGCCAGATCTGGCTTAAGAAAAACCCCAAAAGAACCAGATTTGGCTTTTAAAAAATCCCAAAAGAATGAGATTTGGCTTAAAAAAAAACCCAAAAGAACCAGATTTGGCTTTAAAAAAAACTCCAAAAGAATCAGACTTGGCTTTTAAAAAACCCCAAAAGAACCAGATTTGGCTTTAAAAAAAAAAAAAAAAAAAAAACAAAACAAAAAAAAAAAAATTTCAACTTGAGTGACCACAAGAAAAGAGACCAGGATTATATGATGTGCAGTGCAGAGGACCAAAGGATGCCAAAACTAAGCTCACAGATGCAGCTAAGGCATGGCAAAGGCTCGATGAGGGAGACACAACTTGGAGGGGAAGTAGAAGAGCCATGGCACAGATACAGGGGGAAAAAAAAAAAAATCTTCACCAAACCCAAAGCCATCCAAAGGCATGGGATGCTTTCAAGCGCTGGGACTTGGTCCAAAGATTGCCCACTTGATTGCCATTGAAATCGCAAGATTTCGTTTCCCTTCCCGAAAGGAAATTTCATTTCCTTTCGGGAAGGGAAACGAAATCTTGCGCCCCTGAAAAGAAAGGCTTACAAACGCTCTGGAAAGGAGATATGATCAAACGAAATGCAGCTGAAAAAATCACAAAAACCAGAAATTTGGGACATTTAGGGACTTGAAGGAAATGGTGTGGGAGGAAATGTGGTGCAGTGCAAAGGAACAAAAGATGCCAAAACTAAGCTCAGAGATGCTGCAAAGCTCTCCCCCCCCCCCCCGAATGCACCCAAAAACGGGAGGTGAAATCCCATTTTTTTCCTATTTTCCCCTCCTTTTTTTTCCCCATTTTTCCCCATTTTCTCACATTTTCCCCCCTTTTTTTCCCATTTTTTCCATTTCCCCCCCTCTTTTTTCCCCCATTTTTTCCCCATTTTCCAATTTTTCATCATTTTTTTCCTTTTTTCCCATTTCTCTTCTCATTTCCCCCCCTTTTTTCCCATTTTCCTCCAATTTTTTCCCCATTTTCTCTCATTTTCCCCCATTTTCCCCATTTTTCCCCATTTTTTCCTATTTTCCTCCCTTTTTTCCCCTTTTATCCCCATTTTTTTCCATTTTCCTACCTTTTTTTCCCCATTTTCCCATTTTCCCCCATTTTTTCCATTTCCCCCCCCTTTTTTCCCACTTTCCCCCATTTTTCCCATTTTTTCCCCATGCAGTGCAGAGGACCAAAGGACGCCAAAACTATGCTCACAGATGTAGCCAAGGCAGGGCAAAGGGTCGAGGAAGGAGATACAACTTGGAGGGGACGTAGGAGATGCATGGCATAGATACAGGGAAAAAAAAAAATCTTCACCAAACCCAAAGCCTTCCTAAAGCATGGGATATTGCTATCCTGTATCAAAGGTTCCGTACCTTCTTGGAGATTTCTCATGGGCAACTCCTCACAGCTCTGGCTCTTTCTTCTTCTCAGCACAGGTAACAAACTTCATCTCTCCTCTCAACCAGCCAACCTGCTCTTTTATAATACCCCTCTTAACTGGATCCAGCTGTGACGTATTAAGAGCAGGCTTGTTCTTAATGCTTGACAATTAGCACATCTGTAACTCCTTAGGGGCCAGATTACCTTCACTACTTGTCTCTATTCTCCTACCTTCTGTCTAACCACAATTCCCCTTTTTCTTTAAATTACAAGTTTTCTATTCTTTTAAAGTCTTATAGAATGATTTTTAAGTGGCAGCCAAATCTGCAGCTGCCTTGCCCCCTTTTTGACATTATATTTCACAGGTTGGGGTTGGTTTTTTTTTTTTTCCCTTTTTTTTTCTTTTTTTTTCTCTTTTTTTTTTTTTCTTTTTATCACCCTTTCTACGTATATCAAAAAAATAATCTGTTCAGCACTCGATATGTTATTTGTCATTGTGTCCCCAGCGGCTCACCTGTAACTCAGGTGTCAAAATCTGTCAGGTCCAGAAAAGGCAGCTTCCTCTGCTGCTCTCAATGCTACGCTGCGCTTCATCTCCAGCTGCACCTTTCCCTGCAGCCCATTCCCAATCACGTCGGGGTCACCAAATGTCGTTGTCGAGGTGGTCACGACACAAAACAGAGACCACTAGCAGTCTCAGATGGCAACACTTCATTATCAAACATGGCTTAAGTCGAGGAGGAAGGTACAACTTGGAGGAGAAGATATAAGAGCCATGGCATTGTTGCTGAAGACAAAAAAAAAAAAAAAAATTTCAACTTGAGTGACCACAAGAAAAGAGACCAGAATTATATGCTGTGCAGTGGAGAGGACCAAAGGATGCCAAAACTAAGCTCACAGATGCAGCTAAGGCAGGGCAAAGGGTCAAGGAGTAAAGTACTATACATACAACAAAAGGAGAAGGAAATGGTTGACTAGAAAAAGGTGATATATTCTCAGTCTCAAGTATATTTTTCTGGGAAAAAACTGCATGTCCACTAAAATCCTGATGTTTCATGACCATTCTTCACATCATTATAGCATCCATTTTCAATGCACAACTTGTCACCTTCCTGAAACTTTCCACATTATCTGTCAGTAATTGCTACATGACATATAATTATATAAGTTCCCAAGACATAAACTGTATATTTCACTTTTTTTTTTCCACTCAAAGTAAGAAAAGGCTGCAGTTCACCGAGCTAATCTGCCAAGTCAACAAGTTAGTGCTAATTGTTGTGTTCTCTGTTGATAATATCAATAGTTTTCAGACAACCAATGATAAACTTTGCTGTTAATTTCAAATCCTTCAAGTGGCATGATTGTAAAAAAAGAAAAGTTTTCTGATGTTAACACTTACAAATAGCTTGAATCCTGAACCACACCACCTGTTTTTTCCTTTTTATTCAACATGTTAAGTGGGAATTAATCCAATACATCTCTCCAGTTGCTAAACAAAAAGGAAAAAATATTCTAGTACTAAATAAATGCAGTATGTTCCCATATCTTGAACATTTGATGGATTTGTAATTGTAAACATTTGAAATAAAATCCACAGTCGAAAAAGAGTGAAATACAGAAAGCTGGGATAACTTTTAGAAATAAGCTACATTTTCTATCACTTAATATTAGCCACACTAGGTCTGTAGTTCAGGTTAGTCAACTGTACTTCACACAGCCTGAAAAGGCAATTCACTCTGCCTTATGGACATCTTTGTTAACTGGGATTACTCATCCTCCAAAGGTGCCTCTCTCTACCCATTAGCTACCATCTACATTTGTTATTTCTACCATAACCTATAGTTATCTCAAACAGACAAATCGTTTTGCCTGGGTCTCATTAAAAGCTCATCCTGTCATAAATAAATATGGATTCATATATGGATTCATATACACACCCACTCAAACATTCAGGTAGTAGATTTAGATGAGAAAAGTTACTACTATCTATAATTAGCCAAATAGCTTTAATCAAAGACTTCATAATAAATGCTTTTAAAACTCAGAATATATGTGTTCACAAAGGAACAGTAGTTACTCCCAATACTTTCTTCAACAGCTACTCTCAAGTGGTCAAACCACAGCATTTTTCTAAGGACCTTCCTAAATAAAGCCACGCAGAACAACTCGAGTTTCAGTGCTTATGTTGCCACATTTAATTTTAAGGGTATACTCAGCAGAAATGCTGCCTTTTATTCTGAAATGCAATTACTGCACTACCTGATAAACAAAACTTAGGCTCTTTGGTATCAGCAGCAGTTAATGGGAGGCCTGACTGCCTCAGGCATTTTATGACTATCCCTAAATGATTATATTATAGGCTTTGAAAAATTTGACCAGAACTACATTATGAAGGATGAGTAATAGATGAGAGTCTTGTCCTGTGAGTTGGTACTTGGCACAAAGTCAGGTGTATTTATATCATAGTGCTCATATATTTAAGTAGAAAACCAGCTGCACTGATTTAACCATGCAAATTGTGAATAAGTCATCTAAGTAGTGCACTAAGGATTCAAAACAAAAAAAAAAGTTTTTTTCCTTATAAAGTAAACTTTCAGGAGAAAAAAATACTGTTTAAATGTTTTTAAATTATTAAATTGCTAGATATTGTTGATAGCATTATACATATTGGAATATTTAGTAGTTATTTTTAAAGTTGTTCCTCAAAGCTGATACCTTTCTTTGTTGATTACTCACCCAGAAGACCAACAGAGAGATAACATCTACCAGCTGCTCCTCTTAATCATCTGACACCAAGTTCTTCATTGTTATCATTATATAACATGCCATCATGCCATTCCTTTACAGAACAGTACAAGAGAGGCACAGTACTGACCTGAAATTATTCTCTGATTGACTGTTTTAAAAGTGAAATTATCTCATTTAAACACCATGGTGATATTAGAAACAATTTTTCATCAAAGTAATAAGACCAACTCTGAAAATAATAGGAAACCTAAATATACAGGACAAGTGAAGCCATAAGTTCCCCGAGTCTTCACTTTAATACTTAAATCTTTAGCATGTCTTCCTTGCTGAAACTACTTACTTTCTATGTAACAAACACATCTAAATGGACATGTTCAGAATAAATCACATCAGTGAAAATAGAAGTCAATTTTATTTCAAGAGTACATAGAAGTATCAGACACCAAGCCTCCTAGCTGACCAATGTAGGAAAAAAACCCCAGAGTTTAAAAAGAATTGTTACAACTTTGCCTAGCATTCAGGTTAGTTAAGCAAGGTGCTAAAGCAACAAAATGCAACAGCTCAGAAATAGCTGGCGTATCTTTTATTATATTAAATCCAGAAGTGCCTAAGTTTTCTTCCATCTCTTTCTGTCCATATGGTTAATTTGGGTATCACTACTGTAAATGAAGATCATTATCAAGTTTTAATACAAAACTAACTGTGATGGAACAGAGGTTCTGCTCTCAATTTAATTGCAGAGCAGTCCTTCTACCAGTCCTGTTTTGGGATACTCTTAATTATCTTTTGGGAAAAAGAAAAGCTATTTATTGCAGGTTCAAGAACTCTAATTATAAGCCCTTAGCAATATCTGAAAAAAACCCAAAACCAAAACAACAAAATCCTTGAGGATCATTAATGTACTACGATTTTGCAAGAAACAAATGTGGGATGAACACATACATCTTTTTATAACACAAAAGAAAGTTGAATGCACTTTTTAATGTGAAGATCTATTTTCTTTTTCCTTTTTAAAATCAAGTCAGCTTTATATGCACAGTTTTGCAAGCAGACATTTGTGAATGGGTATATATTTGGGTTATACAAAAAGTGTCTATTTTCAAACAATAAAGTTCGAATATTTCTTAAGCAGTATAAGAACTTCTTTTAAATGAGCTTAATAAGAAAATAAGAACTTAAGTAATAGATTTTGTAATATGGAATAATGAATCAGAGCAGAGAAAGTACCTGCTCTTCTGGATATTCATAATCACTATAATTAAAGAACTGACAGAGAACATGAAGCTTTTTCCTCATGGCCTTTCATTGAGTCATAACCCCTTCATGACCTTGTAATTTTTATGAAACCATAATAATAAAATAGCATATAAGAACATCTTGCAAAAAAGATGATATTATGAAACATTGTAAGTCTAAGATAAAATAATCAAAACAAGTCCAGTTAAGAAATCTCATTGGGCAGAAATAAATGGCATAGGAAAAAAAAAATTAAGAAATTGGAGTAAAAGTCAGTTCTGTTTCAATGAAAATTTCCCATCAATCTCATATCATTGTACATCAATGATCCCTAAGAAAGCCATTGAATTTATAGTCACCCAGTACTGGAAACTGATACTGCACATCAGTATGAATCCATAGACTTTAAATACTTTATTTTTATTACCTTACACAATAGTTCTAAACCCACTGTGCTACACTGTGGTCAGTGTGCTGAAGAAGGGAATCTATCTGCTTGGTGCTTACAATAGCTATCAGAGACTAGATTTTTAGTTTTCAAAAGGTGAAATTGCACTTGTTGTCTTGCTCACAGCAAAACACCTGAATAAAGAAATAAAATGCTTGCCGTACCATGGCTCATTTCAACAATCAGGGCCTATACAGGATGGCCTGAATTAATTTATTTTAGAGAAATTCCTTACTAGTCCATGCCAAAACAGTTCACATATGACAGTGTGCACAACTGTTGTTGATAAGGGTGCTGAACAGCATCTCCCTGAAATTGCTCAAGATGCCACACCATAGCAAATACTTATGGGGCCCATGTAGCTTCTTTAAAATCCACAGCACTTCACTACTATTTTCATATGTTTGGTATATAACCTGATTTAGACTGTTCCTTGCAGAAAATTTCTATTTACAACATTGTATCATAGATATATGAATGACTTACATTTAGTTTTTAAAACACATTATTTCTTCCTCAAACTCAATGAAGATATGCAGGTGTCTTCAAATCCCTGCCTTATGTTCCAGAGGCCTCTGACACCGGCCAGCTAACTCATACTTGAATGCAACCTCTCTCCTACACATTTGAGTTTGTACATGATAAGAGGCAATTCTCTAGTCAGATGTTGGACTAGAGATAACTACAGAGAAATAGATAGTAGATAAAAAACTTGTAGGGCAAAGATGAATTGATGGGAACATTACATTAAGGTAGATCCAGCTGCTTCTGGTAATTCCAGGTTTAAAGCAGACTATTCCAGGTCTCTTAAAATGACTAAGTATTCTTGTGTATCCAGCAGAGTGTTTCCATTACTGATGTTGCTGCTAAGTAACAGGATTACTAGATTTTTTTCCATTCTTTATGTTTAATTTAGTACCCATATCTGAAGACTGAAAAGAGGAATTTATTCTAAACTAACATATTTTCAGTTGTGATTAAAGTCAAATGATGATCCAGACATAACGTGATGAAGCTTGTCAGGTTTTGTTGCTGGGATGCAAGAAAACAACACTGACAAACACTGGTTCCTTCCAGTCCTAGTACATTTAGGCTGGATTTATATGTGCTATACTGCCTTTAGTGCTCACTATCTTTACCATTTCTAGACCCAACATAAGACCTGAGTAACTAAGTCCACAAAGACAAACTGCTTTTGAGTCTGGGACAAGTTCTTTAACTGTGATGATGGTTCCTTCCATGAATCAATGGATACACTGCTAAGATCACATGCAAGGCAACACCAGAGTTCAGGATAGGTGTCTCACACTGTAAAGATCAGCCTGACAGCAGCTCATGCTCACAAAACACTGTGTGGGGGAAGACTGAGAAACAGGAAAGAGACAGAACTGACAGGCAGCATATGACAAGATAGTAACCTAAAGAAACATGTAAATGGAGGACTGAAAGCAAGATCCTTTTGTTCTGTCTTCTCTGCTAGCATTCAAAATGACAATCAGGCATATATTTCTATTGAAAATTTGTATGCAGCATACTTGAGAACACCTATGGTGTTTCCCTACTGTTTTATTAAAGCTTGAAGTATGAACAAATGCACACATCAGACAGCTGACTGCTTTTCCTGCTATAAGCACTGATTCTAACCCACCACTCAACCCTTTCAATTATACTCCATTGCATCACACACAACAGCTTCACTTCCAAGTCCAGCTTTAAACACACTCATTGTGATGCACACAATAACAAAAAAAAAAAGTTAAACTAAATTTCAAGTCCTGTCCTTTATTGTTTTCTGGGGACCTTCTATGATTTTGGCTATCTCAGGCGATGTTTTCTTGGTTATGTTATGTAGAAGTTTATTTATTTATTTTAGTAAACTCAAACCTGCCATGTGGATTTAAATTATTTTTGTCCTTTTAAGGTTTTAATTCCCAGTGTTTGTTTTAGTCACGTTCATATGAAAAGACATTTAGGTTATGATTTCTCTTTTCCTTCCAATGCATTTCACAAGAGAGATTTTATTCTCTTTTAGACTACTAGTGGCAGGGACAAAAGCGATATTTCTGACAATATGGAAGTTGGGGAAATAGAATATAAATAAACTGGTGAAAGTGGCTCACCTCAGAAGTAATCCTCCCCACTGCTGCAATCAGAGACAGAAGTTTTGGCTGTGTAAAATAACAGTGAGTCATCATATACTAATATTCTATATTAATATAATTAGAACAGCTAAGGTGTCCTATTTGTCTCAAGGACACAGCTTTTTTTTTGCCCTTCTAATTAATTAGAAGTTTCAGAATGCAGAAACAGATGAGCATGAAGAGATTCATCTAATCGCTACACAGTTACACTATAAGCCAACAGAAAAACAAGTAGCCAATTAAAAAATCCAAATAAAATCAAGGAGCTGTAGAGACCCTTAGCCTAACTAGGCAATAAGACAGGATGATAGTAAACAGGTCTTGGGGCAGTATATTCACAGACTCAGATGGGTTAGAAGGGATCTTCCAGGATCACTGAGCCCAGCTCCTGGCCTGGCAACAGAATCATCCCCAACAGTCACACCATGAGCCTGAGAGTGTTTTCCAAAGGCTTCTTCAACTCTCCCACGCTTGGCGCTGTGGCCACTTCTCTGGGGAGCCTGTGCCAGTGCCCAACCAACCTCTGCCTGAGGAGGCTCTTCATAATAATATGCAGCCTAAAACTCTCTTGACACAACATCAGGCTATTCCCTCAGGATCTGTCCCTCTTCTTCCCGACACAGAGAGTTGTAACTGCACTGAGGTCTCCCCTCAGCCTCCTCCAGGCTGAACTGACCAAGTGACCTCAGCTGCTCCTTACATGGCTTCCCCTAAAGGCCCTTCACCATCTTTGTTGCCCTCATTTGGACACTCTCTAACAGTCCAATGTCTTTCTTGTAGTGTGGCACCTGAAACTGCCCCCAGCACTCGAGGTGAGGCCGCCCCAGCTCAGAGCAGAGCAGGACAATCCCCTCCCTTGCCTGGCTGGCCATTCTGTGATGCTGAGCTTGATGCCCCCCAGGACAGGGTTGGCCCTCCTGGCTGCCAGGGCACTGTTGGCTCATGTCCATCCTGACACTGACCAGGACACCCAGGACCCTTTCCTGGCACTGCTCTCCAGCTTCTCATTCCCCAGTCTGTCTGTACATCCAGGGCTGCCCCATGCTAGGCACAGAATCTGGCATTTTCCCCACTGAACTTAAAATGGTTGGTGATTGCCCAGTTCTCTTTGAAGTCAAGAATACAGGACCAGGGCTAAGTATCTTAAACAGCCCTACAACCATGAGTGACGTAGCTATTTAGACTCAAAACTCAGTAATCTACTGAGAATGCGACAATGAGCTAGATATTAAGATGCAAAATGAGGAATAGTAAATAAAACTGAGATTAATATGATGTTAGTCAATTGTATAATATTCAGTCCATCTGTTTAACATGTTTATATGGCTAATTTCCAACTAATATTGAAAACACATATTCCATCTAAAGTAAGATTATTTGATAAAAGTAGGAAAATATTTTCACATCAGAAGAGTACTAAGCATATTTGGACTTTACTGTAGAAAGAAAAGGCAAGACAGAATAGAAGATACATAAAATTGTACATGGATTGAAAGTTGCATAAAACAGAAATATGTGCTTAAAATAACAAAAAGGAGAAATGCTCATTCCCCCTCACCTAAATTTGGAAGTGGAATGCATTGCTTCAATATATGACTTCAGAACTTATGAAGGGAAGAACTTATGACATAAAAAAAGAAAGAAAAGAGGCTGATGAGATGATAAGAAAATGACCATATAAAAATTTAGAAGGAAACTGAAGTGTCATGTTTCAATTGTTAGTTACTGGAAGCAATATTCTATTTTGGAGTATCTTGTGGCTGCTTTTTAAGTAGCTGGTACGGCCAATAATGAAATGCATTTGTCTTTGGGCTTCTCGAGTATGACAAGGTTTCAAGTACTTCAGCTGCTCAGTTAACAAGCAGGGTTACAAATTGCATTAGGTTGCACTAGCTCAATGAGAGCACAATCCAGACAGAGGTATTTAACTAAGGATTCTCTCAGAATGCAGCTTGTAAACTCATGTTATCAGTTAGCTTTCAAGAGCTTATATGTTTGTTTGAAGACTGCCTCATTTTGTATTCCTCCCTACGCTGATAAAACCACCACAGTAGAGATATTAGAGGATAAAGAGCTATAATTAGCTATTTTTCTTTTCCAAACAATGAATATGCAAAGAGAATACTCCTGCTGAGAAGCCAGCATATTCAATTCTGTTTGATGGAGTATATATGAGGTTGGTTGAGGAAGCATTTTTAAAAGTTCAGAGAGATCAACAGGTTTTTATAGCTGAAGAATCTAGTTTAACTCAAGGGTCACTTTAGCCAAAGTTAACAGAGGATGACCTAGATGGGAAAGTAAGCAAGCCATATACTGGAATGCACACTACTCCTGAAAACCCCCAAATGGTGAGTGGATTACTACTACTCTTAGAAACTTTACAAGGCAGCATTCCTAAGGATACACAGCCATCTAGTGAGTGCTGAAAGATGCTGGTGGAATGGAGCAGATGGCCAGAACAGTCTAATGCTGTTCTGCTGGAGGTAAATACCCTGAGATCCCGGAAAGTTTCATAAAAGTCAAAAACAGTAAGCACCTTTGTGTGCTCTCTTATGTATGGAACAACTTAATAATTTGGGACATTTTTACGTGCAAAACTACTATATGGAAGGACAAGCATTTTGAGGAGAAAAACATGGAATCAAATGTAATCCCTGAAGACTGTTTTTGATATCAAAGTAACACTTCTGATGACAGCACTCATGTTCATGCAGAGATTGTGACTCTAGCACACTTGAGAATTAAAAATAGAGTTTTCACTATATGCCTGTAAGCTAGGCATGTGGCTTGTGAGCAGCTGCAACACCAACACAAACATTTCTGTCATGCAAGCGCCCTTTAAAATGAGTGAACTTGCAAATGTTTTTCAACCATGCTTGTTAACTAGGAGATAAGAGCAAAATTAAATAGGGCTGAACATAACAGTATTCAAAAAAATTGTAGTAGCACTGAAGGTTCAGAAACACAATTTCTGACTGCCTACATGTGCTACACTGCCTTTATCAAACAGAAAATAAAACTACTCATCTACAGCAGGAGATGACAGGCTCATAGCCGATACACATAACAAATTACTACAGCTCAATTAGTGATCTACTTAATAATCTGTGCTTAATTATTGAGATTCCTGGGAACTTTCCTCTCCATTGCTCACTGAGTATTTGAATTGGTTATAGTCTCTGTTTTGAAGATATATCTATGTGTGTAGGAATATATCACATAGTCTGGTTGAATTTAATTTATAATAACTTGTTGAGAAACTAATCTTGGTAGTTATCAGATTCATTTTTAATCTGAAAAGCTTTGTTGAATCAAATTTCTTATAGATATATCCTGATACAGATATGTTCTCATTCTGCTCCATATTTTTGCAGACAATATTCAATAGTGACAAGAATTTTGGCATCACACTGTTTTGGTCAACAGAGTAGAAAAGTTCATTTTCTCTGCAGACAGCACCGTACTAGGAGAAGCCTAAGACTTGCTCTATAATGATTTCAAGACAGAAAAAGAGTCACAAAGAAACCTGAACAAGCTGTCTAAAAGGACATAATCAGCTTAAGACTCCACATGCATATATTTCTGCCCAGGCAGAAGAAACAACTGATAAGGTAATTCTGTACATTTTCAACATCTGTGGTACTGACAAGGTAAACAGGGGCATTGAGCTACCAGAAAGTAATTGACAGAGCATCCATGTGAAATACTCTAGGCACTAGACCTACAAGCTACAGCTTCAGGTGAGTATGCTTACCTTTGTTTGCACTTAATTTTGGTTTATATAAAGTTTATCTTCTTTCAATCACACTCAGAAACATTCACTACAATGAATTTACTAATTTTTACTTTTTTGAATTCATCTCTATCCAGACATGGAAGAAATGTTGAAACTATCCCTAGCAGTATAAAAATTGTCTCAGCAAAGCCTTGGCTCTTGTGAAAAGCAGATGCTTAACTGCAATGCCCCTGTGAAGGCATACTTGCCTCAACTAACAGCCATCCCTTCAGAAAAAGTTAATCTAAAGAACTGCTAATTTCATTCAGCAAAAGGCACTGTGACCTTTACTTGCATATTAACACCTCTGATTTGAGCTGATGACCATTTCCCAGATATGCTTCTGAGACACAGTGCTAGCAGTGAGTAATTCCTGACCTTTAGCCATTGAATTAACACCTCTAATTGTAAATGAGAGAGCGTTTAAACCAAAACTCTTTCTAATCAAGTAGCTTATAAGACTATTATTTGGCTGGTCTGCTACAGAGTATCAACACCCTCAGACATTGTGAAGGTAATTTTTTTGCCCCTGAGGCTTTCCTAATTTATATCCCACAGCAGTTGCTCTTACTGTTTGTGTTTTATAAAGCTGTAGTGGGGAATGCTGTGTCTATGGTATTTCTTTGCCACTGAAACAGTGGTTATATATGTCAGTGCTACTTGAAGTTTTTGCTACTTATCACATTTCTTTGTGTATATCTGGATGCAATGTCTCAGCCTGTAACCAAACCACGGTGGTCTGTGGTCTTATCCAGTCTCATAGAAGAAGCAAGTCTGGGCTGGAAAATTTGCATATAGCAGAGATGGGAGACATTAGTATTACACAGATATAATTTTTCACTTTCTTGCAAGATTTCTGATTTTCATTCATTTAGATCTCCAAGTTTAATCTTGAAGCTATGCAGGAAAGATGTCAACCACAATCTCTATGACCTAAGACTATTGTCGACTTATTCAAAGTCAAAGGCATGTCTGTGGGCATTGTCCATGAAAGACTTGTGTCTCTATGGTATCATGATATTGTAATAGAATTGCCCAGGAATGAACAGTTAATGGAACTGGAAATATCAAAATCTTTAATCTCAAGACCAACTAGAAAAAGGTATTGCAACATTTTTTATTTCCAGTTTAGCAGAAATTTCTCTTTCCTAGAAATGCCAAATATGCTTGTGATAATGTCTCTCTTATATGCCATAGGTCTCTACAGGATGTTCAGTACAGGCTAAATCCTATTAGTCTCCTCTTCCAGAAACTCTTTCTAGGCTTGCTGAACCACTGTTAGTTTTTTCCGCCCTTCCTCCTGATAAAAACTTTGAGGCAAATCCATTTTCCCTGCAGGAAAGCTACCAGATTGATTAAAAGGAGTCCATGTCTTACAAGCTTAAGTTACAGTAATAAACTCATAAATGTATTTAAAGGAAACTGCAAATTCACAAATGTTAGGAGATTTCTTATAATAAAACTAGAATGAACTTTTGGAGTTGGAGTAATAGTTGTGTTCTGTTGCGGCTTCTGAGAGGATCTGAACTGAAAAAAAGAATTTCTTCTAATATATTAATATACTTATATATTAATTTACTTAATGTAATTGAAATTATCAAAACCCTTTTTTGGGAAAAAAGAAAAAGAAATATATGTGAACTGGTAAACTCCCAAAAGCAAGTATTTGTCCCTGCTTTCCCCTTGCAGCCCTTAGCTCCAGCCCATCCACAACTCTGGCAGAACCAGTAGGCAGAGCATACTAGCTTGGGAAAAGAAATAGCTGCTGTCTAATCTGCCTAACGTAATTGTGGGTTTGCTACTTTAACACCACTACAACAGCTTGCTGCCTTTTAAATTGTTTTTATTTTCTTTCCCAGGCTGCAAGGATAGGGTGAAGTTTTCAGACCTGTTTATTTCAAAATTATAATTTTAGGTTATCAGTTTTGCCAACTATTTTTAGCCCAGATATGCTATTGAAATGAGGTACTTAGTCCAGCTGAACTCCTACTATATTATTTTATGCTGGAATCTCCAAGTAAGAAAACAAATGAGCAATGCCAAATGAATCTTTTCCTTAGGGGAACTGAATCACCTAGAGGCTGACAGAAGGTACTAGTTATTTTTGGTCATATACTGGAATATAAAGATGAAATTAATAGTTATTAGGAATTTGCACAATTCTGACATTCTTCAAAAATATACACCAGGTTTTTTTTCAAAAACAATACCTTCTCTATGTTCTGTTGAACAAATATTCTATTCAAAGCAGTTTAATTGTGTTAACAATAGAAGACATCTATTAAAACTGTAGAAAGCTGAAATATAGAGGAGATGAATGGAAAACAAAGGCTCACAAGACTTGATGTAAGTCATAATATTTTATACAACACTCAAAAATCACAGCAAGAAACAGTGTATAAAACCTCGACACACTAAAGTTTTTCTCAGCTAAGAATTGAAGTACTAAGGTCTAGCTGTGTACCAAAGTAGCTAAAACTCTATATTATAGCATCTCAATAATATTAAAAAAATTCACATGAAGACCAAAAATTACCCAAATGAATAGGGCTTAAAAGTCAGAGAGTATGAACTTAAATGGCTTCTATTTTGAGTACAAAAAAATCTGCAGCTGTTAATGACTAGTGATTTTTCTTTGCTTTGTGATGTATATATAGAAATGCGGGTGTGTTAGAAATTGCAACTGAAACACTCAGTTCAGTGGTATCTCAGCTTAGATAAAGACCCTCGGGATCAAACTAGTTGTTAAGGGTGTAGGCTTTAAACATCTAAGTTGCTTTGAGGACTTGTTAATGACTTACCCACAGAGAACAAGACACAAAGTCTTTGCTTCTCAAAGACTGGACTGGGTGCTACCTCTAGATATCCCTGTTTTTTCTTTAGCAAGTGAAGCACAGAGGTATTCAAACTCACAGTATGGAAATCATTATTTTCACATCAAAATAAACTGATAATCTACAGAGACAAAAGAGGTAACAGATTATTCAAGACAGTTATAGCATAACTTGATTCTGAAAACTAGCATATAACAAACCTGATATTGAGCCCTTTAATTCAAAAGAGCTAGGATTTTAGAGCTTATTAAAATGACACAGAATAAAACAGGCCTGGTTTATGCTGCCTTCCCATCCTATTTTCCTCAACGTCAGCACAACTTACAAATGTTTTCTGTCAGCTTTTTCTCTTCATGCCTGTTTTCCACTGTCATCATGCACTTTGTTTTCATCAGTCTCTCTGCCCTTCTCTGACTGTGGTAACTAGATTTCTCCAGCTCCAACATTCTATTAATTACGTGTCCAAAATACTTATATGATGTTTGTTTGCCTGCACTCCTGAAGCACTGGCAGTGCACTTGTTCAAAGCCTTGATCACCCGCTGAAGATTTTCCAGGCACTTTCTCAGCTTCAATAGCCTGTTTCTGGCTATAAAAAAGGAAGGCAAATAATGTATTTTTTGAAAAGGATGAGAAACCATTCCTTAACTGCAGTTACTCAGACTCCAAAGCCCTAAGAAAAATTAGGCAAAGAGTTTATTTCATCTTTCTGCCTGCAATAAGCTTAGTCCAGGAGCTGCTTGTATGTATATACTCAGCAAGGCTCCATGGTGTTAATCTTGTTGAAGTGTTAAAACCTCATGAGCAGCTACAGAAACAGAGCTGGGGGGATTGAAACCTTCCTTTGTGCTCTATCTGTGGAACCTTGCCTGCATGCTGAATCCTTTTCTTTCCCTCCTCAACCCCCCCCCAATGATGTCAATAGCAGTGAAATATCTTTGCTTTCAGTAAGTTAATTCCAAAAAAGCACTGATAAAATAGGGGGATATTACAGAACTGGAACAAGCCTTCAGATGGACTCCTCACCAGGTCTGAGGAGTATGACAGTAACCTCAAAGCAGAACCAGTTTATATCTGAAAAGTGTCAGACAATTTGTCAATAGGGGAAGAATGGCTACAGCTCCCTGCAGGCAGAAGAATGTAGCTGAGGATCTTTTATTAAAGCTGTGGCCTCTATTCACTTCATTCATTTTGTCTACAGCTCAGCCCACAGCTTGCTGTTGGCAGCATGTTGTTACCTGACCTCTCTAGTGCACAAATTTTAGCATCAAAATACCCTGACGAAAACAATTTTAGGTCAGCTTCCTAGGAAACTGAGGTTTGTGCAGTAAGACATAAATATACATAGATTTTTCTTTAACTCGCAACTGAATATATGGGTTGATTTACACCAAAGAATTACAAACTCTAATAATATTGTATGCATAAAAGGTTTGTGAAATTCATGGTTAATTAGAGGAAACTCTCCCTGTGTCTCCTGCTGAGCTCAACTCCTAATGTTTCCCAAAGACAGAAAGAATATGAAAACTCCAACCATGGGGCCGGGCTAGGAACAGAGACAGTCACCCTTTAACGATAGTTTTCACTGTATTAAGTGTGAGATAATTCAACCAAGAGACAGGTTCTTATGAAACCATGCTTAATTCATTTTGCTGCCAACAGAACTCCTGTTGACGTCTCTGTGCTGTGTCACCCAGCACTGAAAAATGCTTCTGTCACACTGAAGGGCACTTTAGCATATCTCAGGCTTTCTGACAAACATTGTTCTCACAAAGCAAATACTTCATCCTTTCTTATGCAGCTCTTTGAAATCAAATTTCAGGGCAAGAATCACTCAAGAGGAAAAAGAAAGCTGAATGCAAGAACTTTGGTGAATGGAAATAGGAAGATAAAAACAAGCAATAAGCAAAGAAAACAGCCAATTGCAATTCAAAATTATTTGCTTCACTTTAGAAAACTACTAGGTGAAGAAAACTTTTTGAGGTTATTAAAATGAATAAGTATAACCAATAAAACCTTATTTGTTTTATTAAATTAGTTATAAAAGCCTCAGTGTTACTATTTCTTGCTGACATATTCTTGCATACTTGCTGGATCTGACCTTGTAGTCTAACCAAAAATATGCAAAACAAATGATCTTCCAGGAAAGTTCAGCAATTCAGTTAAGTGCAGGGGATTTAATAAATAAAGTAGCATTCTACTTTTGTAACAGTTTGCACTTGAAGATTTGCACGTGTTCAATTTCCAAAAAGAATAGGGATTAAATTTTAATTTCATTAAATTCACTGTGTAAGTGATTCCAATGCATACAATAAGTTTCACCCTGAAATTCTATTTCTGTGCACATCTTGTTTTCCTCATGTTTTTGTGGTTGGCACCTTATTTATCTGACTAAGTGTGAGTCACTTTAATATATATATTGTTTTTAGTACTTTAGAGTTTATGAAGCATTTGCCTGTGCAGATGTCTGAACATATTGCTGTACAAGTGCAAATATCAATATGGTACAGAGTTTCTTCAGAATTTTTAAATGAATAGGTTTCTGTTTAGGATATTATGCAACTGATAGAAATTATTTATACTCACTTCTGAAATACAAAAGAAATCTCTGACTATATTATGACTCCAACAGTAGTCATGAGTATTACACTGAATAGATCTGTAAATTCATGCTGGTTAAGGTAAAAGGAGGAAAAGCAATATAAAAAAGAAGCAAAAGGTGAAGAATGTTAAATAAGCAACAGCAATGAAGAAAAAGAAAAAAATGGAAAAGATGACTGAAAAGGAAAAAAAAACCCATAGTCAGGGAAACAGAACATTTAATATATATGTCTATACAAACATGCAAAAATGTATTGGCAAAAATTCATTACCTGCCCTTTTGCAACTGAATTTCTCTACTAGATGGCTACGTATGCTTCCCCTCCTGGAGACCCACGGTAATTTTCCAGCAGTTGTTTTGTTACTTTGGTTATTATTTTTTTGTTTGTTTGCCTTTTTGATTGTTTTGTTTCTTTTTTTTTTTTTGGCGGGGTTGG
This sequence comes from Passer montanus, assembly GCF_014805655.1. Taxonomy (NCBI): domain Eukaryota; kingdom Metazoa; phylum Chordata; class Aves; order Passeriformes; family Passeridae; genus Passer; species Passer montanus. Next base: position 15,946,046 of record NW_024356505.1, on the reverse strand, counting down.
GGGTGTGTTTCTTTTTTGGGGGGATAGGTGGGAATGGGGATTTTTTTTGTTGTTGTTTTTAGGTAACAAGAACATGGCAACAAGAACATTTTCTCAAAATTATTTTGACATCTGAACACCTCTGTCCATTATTTTACAGTGCATCTCTTTTTTTAACTTCAGTTCACAGTCTACAAGGCTATTCAATCAACTTAATCCTTGCTCAGCTGTAAGAATGGCTACTGTTAAATCTGCAACATTTCCTTTGCCCAAATGATCAGGGAAGCTCATTAGGTGAATTGAACACACCTCACTTTGGCAAAAAGGCACTATCCCTCAGTTTCTAAATTATATTTATTTGATCTGTTTTTCTTTCTTTTGAAGTTTGTTCCCTGAACAGTCTTGGTTTTAAGTCAGACTGGTTGTGTGGATGGCATTTTTGGATTTCTGAAATTAATGGATCACAGAATGGGTAAGGCTGGGAGGGACCACAGCTGGTCCATCTGCTCCAACCTTCCTGCTCAAGCATCCTAGAGCACATGGCATAGAACTGCGTCCAGACAGTTCTTGAATATCCCTAGTGAGGGAGATTCCACAGTCTGTCTGGAAAATCTGTTTATTTATATATTTTAGTTCTCAAATTATTCCATATACTATTTTCTTCCACCTTCTAGAGATCTTCAAGTAAGGGAGCCAAATGAATAAAAAAGGTCCTGTCTTCTAGGTTTTATGCTCCCATCTCATGCACAATCACCTGCCCACCTGCACCTCTGGGCTCAAAATTATCCTCCTTAACTGGATTGTGACTGAAGTAAGGCAATTGACTACACTCAGGTGGTTTGATATGCACGTTTGCTCACTTTGGTTAAAAATAAACCAGAGGTTTTTGTCAGTCATGGCTATTTTAATATACTAATTGCATCAGTAGTCACTCAAGATTAAAATTTTAATAGCTAAAATAATTATTGAAGATAAAGTAGAAAAAAAACCCCACAGAATTTGACAAAGAATAGTTGTCTTTTCTTTCATGCATTTTAATTTGAGGCTTCAGTGCCAAAACATATTAGAAGCACTGAGCCACCTGCTTTATTTTCTCCTTTTCATTAGGCTTACTCTGAATATTCATAGTTCTCAACAGACAGATTAATCCTAATGTTATCTTGCATCATTGATCTCTCTCTGAAATAAAGGAAAACAGAATATCTAGCACTTCCCAGATTATGGTCTTCTGGCCTATAAATACAATATTAAATCTAAATTTAATTTTTAATACTGTATATTAACCAAATAAATTTTTTTTGGCTTTCAAAAATGACATTTCTGTGGTTGCTATGGAATAAATCCTGCATAAGTTTAAAGTTTCTTTTAAACATAAAACAGCTTTAGTTAGGTCAGGTAGAATTTGGGATAGGCTCAGCTCAAATCAAAACCATAATACTGCAGTTCAGAGATCCAAATGAAAGATTCAAAACAAAAAATGACCATATTTATATTTTTTTAGTGCCCTGAAAATGGCCCCACATGGGACTATAACACAATTAGCCACCCATGAATAAAAACAATAATTCATAAAGCCACAACACAAAGTCAGATTCAATGATAAAGATTTACACTCTCCTATCTCGAATGAAATAATAATACTTGTATATATTTTAAAAAGTAGTCAGCATGCAGTTGTCTGAACTGTTTCTTAATATTCAGTATATATATAGATATACAAAAATAATTATTTATATATATCAGAGGAAATTCTGCATACCTTTTTTCAACCACCTAGAAAGTTTTGGAAAGTTGAGAACTTGATGGTCTGATTGACTGATATCTTTCTCTGTACTGAATTCTCCAGAAATGTCTAATACTGCAGTTCATAGGTGTCCCAGTAGCTGAATGAAACCAGGGTCACAGAAAGTCGCAGAGGCAGTCTGAGAAATCATTGAAGATTACCATAAAAATTGTAAATGTACAGACTTTTATTTCTGATATAAATTCACTTTTCTGACCAGTTATCACCTTCCAAGACCCTAGATAAAGGCTTGCAACACACTCTTTATGGTGGGATTCATGCAGAGAAAAGCTAGTTTTTTCATGGGAATGGACATGAGAAGTAATAAATGTATAAAGAATATGTTACTACAGTACTTGAGCTTTTAGGTGTTTCTATTTTTTTTTAACACTGGTTGCTAAACTGGAACACTAAACCTCCAGCCTGGGCACCTAGCTTGTAAATAAGTGGTTCCAAGTGGTATTTAAAGATAGCCAGTAAGAAATACTGAGGAAAATTGCATACAAAAACCTATAAACTCTTTGGATCATATATGCTCTATTAACTACAAAGGCATATTTTCTTCCAGGAATAACATAAACAAAGAAGCCAGAGGAAAACAGAACCTTATATTTGGGAACTGCAAAGAAATTATTTAGTCAGGAGATACATCCGTGCTGGCAAATAGGTAGACAGATCCTGAAATTGGTAGATAATTTCAATGAAGAATAAAATATATAGCCAAAACTAACAAAAAATGTTTAAGCAAACAGTTAATTACTTGTTAACATGTTAACCAATTAGCATTAGGGAACAGATAAGCCAAACCTGTCGATCAACTGGAAAGATAAATCAGAATGTGTTAGTGTTTTTTAATACATGGATTCCTACTCTTCACTTTAAAACAAAAACAAACCAAAAACCAAAAAAACGGACTGGTTTGAATTTTTCAGGACAGAGAAAGTTCCCTTTCTCTGAAAAGAACACTACCTGTATACTAACAAGACTAATAAATGGTCCCCTACAGCATTAGAGTGAGACTCCTCTTTTGGAAATAGAATTAGAGAAATATTTAGACAGTACTACCACTGAAACATTTTTAATCAAATGACAGTGAAGGTGGACTGGCTGCAGCAGGAGCAACAATTTATTTTGGTTGGTGGTTTAGAGCCTATTGAGAAAATTTGGAAACTGAATTGAGAGATAAAAGCCTTTGGAAGAGCAGTTTTGTAATCACTCTAAAAGAAAAGTGGGCTTTATTGCCAAAGAAGCAAGTAATTTTAAATGAAAAAGAACCCCACAAAATTTCATTCTCCCATGACTAAAAACTAAAAATATAACCCTTGTCTCCTTTTTTGTGAGTAAAAACCCCACCATTTATCCATTGTTTTAGCAACTTTAATGCATTAAAATTATTCTATTTTGGTTGCATCAGAAACAAAAGGCATCAAACACAAACAAATGAAGAAATTTTTCTGGCTGTACTTTGGTTTGGGCTTGATACATAGATTTCCAGTCAAGTGAAAGAATTTAATTCTTATGATAGAGAATTTTTAGTAAGGAGTTACTCTGAGTCTTTGTAAGATTTTTTTTTCCCCTACTCTTTCATTACCTGCCAGTCTGCTCTCATTTTTATGGAAGCCAAGACTCCTTTGCAGATATATCACAGGGAAACATCCTTGCCATTTTATTCTTAATTGCTTTAGTATATGAGTCACCATTATTTTTAAATTACAGGGAATTTTAAACAACACATGACTATGTGCACTTATGAATAAATTATGCCTTTGAAGGTTATACTTCACAGGAAGTTGTGGCCTAATATAACATCTAAGATATATAATAGTATCCATCATTGTTGGCTAAGACAAATATCACAGCAGTCAAAAAGCAGAGTTCCTACAACAGTCAGTGGAAGCTGCTTATCAAATTATGTACCCCATATGGACAAAATAATAGCATTCTCCACACTGTATAAGTGGAAATTTTAGTAAGTCCAAATATGAAGCAATTAATTACTACATTTAAGTAGTATTTTTTTCCCCAAATAAATACTATTCCTTCTTCACAAAAAAAGAATGCCAATTGCTTTCATTTTTTTAATAATAGTTACACCAATGATGAAAGAAGACATTTAGCCTGTGTTAGCATTGGAAAAAAAAATACCCCAAACATCTTACTTTTTATGTATTCTTTTTCCTGTTTCACATCAGAACTTTCTATAATTATGCTGCATAATAAGCTGGATAACATCACAAGGAGAATTATTTTTTAATGGTCATTTCCCTCCATCAAAGGACTTGGAAACAATCAAACCTGAATTAAACAAAAGAACACGCAGCTGAGGAGAGCAAGAAGTGTCAGCAAAGTTTCTCTTCATTGGGATTCCATAGAAACTACAGTTAGCTTATACAACAAATTACTGTGAGTTCTAAAGCTGTGTATTTCTACATCAGAGCCCCAAATTTCAGCTCACAAGAAGTGTGCAGGGGATCCATCAGTAGCAATGCAAGATGAAAAATGGTCATGCTCATGGTGCTGGGAAGACATCTCAAGTGGCACACAGCCCTGACATTCAACCACGTTTCCTTTGGATTGTGCCTTCACACACCCGGCAAGCAGGATCAGTGAACCATCCAACCACCTCAAACACATCAAGTAAGAGAACCTATGTAGCCTTGTCATACCAATTCCATCTTTGGGGTCCTTTCCATCCTCAGATTCTGCCACATAAATTCTCATTGAAGGTAAGAGCTTTTTTCATAAAGGCTTAGCCCTGTATTTTGACATTGCAAAGCAGTTGTGATTAGCCATGGTGCATGCACATGTGGGAAAGTCACAGGCCTTTCTTTGAGGGTTCAGGAAAGGCCAAGGTAGCTGCTGCCACATACTGCAATCCAGAATTCCTCATGCCTTTATTGCCCATTATAAGAAGACATAAAAATACTGATTTCTCACATCACAACCAGAATTTTATTCTGGTCTTCTGTAATCCCATAGAGTTTTCAAAATAGCGTGAAAAATAACACATTAATTTTCCTGTAAAAAGGTACTTCCAATAAATTCTCCAGGCTGACCATCAAGGAATGGAGCTCTTTTCTGGTGAGCCTAATGGCAATATTTTGTGAAAATAATCAAGGAAGTAATTAGACTAAAGCTAATTTGTTATCTTCACCTTATACCACAAAATTTTAAAGTGAAGGAAAACTTTATATATTGTTTATATATTTGTATATATTGAATTTTACCCAGTTACAGTTTGTCTGATTGATTTGAACTCTGTAACAACTGTAGAGTGAACTACCTGAACCTATGAATTATTGTATTCATAAAGGAGAAATGAGCGTTTTCACTTGGTGAATCATAATTCTTTCATATCCTCTCATCTTTCTAGGATGAAATAGACTGTTTTCAGCATTAATTACTTCAACATTCTGCTTCAGCACAGTAATATATTTGCCCTGTGTTACAATAGCATATATGAGCATATTGCTTATATAGCAAAACTCCCTAAATAACTCTGTCAGTCTGCAGTTATTTGGCATTCAGAAACACTCTGAGGAAAAGACATTCGTATTTAGCAACATTTTCTTATTAAAATAATTAAAACAAAACTTCTCTTTTATGGATATTTTTTCCTTGTTTTCTAATGTAATTTTCTAAAGAACTTCCAGCATCCACAGCAGTCAAGAGACAAGTTGTACCATGCAGTCCATAGGCCAAGGCATTAAGGGAAGTTCAGATATAATTCCTGCTGATACTTCAGGTAAAGGGAGAAGAAAAATAAAGCACATTTGGATAGTCTACTCATCTCCTTCTAGGTAATTTAGTGCATAATTAGACATAGAGAGTCTCTTTATAATCTCTGGAATACAAAAACAATGCCTGTTTCATCTCTTATTAATGGTGATTATGACCTATTTAACAGCATAAAAACTTTTCCAGTTTAATCAGATAAAGTGGTTACTCTTTTGCCTACAGTCTATTTTAAGATTAGTCTTCATGGACCCCCTGGCACTCCAAGAGCTTTGAATGTTTCACACAGTTTTGCAAACCAAGTATTTAAGTAAACCAAATTCAACATAATTGGTATTTATTTTTCATTCTTCTTTGCACCATGTAATGTCTGCTACATAGAATTCTCCCTTCCCACTATGTTTCCTCAGAGAAGAGGCATTGGTCATGTATATTGAAGGATAACAAATTCTCACTTTCCCTATTTTGTGCAATCACTGAGTTCACCCAGCAGAAATCAAGCCTCAAGCTAAAATTTTACTATTGGACCAGTAAAAATGAAGTGTTATCTGAACTACAGATGCTGGAAACACCAGTGCTATTTTTTTCAGAGAGATTTGTAACCTAATGAATTAAAGGAATTTCATTATTCTGCAGCCACACATGCAATTTATGAGCTCCAGAATGATAGCCTCTAATAGCAACCCCAGTAAAGACAAACTAATAAAAAACCTCTGTTTTATGCTTTCCAGAAAGAAGACACTACATTGTCATCACAACAGCAAGTTTAAAACTAGAGGGCAAAGGGTTTATTGTGTAATCTGCCATCAAGCTAAACACTGTCTGGGCACACCATATGATTTTTCTTTATCAAGACTGTTGTCATTTTGCTGAGCTTTCCACTACTTTCCTCTTTAAAGTGGTTAATTTCATTGCACTCCAGAAGTAAGGGTTAGGATGTAGGAGTTTGAGGAGGTAGCATGAAGATAATTTTAAAACAAACAAAAATCTTTTCTGGTGAAAGATTTTGGCAGCAAAAATTAAGAAACCAGATTCACTTGCGACAAGTTGACCCCATTTTCCAACTCAAATATGACTTTATGTTAACCTCAAAAGAAAGTCATAAGGAAAAAAACCATAATTATGTTTCCAAAAACCACAAACATCAAAACCCTTTTAGAAATACCATAGAATAAAAATTTATTCCTTTTAGAAATAAGAATTACTCAGTAAGGGCTGGGAAAAGGCACAAGAATTGTTAGAATTTCAGCTACAAGTATTTTCCTGTACCTGGGTGATAACAGAGGTTTGCATTTCAGGAAATTATGCTTATAGCAGTTTCACCAGACAAAGAATCATAAATTCTTATTGGCAGCCCATTTGCACTCACTTTCAGCTTTTTATAAGGACAAAGAGGTCTGGAAAAGAAGATTTCTAGGGTCAAGATAGAGTACTTGAACATCAATCCCCTTAGTAAGTAACTTATTCCCAAGGTGCTATTCCTATTTAAAAATACTAAAATAATGTTTAGGTTTTTTTCAAGGCTTTGTTGCCACATCTATCACTGTTTCCCAACAAGTCCAACACTGACTCTGCTTTTGTTGTTATCACCTGTTTCCTGTTTTAGGAGAACTCGGGCGGGAAAAAAAATCCAGAAACACCCAAAACCCCAAACTCCCCATAAAACTGTAACATCTAATTTGTTTAAATTTTCATTGAAATGAACAAAACATAAAGATTCTCTTTTTTTATTGTGTAAGTATGGCCCATGAAACTTCTTCTTTACTATGATATCTTCATGTTGATTAATAACATCTATAGACTGTGCATATTTGGTGAGATGTTAAGAATGAGAGTCTATGACAAAACTAGTAGGGCACTGTTTTTGTAAAATATGGCTTTTATATTTCCTTAACAATTTTTGCTCCCTGCTTAACTTCATTTGCATACTTGTTTTGCATTTCTATATCATATACACCCAGCAAAACAAGAGATTTTCTTTTCAGATATCAACATTTCCATTGTTTCTACTATTTGGTGCATTAAAAAACCCCAAAATTTAATAATTTACAGTTCTTAAACAGGGGAAAATATTCAGTGCCTTGTCCTATAGCTCATCATCTCTTCCTTTGTTGTCATACTCTTTTATTTTCCTTTTAGCTAATTTACTTGAGTACTTAAGAGAAAAAGAGTTGCCAATAATGGAGAAACAGCCATAAACCCCTACCAAACAAGAGCCAAACCTGAACCACACCTAAAATCAAGCATTTCTCTAGGCCTTTATAAAGGAAGTGAAGTTTCAGTTACCAGCAGATGATCAAGTATCCTGTAAACAAGGAGTAAAATAGATTCAATCTTTAATCTCCTTTGAGAAATCCATGCAGAAAATAGTGACCTCTAAGTTTAAGACTCAACTTTTAAAGCATTTTATATAATTCCAGTAAAATTTAAATTCACATACTTAGAATTCTAGTGTATCGCTAAGAATCTTGGTGACCCCTAACAGAGTCTCAAACTGTTAGATTATAAACTTGACCAGTCTCTAGGGTATTTCAATAGCATTCATCTGATTTCATTAGTCTTGCATCAAAATCTCCATTCCACCCCAACAGTCACAACTTGGGCTGCTAACCACTACAAAAGACACTTCCTCAGAGGAAGAGACTTAAGAAAAGGTCAACAATCAACATTATGTATTTCTAACTACATATATGCACAATGTTGAAGATCACTGGTAGCTTAGAAACATTTTGTAGGTCTCACCCTGAGGAACTATCCATACATTTCACAAGAAGTATTGCTAAGTTGAAGTTATACAGATATATAAAGAAGCCACAGAATACAAGATATTAGCTGTCCTAACAGCACTTAATGTTACATTATCTCTGCTGTCTAATATTTTGCAGTGCCAAAGTCTTGAAAATTTCAAGTAAGTTAAATTTAACATCTTCACCCTGCCCAGCAAGCCACTGAATTTTATGAGCATTTTCAGCATGTAGTCTCAGCGTGAAATTCCCTTTAAAAAGCAGGCAGACATATGTACCAATTTAAACTAACAGAAGGATACACTTCCCTGTTTCACAAGAAAGTTAAGCTGCTGACAAACAAGGTGACAGGGATAAGGTCTTAATTTGAGTAAGATAGTGTCTTTCCCATATCCTTCCCCGCAAGGCTGGAAATTTAACTTGTAACAATCAGCAGCAACTCCACAGTAAGTTTGTGTTGAGCTCCAACTGCACTTTGCAGTTACAGAAAGAAATATGAGACAGGTTATTAATTTATCTAAAGGAGATAAAGACAAGTCTGAGCCTCAGACAGATAATATTCAGTAATATTCCCTCTCTGCTGGACACCGTGTTATTGATTCCTGGGGGGCATAAGAGTGGTGTCAGGTCAGGAGAAAATTACTACAATGCTATTTTTGCACTAGAAACACAGACTTGAGCCTTTTGACAGCCCTAAATAGTCTAAATAGGCAAAATATCCAGAGATAGTATTGTTCTTTTTGTGATAACTATATTTGTGACACACAAGCTATACTCCTCACATATGCTCCCTGTATGCAAATTCCTTCATTTTTTCATGCTTATCTCATTAAAAACACTTCTATTGAAGCCATACCTGGAAGTTTCTTCAATCCAAAGCTACATCATATTTTTCCCCGTTTTTTTCTCTTTTTCTCAGTTTTTTTTTTTTTCCTGTTGCCATCTGGAGATTACAGACACCCGGGCTAAAATACTTATTATACATATTCAGCCAAATATGCAATATTTGTCTTCAACAGGCTGTTGTACCTACCTCAGTAATGACATTGCTTAGCACATGACAGTACATTTTCCCTCGGTAGCCTCTCCCCAGTGGAGGAGTTATGGCTTACACTACAGACCAAAAAGAAGAGGGAAGCCTTGACCAGTAAGTGACTGTGGAGGGTTACTTGCAGCACTTCAGTGTTACTGCAATTGCTATCATGAATATATATTTGAACCTTGTGCCAAGGGCTTGAGTGCACTGACAAGGATTCAACTGGCCCATTTCAGCTGAGACCACCCACTTGGTCTCAGTTCACAATAATTCCCTGATTAGAAGAAAAAAAACAAACAAAAAAACCCCAAAAAAACCAAACAAAACAAAAACCCCAAAAAAACCAACCAAACCCACCAAAAAAACCCAACCAAACCAAAAAAGCTAACGAAGAAACCACAAACCACAGTGGAAAGTCATGACAGGTGACTGATCAGTTACACATGCACCATTTGCCAGGAAGTATTAATTAAGAAAAGCAAATTCTTCTGTGACAAACGTACTCAAGAACAACGACGTTGAAACCAATCTTCAGAAAGTTGAGTTTTAGGAAAAAAACAAAACAACTTTTGACAGCTTTTATCTAAAATGTGTTTGAACTGACCTCTAGAGTATGATTCAAATTATATTAAATTTGCAGCATACAACTACAAAGAGACCATTCTGTGACACACAGTTTGCAGCCTCAGGATAAGAGAAACAAACATATTTGACAAAGAAAAGCTATAAGAAAGGTGCCAAGGATAGAAAAGAAGCAGGTACAAACAGGGCAATAAGCAATTTTCACAGCATATGCCTATTTTTCTGCTAGTACATAACTTAATTACTTCTAAATTACTGTTACTGTGGAAAAGCAAAGCTCCTTTGAAGGTCTCCTCCTAAGCCTTCTTTTAGTCCTCCTGAAGCCATCCACTCTTCAAAGGGGTTTTCCTCAGGGGTTTGGCTAAACAATGCAAACACTTTGGTGCAGTTTATTTTACCTGATGGAGTTTTTACAGATAACTACAAATAAGAGTCTAGTAGGATTCTGAAGCACTGCTAAGCCTCTAACTACAACCTCAAATGTTCAAGTCCTTTGAATTCTGGCCCAGGACTCTTGAACTGGACTAAATTACCTAAAGTGATATTTAGCATATCAAATGACTGGATGATCCTTCACCCACAGATTCTACTTCCCTCATTTTCCAAGCTCAAAATTTGTCTCAATTTTTCTTCATCTCTATTAATTTTAGCTACAAAACGAGAACTAATTTTACCTATAAGAAACCTAACCCTAAAGCAGTGTTCCACAGGTTATACAGAAAATATATATAAGTCTTTAAACTTCAACTGTCTTCAAGACAACTTTGAAACTAACTTAAGACATCAGTAAAAGATGAGTTAATAAGTGCTCAATATATACTAAGTATATTGAAGTACTTATTAAAGCAATATAACAAGGAATTTAGTTTCAACTACTTTTAGTGCAACATTATAGATTTTTACATACCGAAGTTTAAGTTAAAAGGGTTGTATTTTTTTCTTTTTCTCTATGTTTTAAAAGAATAAATAAGCACTTAATCTCCCTTCCCAAATAAAAACAACAAAAAAAGACCATTTAGACAGCAGTAAGCTGTGAAAAAGCTCATCCAGCTCTGGCACACAGGCAGAAAAGGACAGTCAGTACCCACAGCACTTCTGCACTGCTCAGTTCATGTCAGTGGATATTTTTATTTATCATGGTTAAACTACAGCAACAGTACCTGATTTTTGCAAAAGATGCACCATATATCTTCTTGAGATCTGCAGCTGCTGGTCATATCCAAAAGCATTAGAGAGGTATAAGTCTATATTTTCATCAGTAAGAGACACTGTACCCTGGTTTGAAGAACATCTGGGAATATCAGTATCTGAAGCCACTGGCATACTGCTTTCAATAACTCTTCTGTCCCAGAGAGGCAGAAAATTACAGGTAACTCTAAGTCATACAGAAATCTAAGATGCCTTAAGTCCTGGCATGCTTGCCACTGCTTGCCTTCAGAAGTAATCTGAATCAGTCCAAACACATCCTCACTCTCAAATAAGACCAAAATCTGAATTAGGCATTAGCAACCACTGTTTCCTCTTCCCTTTGACCTTCCTAAGCCATCTGCCTGCCCTGCAATAACACCTTCCATGACTCCTCCACAAATGCTCCTCAGCTGGTACCAGAACATCTCCTTCTACAGCACCTGCTTCCTGGACTCTTCATCACAGCAGGAGATCATTAAGCTCTTCATTAATCCTGATATTTTATCCTTCTGAAAGAAAGAGTCCAATGGCTTAGGAACACAATATACAGCTTTTTTCACATCCTGAGGTATTAAACTTAATTTCTCGTGGGTTCATGTGAAAAGTACTTTTTATAAAGTTAATCTATGCTTTCATCAGACTGATTTATGTTTCATCTCCTAAATAAACACTTCACGAGACCGCAAAAAAATTCTTTAAATTGTTGGAGGATTTGACTTTGTTTCCATTTTTTTAGAGGATGTGCAGCCATATAACCTATGAAATGTAAACAGATTTTCTGACCTTAACTGCTGTTAAAGGAATTTACATAATTCAATGTAATTAAAGAAAACATTTATGCAATGGAAAAATTGAAGAATTTTTTAAAAAGACATTTAAAATTATTTACAAGTACATGACATGAAAAGATGTGAATTGTTTAGTATAACTTCAAACAAATAGTATTTTCCTGACATGAATGACAGTGAGTTAAGCAAGGAAATGACACACAGATATACCTTACATCAAAAGCACTTTGTCTTCTAGAAATTCAGTTTCACATCCTTGAAACCTTTACCTTTAATTTTACAGTTGCTGTCATACATGCAATAAAGTTTTGATGATAGATTATCCAATTAAAATTTGTAATGGTACAAATACATTAACAATCAGAGCATTAAGCTGGGGTTTTCTGTAGCTGTAAATTGCTTTACTAGGGCCTAACTTTTATATTTCTTTTCACATAATCACCTCAGAGAAGTGAACTGATAGACTGCTAACCTTTTGTCACTTCTGATATAACATTCTGGAAGTAATCACAAATCTTTGTCAACCATCTTCCTTCAGCATTCCTCTTCACATGTTCATGGTTTTTTTTCTCCTCTGAAGTAGTCTAAACAGACATGGAATCATGAAACAAACAAAGGTAATTGTTATTCATAAACATTCATTAGCTAATTAATTCCAGATATTTCATGATTATTCATCAACAAATCATGAACTGATGTGAAATGAATTATTCACAATTGGTTTATGTTTTCAGCACCTTGCATTAATTATTAAAGTGTTGATTCCTTTTGAGTCACTCTGGTTAGTCTCTGTCATGGTTAACAAGGATGGCATACAGTGTTACAAAAATCACAGGTCCAGAGAGTGAGATGCAGAAAGAATAACTTTAAATTGTTTATTTTATTCTTAATCATTTATATATCATTATTTATGAGCTGAAAAATCACCTGTATGAGAATGGTAGGAACTATTTCCCATTCTAAAATTAAAACAAGTAAAAAACATAAAAATATGGTAGGAAATGATAGTTTTTAGTTCCGCCTCTCTTTCTTAAAGAAGAATTAAAATTATGTTTGAGGGTTTTCTTTACAAGCAATTAAGTAAAAAAATACAAGTGCCTAAATATAACTGTATTTTTCTTTCTGAAAAGTACAGCTCACCAGTTGATGTTTTGTATTTACATGGAATATAAAGGAGAAAATGGAATAAAATATAAATGGAATAAAGTATAAATTTTTTTCTGATTACATTAAAACTCATCTATTCTACTGTTTGGTTTGGGGATTTTGAGGGTTTTTTTTTGTTTTTAGTTTTTTGTGGTTTGTTGGTGGTTTTCTGTGTATTTTTTTTTTTCACAAAATATGTCCATTATAATTTACTTCCTATATACTGACAGAAAAGCAGGTGGATTATACAAGAAAATAGAATCCCATATGCACCATAAAGACCCACCTGCAAAAGTGTGACCAGTGCTAAAAGAAAAAAAAAAAAAGTCACTTTTTTGTTTTAAATATATAATAAATATCTTTCGCGATAAGAGTTTGGGGACACTGGTGAAACTCATGTATCAAAAATTGTGAATTTATTGCCCCTGTTTTATATTACTAACAAGGTTGTCTTCAATACAATGATCTGTCCCTTCCACACATAGAGGAAAAATGGCCTTTTTTTGTATCCCTATTTTCACTTATTTACCTTACTCATGTATAACAAACTGGAAATAGCTAAAATCCTCTTACAAACAACTAAGTAAAAAAATACATGTGCCTAAATATAACTGTATTTTTCTTTCTGAAAAGTACAGCTCACCAGTTGATGTTTTGTATTTACATGGAATATAAAGGAGAAAATGCAATAAAATATAAATTTTTTTCTGATTACATTAAAACTCATCTATTCGACTGTTTGGTTTGGGGATTTTGAGGTTTTTTTTTGTTGTTTTTAGTTTTTTGTGGTTTGTTGGTGGTTTTCTGTGTATTTTTTTTTTTCACAAAATATGTCCATTATAATTTACTTCCTATATACTGACAGAAAAGCAGGTGGATTATACAAGAAAATAGAATCCCATATGCACCATAAAGACCCACCTGCAAAAGTGTGACCAGTGCTAAAAGAAAAAAAAAAAAAAGTCACTTTTTTGTTTTAAATATATAATAAATATCTTTCGCGATAAGAGTTTGGGGACACTGGTGAAACTCATGTATCAAAAATTGTGAATTTATTACCCCTGTTTTATATTACTAACAAGGTTGTCTTCAATACAATGATCTGTCCCTTCCAAAAATATAAATTTTTTTCTGATTACATTAAAACTCATCTATTCGACTGTTTGGTTTGGGGATTTTGAGGTTTTTTTTTGTTGTTTTTAGTTTTTTGTGGTTTGTTGGTGGTTTTTTGTGGTTTTTTTTTCCACAAAATATATCCATTATAATTTACTTCCTATATACTGACAGAAAAGCAGGTGGATTATACAAGAAAATAGAATCCCATATGCACCATAAAGACCCACCTGCAAAAGTGTGACCAGTGCTAAAAGAAAAAAAAAAAAGTCACTTTTTTGTTTTAAATATATAATAAATATCTTTCGCGATAAGAGTTTGGGGACACTGGTGAAACTCATGTATCAAAAATTGTGAATTTATTACCCCTGTTTTATATTACTAACAAGGTTGTCTTCAATACAATGATCTGTCCCTTCCACACATAGAGGAAAAGTGGCCTTTTGTTGTATCCCTATTTTCACTTATTTACCTTACTCATGTATAACAAACTGGAAATAGCTAAAATCCTCTTTTATGACCCTAAATATCCTTAGATAAAATTTTCTAGAAATTATTCCTTTTTTCCTGACAAATTTGTGGTGGTTTTTTGTTTTTTTTTTGTTGTTTTTTTTTTTTTTTTTTTTACTTTCATTTGTGTTGTGGTGGTTTTTTGGTATTTTTTGTTGGTTTTTTTTTTTTACTATACTATGTTATTGCTTCTTGCAATTTTAAAGAATTCTAACAAAATATTTTCTTTTCTCCTTTAGGAGCTGCAATTGTCTTTTGTGGGCATTATTTAGAAATATTTTACTTTGCTTGTTTAAAGCAATGTCTGGCTAGAGTCCTTGGTTAGAGTAGTTTTTTAATTTTACAAAACTTAAGGCACTTAAAGGTTTCCAAGGCAGAAGTGGGAAAGGCAGAACATCTCACCATGTACTAAGTGTCAAGGAATCCCTGTGAGTTGAATCCCTGCTGTCTGAATTGTTGCCTTTTCTTGATGGCTTATTGAAGCCAAGGTGGGTGTGAAGCCCTGCTGGGTGCATGCTGCTTTCCACTGGGAGGAAAGCCAGAGTGGAATGGAAAATACACGTTCTGTGTACTGCAATACCAGGGGATCAGGACTCTGATGTACATCGTGGAAGGCACCACCCCACTTGAGAAAGCACTTAAGAGAAACCTCTCCTGTGCTTCTTATAGAAACAAATCATACATTTAAGATTGGAAATATATATTGGATCTTTCCAGAGATTCAACAAAGCACATTTTGACATGGAGTTTTCATGGAATTGCTATGTAATAAAGAAATTATAGATATTGTTCTCAGATAAATGACAAAGTTATAAAAATACTTGCAATTGCTGCAACCAGAGAATTACCATTAATAGTCACTAAATGTCACTAGCATTAGAGAGCAGGGGCTTGAGCATGCAACATATTTTGATTATTGTAAAGGAGATGGAAAGAGTTCCTATAGACATACCCAAGTTAAAGCAAAAGTAAGGTAATTTGGCTTGTTATAAATAATTTGCACCAAAGGGTAAACTAAGAAAAATTACTTTGCTGTGGACTAAGGTTTCTTGCTTACTGTTCCATAATCTGGTTTTCTGTCAGTCAGGCTTTAAAGATATCTACAGGTTTGCCACTGTTATAAACTGACAACTCCAATTGTTCTTGCTTCTGTTATGAACCCCTAACCTTTTCCTCTGGCACCTTTTATAGTACTGAAATTTTAAAGAAAATATATGTGAAACTCCTGTAATGGGAAATATGATTTTCTAAGCAGACAAGTGAGGAGTGTTGCTATAGTACTTACAAATAAGCCTACATACAGAGGCAGGTGGCACAGATGATGCAAATCCTAAAATCAAGAATTCTATGTGTCACCAAGATAAATTTTTTGACCTTATGAAATCACATGCACACAAAAAAATCAATGAAGGATAAGCTACAAGAAAGCACAGTTTAATCCTAAATACCCAGTTTAAAATTATTATATCAATAATTTAATTATCAAAACCAGATATATGTCTAAAAAGAATAGCCTTGCATTCTATTGTCTTCAGCTACATAGTTGCAATTTGGTATTTTTACCATTTTTCACAGTTCTATTCCACGGGCATTTTCTTTAATAATATCTGATCTCTTTTAAGAATTCCACATCACTGTTTCTTTAAATAAGAATATTTAGGGGAAAATAGGAAATTGTTGCTTGGTCTGTTCTAACACCTTTGTGTCACAGTGAAATCTCAATAATCTCAAATTAGGAGAGAGACACTCTTCCAGACTTAAGGCAGAATCCTGACCTGCTGAGACAGGGAGTGGAATCTACATGTCTTCACAAAAAAAGCCAAAGCGGGCTGCATGTCATTGGAAATACACCCTGCCCAGAATGCTGCAAGCAGACGAGGCCAGGAGACTAGGCAGGAATCCCAAAGGAGCATTCCTTGCTTTCTGTGCATTCCATGTTTTCTGAAGCAATGCTTGGTGACAATAATCCTACACTTCTGTGACAATCTTGACTCTGAAAGGCTTACAGATAGAACCATTATGTGCTGAATTGTGCTCTTCTGACATAAGAAAAACTACATGGGTTATAAGGACAGATTAAACAGAATCAGAAGTTATCCATATGCTAAAGAGGATCCCTTGATTTGCTTGAAATATGACATTTTCAGATCTTCAAGTGTTTATAATTTACTGATAGCTTACTTTCTTACATATGAAAGTTTGGTTATGAAATATTTATTTTATGATTTTGCTTATAATTCCTAGTTGTAAAGCTAGATCCCCTTAGATATTGTACATAGATATGAAAAACAACCCCTGCCCCAAAGATTTTACAGGCCAAGCATAAGAGAAAACAGATGGGCAGAGACAGATGGGAGAAGGAAGAAAATGAGACTTCTATGATGGATATAAGAAATGTAATTAGGTTGATCATTTACTCATGCATTGTAAAGTTTGCCATGAGTATGACACCACAGACAGATTTTTCAGAGAAGTTCTGCATTACAGACCTTTTCTGTCTCCTGCTGTAACAAGGGCACTTCTGCCACTCAAAGCAGCACAGTTCAGGAGAAGTTACTTGCTCAGTAATTGCTTACTCATATACACTTTGCTTAAGTGTCTCTTGGAAATTAGCCAGCTTCTGAGCCCTTTCACAGTGGGAAGATAAGACAGAGATAGCATTTAAAGCTTTTCCTACAATTCCATTTTGTTAATGAAGCATCATCAGTTTGATAACATTCTGATGACCGTGCTTCCTAACGAGGGAATGAGACATAATAAAACCATATTATTTATATATAAATATATTATTGTTGTTTCATAAGTACTTTTCTCCTCCCCACATTATTACTTCGATAGCAGAAGGCTGAAATTAGCTCCTAACAAAAATAAATTTACAGTTGTTCACTTATATCTAGTCATGTTTGCAAAACTTTACTAGAAACTGAAGATCTAATGATTCTGTGGTGTATTGAAGAAAATACATGAAGAATGGTTAGGTCAGCTTTGGTTTTGAGCATGAATCAAACTTATTCTCCACAGAAGAAACAATGATTAAGTTAAATAAGACAAAATACATTTGTCTTTTTTGTTTCATAGTACATCTACAGGACGTCTGCTCAGCTAGAAAAAGGACTGTATTTTTTAAGGTTAACATAAATGCCATGAAGTATTCAAATTAATCTATTGGGTTTTATTCCCAAGCAGGAATACATTTTTCTTGTCAAACACAGACATCTGGGCCTGTAGTATGAATATGGTAAATCGAATAAAGGGTTAAGTGCACTTTCTCTCTAGAATTCAGATATCTTTTGCACCTAAAAACATATAAAAAACACTCATTGCTTCCCAGAAATGCAAAAACCAATACACACATGCAAATATAAATCAATAAATAATAAAGGTCATTGATAATTCAATTAAAGAGGCCCTTTGTAGTAAACACTTTCATAATCTTGCAGTAACACTTGCTATTTGAGGAATAATAAAATTTTCTGAGCCTTTAATTCTGAAAATGGTTGCAATTCACATTTAAATCAGAACTTCCTTACTGATGTTAAATTATGATTGAAATGCAAGGTAGGCCTGACAGAAATTGCCTATCTGCCCATGTGCTCTTATGGGAGGCAACATTAAAGCACTGCAGAGCTCAACTTCACTCTGGATAAAACAGGATAACCCACAGGAAAGAAAACAGAGTCTTCAGTCACACCATGAGATCATGTAAAGTCACAACAGTTTTTGATGGTCAACTACCAATTCACATGGAAAGGAATATAGGAATGGGATAATGACACTATCAAAATTTACATTATGCTCTTTTTATGTCCAATCTCCTAGAATTCACAGAAGTACCTGGAATTCTTAATGTAAATTACGTGAACCAGTGAATTTTTCTTTTCATGCACAAAACCCTAGTTGTGCTTCTCTTTGCACCAACTAAGAAAAAGGATCAATTCACATCTCACTGCACTGAATTAAATGTAAAACTACTGATGCCTTCAGTGTGAAGTGGTTTCACTTGAAAATGTATTTTATTCTTTCTTTTTTTTTTCTTTTTCCTCACAGATGAGCTGTCAAGTGTCTGAGAATAAAAATAATTCATATATTTCATGTGAAGAAGCTAGAGCTAAGGTGGGGCAAATCAGGTAGCACCTTAACTGCAACAGCAACTGGAGAAAATATTCCTCTTGAAACATGCACAAGCCACATTCAGTTTTTCTTCAGCTTCAGTTATAATTTCAGATTTGAACTACATAGGTACAAAAAAGGCTTCTGACAGTTATTATTACAACTGATGTTCCTTTAGAATGGCCATAAATTACAGCCCAGTCAGATTTCTAGTTTATTTTTTTTTTCCAGCAATTTCCCCTTTCCTTTTTCTTCCCAGATTTTTCTTCCTTTCTTATCTGATGGTACCCAAATGTGGGCTGATCAAATTCACTTTTGCTGTGATATTCCTCTCTCCACTGAAATGCCTGGCTAGTCTGCAAACACCTTTGTATGTGCTGGCAAGGACAGCTTCATCAGTCAAGATAACTAGGAATCTGATGATTTCAGCCTCACTGCAGGTTAATTTGTTCTGATTCAAACAGCTTTTTTGACTATTCTTTTACCATTTTTGATGTTCTTCACAGTTTTGCTTGTCACCTCTTAACCCCTCCTGCTCATTGTCAGAGACAGAATCAAAACATAGTACTCCTCTGGAAACACTGGGTGAGTGAGTGACACATAACCTCTGTGCGGGTTGAATTCTGGACAGTGAAAAAATGTAGTTATTTCCACTAGATTAACAAATAACCTTGGGAAAGAAAAAGGTGTAAGAGCTTAGTCCTTAAT
The DNA here is from genome assembly GCF_014805655.1 of Passer montanus. Lineage (NCBI taxonomy): Eukaryota > Metazoa > Chordata > Aves > Passeriformes > Passeridae > Passer > Passer montanus. The sequence continues at coordinate 15,926,624 of NW_024356505.1, read as the reverse complement.
AATATAACTATTTTGCCGAGTTGCAGCTAACTTTATATCTTTGTAGATAAGTAATTGTTCTGACAAGAAAGTGGTAAGGCAAAATCCAGCATTTCTTTAGAATTTACACAAAATGCTTCCAAATTATGTTTTCATGTGAAGAATGGAGGTAAACTCCACAATGTCTCTGCTTTCTCAGACACATTTTTGTCATGACATTTTCTACTTCCCCTGATGCTGCCAAATGTGTTAAGTGTGTCTGTTTTTGAACGTCTCACAAGACTGTAAAACGCTTAACAAAAAGCCTTTTATGCTTCAAGCCTTAACTTTGATACTTAGGAAAATGGCCATAACTCAGAACTGGTTACCATCTGGGCTACCTAACTTCAAAAAATCCTGTGTTTGGCAGCTTTTTTGTTTTTTTTTAATGAAGAGTTTTGGAAGGCTAAATGGCAGGCAAAACAGAGTTTTTGTTTCTATAATGAGAACCTCTGAGACTGAACACTGCAATACAAAATGGACAATACAGTAACAAATTTTATTACTGCCACAGTTTATGGCTTGATTCATGTCACAATTACACAGTGTACAATGAAATATAGTCCAATGGAGCACAAAGTGTCCACAAATTCTGAAATATTCTGCTCTCACAAAATACAAACTATAAATTTCCTTGCATTTTACAAGTATTTAAATCAGTAATATACAGAAGCATTCAAAAAGAACCCTAAATTTATTACTGGTGTGATTTCAGGGATGACTTTAACTCTGGTTTCCAATAAGGAATGGTGGAAATATATTTTTCAATAACACATGATTTTCAAACATGTTATTGTTCTACATGTCCTTGTAGACATTTGAAAGGTTACAAGATTTTAATAATTTAATTTTAAAGAGGACAATTTTATATCAAAATGTATTTTGAATTATTTGGAACTAGTTCCATTTATCTTCTGATTTTTATAGGTACTATCCAGCTGTGTTGTGTAGGGCTTAAATGGCTTCAAGTGCTTAATAAAAATTGAGCCATTTCAAAGGAAAAGTAGATCTTACAAATGTGTCATGTACCTAACCTTAAGCCTCTAAATGTTTCACATTCTGAATTGTTTGCTTCTAAAAACCTAAAAGAGAACATAATACCATCAAGATTTGCATCTAAAAGACATAAACCATAAAATTAGGCTAGTGGAAAAAAGAAATAAGCTGTTGATGATAGTTCTCATTGATGTAAGACAGTAAGGATGACAAAGGGTATAAAACTGGCTTTCAGCCATCAAATCAGTAAGATTTATTTCAAGAATTCAAAGTGAAATAGTGACAGATTTTAAAAAGGAAAATGTACACATGAGTAATCTCCAACAGTCATGAATAACTGAACTTGTCTGTAGGCTGGAAAAACCAGCACAAGCTTGTACTGAAGTTTCATTATCTGATTGAATTTGGGAAAGTCCCTGAGCTAAAAGGTTTGGTCTCTTTCTCAGAGTGTTAGAAGGAATTCAGAAGGAATTTACTGTAATTACCATGTGGAAACATGGGCAGCAAGAAATCATTCCCAAGAGCACTATATACCAGGTTCTTTGGACAACATATCCATTTCACTCTGGGGTTTTCTGAACATGATCTCTCATCTCTTTCATCAGTGTGAGCATGATGACTGGTGTATATAACCAACATGCCCAAACTCAGTGGAAGTCCAGTGTTTGCACATCTCCACATTTGCCACAGACCAAGAAGTTCTGATGAAGAGTTAACCTGTCTTAGGGAAATAGATGGCAGAAAGGAACAGCAAGAAAATTTAAAAGGACAGAAGGATCAAGTAAAACATGTCACAGTGCTGACAGGTGATAGGAGTGAAGAGATATTGAGATTGGTGCAACTGAAAAAATAAAATAGAAAAAATAGAACTAACAGAACCTAGTACTTAGGCAGAGGAGTGCACTCTTCTTGTTTTCTTTATTTTCCTAGAATTTCATTACTCTGTTGCCATCTCTTGATTTTAGCTTCTGTCTCCTTTTCCTTTCATATTTATGCTTTCTCCTGTGCATAACTCCCTTTTTTCAGTCTCCATTTACTTAACTCCCTTCCAAATATCCATGGTTCCACCTCTTCTCACCTTCTCTTTGTTCAGAAAAGATAAAATATCTTTTCTAAAGGAAATTACAGACATTAAATGTCAATAAAGACATTTAATTAGATTCAAGGATTTGTGTTTAATAGTTACCCTTAAAAGCGTTCGAGTTGAAAACTTAGACACTTTCATAAAGAATCAGTGTTTTGAACATAGAGAAATCAAAGCAGTGTCTGGCAGTATGTTCGACACAAAAAGATTTAAATGGAAGGGAATGACATATTGTGATGGTAATATATTATTTATTTGAAGATTGTAGTCGTAATATATTAATGAAAATAAGAATGACTGTTCTTTACAGTGATTACCATCCCCCCAGTTAGCAACGTGTTCAGGCGCTGTCCAACAGCACCATGGACAGTGACAAACAAGTTCCTGTGCCAAAGTTCAGCTGTGGCCACAGTTCATCACTTCAAGCCCTTGACAGGAGCCTGGATGACTCAAGACAAGCTGAGCCTTTCACTTCCATCATGGCCTATCCTCCAGTATTTAATACATGAAACTTTTGGTTTTTGATTTGCACCAGCAGAGTATTTTAAATGTATTCTTGAATCAGGTTTACCTTCTGCTTATAAAAATGCAGTATTTTTCTGCCTTCTGACACTAACTCTTGAAGTCCTCTCTTAAATCTTTCTAGTTATCTTCAGCTCACATTAATATCCTATCCCCTGGTGAACCTCAGATTTCACTAGGAAAATGTTCTGCAATGAGAATGACTTCATTTTACAGAAACCTCAGCTTTCCTAACAGTTTTCAATCACGTAAAAGAGGTTTCTTAAAACATCATCCTTTCAGACCTTGACCAGTAAGTCAGCTGTGAAGCAAGACTTCAAAATATAATTTAGAAGAAATTTTACGAGATGGAAGGAATTTCTTTAAAATTAAATCTGTTTTAAAACCACAGAAAGATCTTTTGTGGAATGCTCAAAAGGACATAAAAATGACATTCCAATCACATATCCAAACTGCCATTCTATCTGTGCTGTTTTTTTTGGAGGCAAATGCAAAAGACCCTCTCCAATGCATTGACTCTGATAGTCAGACTACTAGACAGTTCTAAAGCTGCCAGTTCAGAATCTCACATTACAAAATGAAGCCGCCTGAGTTTCATTCCATCAGTTCAACCTACATCATAAAAAAATGTTCAGTGTTCTTCTACCTTCCCCTTGAAGGATTTTCAGCAAAGACTTATATTACTGTTTAAAATTTGAGTTAATATAAATAAAAAAATACTCACTATAGTGAAAATAATATTCTTATATTTAGCTCCTTGGGAATAAAAGCAACACTGACATATCCAATATTTCTATGTTCTCCAAAAGACTTGTGATTTTAAAATCACTGTGTCATCCCACAAAACAGGCAAATGTTTTCTGTAACTCTTTTTTAATCTCACATTTCAGAATACAGGATAAGTCAGTGAAGTGCTTTCCCCAAATTACTTTGCCTGTATACTGCTGTTCATTGAAAGATTAAGTACAAGTGGAGCATCAAGAGGAGCAATCAAGAGTTGATTTTTTATGCTTGCAGCTAGCTTGAAAACAAAAAGCCTTTAAACAATCATCAGTGATTTTTCTGTAGTTTGACTTACACAGCCTGTGAATGCAAATCAATAGAGTGTATCTTCACTGGTGCATATTTTGCTCTAAAATTTGAGGCTTGTCATGTTTAATTGTCTATAGATTTTTAGACCATTATTCCACATCTACATAATTTATAATTGTTATATCTGTGCTTTGAATTTTTAGTGTTTCTTTGTCAAATTAAAGCTTTAGATTTACATGCAGTTCTATTTATTAAGTATATGACCATAATCTTGAATATAACCACCTAAATCAGGATTAAAAAAAACCAGAAGCCAATACACTTGTGCTGGTTAGAAACAGAGTGAATTCAGCATGAATTCAAGTTTATCCTCTTCCAGGGGAAAAGGGCATCCTTAATGCTTATGAGTTCTTAGTAACATTATGCCATCATTTAAAAAGCACTTTTCCATATCAATTTGACTTAACTTTTAAAGCTTAGTTTTAGAGCTTAGTTTTCTAACATAAATTGAGAACAAGTGGAAAAAAACCCAAGCAAAACATGTAATCAGACAGTCTTCTGATTTAATTGACCCAAACAAATTCCTGTCCTGTCTACTATAATTCATGTTTTAAGTTGTTTTCTGAGTGGTATTTGTTTGTTTGTTTGACAAAAGGATCAACATCCTCACGTAAAGAAGCACTTTTGTATCAGATCTGGTTTTTTGCTTTTTTTACTGCACCAGATTGGACCCTTACAAATTCTTTCGCACAGAATGAAATCACACTGACACATATTATTTCTGAAAACAGACTTCTGAGGATCTACTCTAAATCCACAGATGCTTAAGTGTTCCTGTACCATGTCTGAAAGCCTTAAACCTGCACTTACATTGTTCCCATTAACATCTAGATACATGAAATACCATTTTGTGGTATTTCATGGAAACAAAGGTTCATATCCATAACACTTTTCTGCTTTATCCATGGCATCCCTCTCTGGGACATTGTATCCCTATTTCAAATGTCCTGATGACTTTTTCTCAGGGAAATTCTGCAGAAAAAAGAGGAATTTGCACTTTTGATACTAGAGTGCGTGGGAGACAAACTAGTCACGTGCAACAGCTGCAGCAAAGCTATTTGTGGTCTAAAATAGGCCAGACGGGCTTAGAAAAGAAATGTGCAAAGAAAAAAGTGTTTGCTGAGGTGTTACTGCAGCAGTAAAATCACTATATTTAGCTTACACAGCCTGTGAATGAACACTCTTGCAAAAAACCTACTCCCTGAAATGAAAGAAGAAAAAGAAATACTCACAGAAAATATCTGAGGATTTCTTTTATCTTTTCTCAGGGAACTGTGTCTCCGTATTTGCTATTATTGATCTCTTTATGAAACCTTGCATTTTTGGCTTACTGTAATTGAGAAAGTGAGTGAATCATGCTCTGAAATCATAAAGTTTCATATACTGTGAGTGGAAAATAATTAACTAATTAAAAATGGTTCATATAGTACTTCATGAGTCACAGATTGTGCGTAATATGATGCCAAGTCAACATGTGCAGTGTTTAGCTCTTGAACTCCATTTTGTCCCCATTTGTAAAAAAAAGTGAGCCTTATGCCAGATTCTCAAATCAAACAGAAATTTGAGAGCCCAACCTTGTTTTTCTCCCCCATATCCATTGTGCAACATTGCCCATTTTCAGTGCTATCCTCCCCAGTTTGCTAAATTATGTTAAATAAAATTTCCGTGGCTAAAACAACACTGGAAGTTCTTTAAATCACTCTTTACCAGCCCAGAGGATAGCAAGTTTCTTAACAATGGTAAGTATCATGTTTTACTCACTGACTCCAAAAGGCTGCAATTCCAAAGTGGAAAGAAATGAGACAAACCCCGTACTTGTTGGCAGTTCCAATTTTGGTACATGTCTTTCAAAGCTATCATAATGTCAGACAAAAATGTCTCACCAAATTTGTTTCATCATGAGATGCTTCATTTCCAAATGAAGATCTGTTCTGTCTTTCCTGAAAGCCAGATATGTACGATATACAAGTTTAGTCACAGTGAGCTGAACAGGTTACATTTTTGTAAGCTTCATGTTAAAATATTAACAAGCTATCATTATATATATTATCTGAGGTGTAATTATCTTTTATGACCTTTTCAGTGTATTCCTGTTATATCTTTTAATACAGAACAATTACTATTAATTAATGGTTGCGGATGAAACAGACAAGCCACGTTAGATTGCAACTATCAATGCAAGGAGCCTTGTTGCTTTAAGCACAGATCCAGATGAGTCATTAAAAAGTTCTAATGAATAAGAAGGCAATAGGCAGGAATTTTGATATAGAATGGTATAGTACTCAGGAAGCTACAGTACTAATAATCCATGTTATCCTTAAATTCTCTGACTGCATGAATCATTTTACTCAGAAACAGCGAGGGAAAAATTGCACTTCACTTTTGTCAAATGGCTCTATGGCAACTGAGAAGAGAAGTATTTGTGTTAATTCTTCTACTGAATTTACTATTGAGTAGCACAAGAGTTATTTCATCATCCTTTCAATGTTCTTAATCTCATTAGAATTGCCTAAAAAGCTGCATCATGGAACAGTTTTAAAGTGAATTTGTTCTCCCTATACAGAACATACGTGACTGAGATAGGTTATTTTATTTTGTAAAAGAAAACCAGTACTTTGGAGGTTAAAACAGCAGTATTCTCTCTGCTTAAGCATCTCAGAACAACAGCAATAGAATTCTTACTGTGAATTCTGTATACACTCTGCTATTTTGAGATTCGAAGAGTTGCAGTACATTTTTTTTTTTTGTGACAGCTTAGTTCACAGCATTATATTTTGCCACAGAAATTTAGGAACTGAGCCAAAATGGAGGCAGTGGAAACGTTCCCATTGACGTCAGTGAGCCTTGGATAAGGCCCCAGACGGCTAAGGACTAGGATTGTCAACTTACAATTAATGTAATTAATGCATCTACACTGGCCCTAGAGCAGTCCAGGCATAAAATTCCTCTTTTGCTGTTAGAATTTAGCATCTTTTACTAGGAACTTTGAGAAAACACAAATTAAAAAGGGAAGGAAAAAAAGCAGGGGGGTGGAGGGAGGGGTGGGCAGGAGAAGAGAAAGGAGGAAAACATCTACAGGTTTTTGAGGATAAACAAGAAGCTAGTACTCAAGCCTCTGTATAAGCTGTTAATTGTTGATCTCTAATATAACAGAATAATAACATTCAGCAATGCAATGCCAGTAGACACAAAGGTAGTTTCCATTCACAGTTCAAGGCTATTGCCTTGAAGGGTCTGAAACCTTTTTCAATGAAACTAAGGTGTCTGAAAAGAAAGGAGGAGTGTGAATCTAGAGACGGAATTACAGTGATACAGTAAAATAAACATTTCAGTTGGTAAGAGAGTTGTTTCTGATATTTTAATATGCTTAATACAAGTATTTTTGAGGGGTTGAAAAAGTTAACTAATGCAGTGTGTCTTATAGAGAATCACTAGCTAATATTGCAGGCAACAGCTTTAGTAAAACTAACAAAGTGAACAGACAAAATGTATTATACTATTTCCTTATTGCTTTTATATTCTAAGCCTTTTTGTTTTTACATAATAACATGTTTGGTCTCTCTACTTCAGAATTTGAGCTTCCATTTATTTATTTTTTCATGTTTTATGTCACTTATGTTTAATTCTGTAAAAAATACACTTATTTTTCAGTTAATTAGATACCATATCTTTGTGGGAAAGACACATTGTTTCAATGGGTTGCAACTCATAAGTACCTAGTACTCATACTGAGATCAATCACAGTTACATGTCACAATAATGTTATGTATGATTAATGCTGAATGATTAGTTCATAGGTTCATTTCATGAAATTTTCCAAATATTAACAATAGGGTCTCATATTCTAGTACTTCCTCAGACACTTATGGAATTTAAAAGCCTCAACTCATTAGTAAATATCAAAGCCCTAGTAGGAAGGTTCATATGATGAAATCATGTAATCAGATGTCCACATAAACAAGCTAATGAACATCTGAGCCATTTTTATTATTGTAACAGAATATTTAGTTTGAAAGAACAAAGGTCTTCTGTACATTAATTACTCACTTCATATAGAAGGTAGTTTTATTTTACTGTGTTGTACAGAAATCATACTGGTAGTAATACCCATTTCAAAGAAATAGCTGGTTTTGTAAAATCTTTACTTACCCTGTGGAGAGTAGCAACACTTTCAGGAAATGTTTTAGGCTCCTGAAGAATCTGAGAAACATCTGCTTCAATGAAAATATTTTCCTTCTGAAATGCTGAACATTTAGCACTTACCCATAGGCATTTCATAGCTGTAAGAAACCATGGATGATAAAAATCAGTTGGAACTTGGGAAAAATAGTTTGACTTATTGTTCTTGACTACAGAAAATTACAGTGCAAATGTAGGGGGAAAAGTGCATGTTGCAAAATGGGATAATGCTAGAATTAGGGTATTTAGGAGTACATCACTGTATACCCATTTCAGTAGTACAGGATATTATGTATGTCACTAAATTAATCACAATGTCTTTGACAACATAATGGAGGAAATAGAGTCACTTTCGTCATTCCTTCTGTGGATGAATCAGCCAACTGGCTTCCAACGCCACAAGCAAAACCAGTTGGAATTAATAACTTTTCTAAGAAAAGTAATTTCCTGAATTTGGGTATAGTTTCAGCAAATTCAAAGTTAAGAAAAAAAGGAGGGAGGGAAAGGAAAAAAAAATAAGCCAAGTAGGTAGGTGAGTTTAAAATAGTTTTTTTAATTTGACATTTTCAAAAGAAAATATTTCAACTTAAGTATGTTTTTAATTTTAAATTGTTTTTAACTTCTGAAGTATATGAGAAATTATCCAAATAAATGCAAGTATTTCCACATCTGAAAAAGATGCCCAGCTACAACTGTAATCTTTTCTTTCTTCACCATGCAACATTTCTGGACCAGCCACTGAACCAAAACAGCTACTATTTGAAAAGATCTCCCTCCAGTTCCTCTAGGGACTATTAGCTGGCAGTGGTATGATCATGTCCCCACTATGTGAACTAGGTTGAAATATCGAGGTAGGGACTGGTGGGATACAGCCACATATAAAATAAGGAATTGTCTATCTGGTAAGGAAAATATCTAGATGCATCTCTGAAGCGTTTCTAATAGCACAAGTGAAGATAGAGAGTATGTTCACTTTGTTGTGTTCATCCTTCTCATTGTCTCCGTTTTGTCTCCCTAAAGACATGGAATCGAACTTTGCAATGTGAAAGGCACAATATCTTTCAAATATGATGGAAAAATTAAAAGATCCAACACCAAAACATCAACAATAACAAAACACACACAAAACCAGAAAAAAAAATACCCAAACCCACAGAATTTCTGGAAGTATGGTTATCAAGGACCAAGTGCACTCTATTACTGTCTGATATCCAGCTGAAAAACCAAAGGCTTCTGAAAAACCTCTATATGTGAGTTTATAAAAGCTTGAATATAAGGACACATTTAGGGGAAAAGCTGGAAGCTCTTAGAAAAGCTGGAATTCATGTAGAAAAGAGCAGAGCAGTGTTAAATATCTGTTTCTAAGGGACACAAATAACAAATTTTCCATGATAATGACTGCACTGACACCTTAGAGCAATTTAGAAAATTACTGCCTATTTAATTATTTTGAAAGTTTTTTCTCTTTTTTCTTTTTTTTTTTTTTTTTGTAATGTTGAATTCATCCTATGAAATATTATTTATGTATATAACAAATGAATGAATGACTCACTAAAGAAAATGAGTGGCTCACCACTTCCAGGGGGAAATATAATAGAGTGAAGATTGTGTTGAAGAAAATACATTAATACATAAACAGTGTTATCTTAAGCTCCTTACAAAAAGGGAAAACAAAAGAGAAAACTTCTGCAGCTGGAAAATGGGAATACCAACAGCCCTCTTCCAGAATCAGCCAGGAAAGATAAGGGATCTCCTCTCACATACAAGAATTAGGAAACCTGAAAAACATATCCCCAAGCAGACACTGAAGCATAGTATTTCTCAGCAATAATACGTATTCAGTAATCTGGGACAGGATTTGTACAGGTCCTGTTTCCCACCTGAACAATGAATTTGGTGAAGAGAAACATGTTCCATCAAATGTCTTCTTTTGGACTACTAGCCATTGATTCAGCCCCTCTTCATATGAATGAAGTACTTCGATATCTCAGAAATATTCTATGTTCCATAGCCAGAGTGCAAATTCAGTAAAAGAAGAGTAATTAACAAGCTTTTACAAACATGGGTCATGTCAATTTATTTAGAGTTTTTCTCCTGCTTTCATTACTTTTTTTCAAATAGAATTTTAACTTCCAACATTAAAAACAAGAAAATAAAATGGGTCCTCCTAAACTTCTCAAAACCAAAATATCAGGTTATTTATAGGTATCTTAACATGTAGAATATGCATTTTGCTGATTACTTTTAGTTGCCTTGAGTATATTTTTTTGCTGGAGACATGACTGACTTCAACATCTGATTGTAGTGGTTTTCAGTGTGAAACTGCTGTTTAGCAGCTCTAAATTCCCTTAAAAAAGGGATACAGAAAGATTTCCATAAAGCTACTTTAATTCCATTCACTCTCATTTCTAGACATTTCCTGTACTTCTATCTGACAGTGTCCTTGCATTCTGTTACCATTCTTAACAGGTGAAATCATTATAAATCTTGGATGTTTAAACTGATCTAAACCCTGTTGTAAAGGTCAGCTGACAACAGAGGAAATCAATAAAAAACAAATTAAGAAGACATGGATTTTGTCTAATTGGCTCATGTTTCCACAGTATGTGATAGCATGTTCTTGAAAATGCAAAACTCACTGTTATAAGTCAACTCTTGCAAATGATTTCTTTCTTTTTTCTGGTCTAAAAAAAAAAATAATAAAAAAAAATATATATACTTTAAAATATCTGGCTCCATAGTAAGTATATAAAAAAAACAAAACAAAACAAAACAAGGATAGATCTTAAGGAGATTAGGCAGCAAAAAACAAATATATTTTCCTGAAAAAGAAGTTACTATATTATATTTGATATTTTCATGCTCAGTGAAAGAGTGATTGCAGTCACTTCTTCAGAATTAAATTAACTGAGCTCTGTGAACTGACTGCTACAGATGAGATAATCTGACAATTACAAATATATGAAATAGGAGTAGTCATTAAGAAATAAAGATGTGAGTCCAGCACTCCAGGAGAAGAAACAATAGGAGTACATCACACCTCAGTCAATGACTTAGAACCTGTTTTGTGATATTGTGCTTTTGTTTCTTTAGCACAGGGCACTAAAGCCCTGAGAGGCAATAAATTCTTATACACTTAGCAATTATGTGGGATTTTGCAGATTTTTTAATATTATTATTATTATTTTTCATACATAAAATGGGGAAACCCACTTATATTGTCAAATCTTCGACACCTTTAGAGACTCCACTTTGTTCCCTACTAAACCTTGAATGCTTGAACTGGGTTTGTTGCTTTTTCTCCTTTGCTCTCCTGCAGGACATTATGATATCACTGACCAAAAATTTGGACCCATCTGCAAAAGGACATTTAATAAAATTAAACTGAACTAATTGAAGGTGTGAACTGAGCTGCATCATCCAATTATTACACTGCTGTTTATGTCACACAAATACTTGACTAAATAACTAAAATAACTCAAGGCCATGCTTCTGACAAGGAACGTCCATTCAGTTGTAATAGACTGCAGTCTAACTTCACACCTTCAGCTAATTCTTCCTAATTTCCCCAGTGTCTCTGTTTGGAAAAATATCCTGGAGGCACACTAATCCTTGAATCAGCTACACAATCTTTGTAATACAAAATTGGCTACAAGCCCGGAACTTCTGGTCTCCGATTTTCTCTTTCATGCAGCATTTTTTCTTCTAATATTCCAGACAAGTAAAGTCCAGATGTTTTCTGCTGTTTAAGAAAGCAAACACAAGACACCCTTAGGCATTCAGTCCTTTACTTACAAAAGTCCCATTAAATTTGGGCTATTTCATTTGACAATCATAGATACTGTTTGTCTTTGAATTTCTTTTCAAATAGTAAATATTGCTTAGTACTTTAGGGCTTGCATATCTTTAAATAGAATAGGACACTTAATTACCATGTCCTCCATCACTGATTTGTATTTCTAGAGCATGCAGGGTTTGAAACGGTTAAACTGCTTACCCAGCTGGTCAAACTGACTATTTGTTCTACAAATAGTAGCTACAGATCTCTATTACAACAAATACTGGGTCCAAGTAATTTTTTTTCAAATGTTACTACTCCCTGTAATAATTTATCAATTACACATTTTAAAACAAGAAACTCTAAGAAAAAAAAAAAGATAAAACCTGACTTTAATACTTGTACAGCATTATATTCACTTCTTAATTCTCCTTCCCAGCCATCTTCATATATCTGTGGCTGCATCTAAATTTCTTGAGACATTTCTTGAATAAATAATTTTATCTATCACTCCTAGTTATTAATAATCCAGCCCTATATTTCTCATTAAAACCAACAGCTTTTTTGATTCTTTTTGATCCAGGGCATATTTATTAACCAGGAAAAAAGAAATTCCACTACAAAGTATGTCATTGTCACCATTTCATGCATCTTTTCTGTGCAGTTTTTCTCCTTGCCCATCTATGTACTGCCAAATTACACTTAGGGAATCAAGATTTTTTTACCTGTCTCTAATGTAATTTTGTTTCACACTTAATTACATTTGAACTACATCTTAATAAACTTTATACATTATATCACAGTGCAGTAAGGGAGTAATATGGTGGATTTCTGGATTAGGACAATAATCAGGAACATATATTCACTGGTAATATCACCTATGGTCAAGAGAGCTGGGCAAGACATGGCTCCCAAGACAGTGGAGAGCAATAGGCTCTGCTCTTCCCTTCCCTTCTTCCCTTTTAATATTTTCCCTCCTTTGTATATTGCCTTCATAAATTCTACCTGATGCTTCAAAACTGAAAACACATTCCATTCTCTAAGAGCACTTATTATTTCTGCTTGAGTAAAATTATTTCTGTTTGAGTAAAATTTTCTGACTCCCTGATTTTTCCACAGAGGTTTTCCCCCTTCAGGGTAACCACTGGAATTGCAAGCTTCTATCTGCAACTCCCTAGGAAATAAAGAGTAGTATGAAATAAATGCTAATAAAATCCCCAATATAAAAAAAACCAACCCTCTAAGATATCTAAATTGATACAAGCATCAGCAAATCAGTGTCAAATGATTTTATCCCTGCAGCAAAGGAACTGAAATAGCATAAAAGTAAGACCCTATAGAAACAAAATTGGACAGCAGTCCAGTATTCCTCAAGAGTTTATTTTCTTTTCCCCCTTCTTACTACCCCGTTTTTAAGGCTACCATCTGGGGTAGACATTTGTGTGAAACTTCTGTAGAGGATGCAAACTGGGAATGTGTTGATGGAAAGCCACTGGGGAGTTCTACTGTCAATAAACAAACTGGAAAAGGTGCTTTCTTTCTTTGGCCCTCCAGAGAAACCAAAGGATCATTTGTACAAATTGGTTTAAAGCTAGTATGTTTTCCCCTTTTTCCTCACTGAGTATTGCTGAAGTGATGTATGGTTTCCTCCTGAACATTCACAAACCTCAGCTGGGAATTTACAAGGATGGATTCTGCCCATGTGTGCAGGCTTGCCTACGTCCATTTGGGCTTCAGAGGATAATTGCTCATTTTTACAAATGCTTTAAAGTCCATTGAAAATAATAATGGAAAATAATTTCTGATTCTGTAATAATTTTAAGGTTAGTGTTGTTTTTGCAGCTGAATTTGTTTTGTTTATATGTCCCATTAAAAGAAAAAACCTTCTGCCTCTTCTAAGAAAACATCATTAGCTCACTGACACACCCATATATCACCAGCTAGGGAAGAAAGGATGAAATATGGCATTGCATGAGCAAGCCATGGGTTAGAAAACATTTACTTAGAAGATTTTACTTCTGGTTGGTAATCATGTACAGGCTATTTTTTCAATGCCTTAGTGTCATATGTTTTTAGGACAAAGACATTGCAATACAATTTTTTTTCACTGAATCTTCTGTGATTTTTCACTGACATATTTGACTTAATTCTGTGTGTTTTTTCTTTTCTGCTAGTTAGTTTCCAATTTTAAACACTTTTTTCTTAACTTCATCCTTAAAGAATTGTGCAGCAAAGTGGACCAAGCCTTACAGTACACCTATATAGTACAATGACACTCCAAAAGCATTTTGCAAGTGGAGAAAGCTAGCTAACCTACTTTTGGCATGTAACAACTATTCTACACTGACCTTCTATATTGCTACTATAAATTCCCCATCCTTCAGTTTTTTGTAGGGAAACCATGTCATCTTACTCCATTTCTTAAAAAGTGAAGCTGTATATCTACTATATATCCATATTACTTTAGGGGCTACATGTTCAAGCTGAAAAAGACTGGAACCAAAGTGTTAAAATTGCTTACAGCATATATAAGACTTTGGCAGGTGGTGCTATGTGATGGATTTAGTTGCAATTATAATGTTCTTGGAAATATCAAACTGCAAAAAATCACTTTGTGTCTTTGTCAAAGGCAAAAAATTAGAATTAGAATTTAAACATCGAGCAAACAAATTTGATCTGCACTACAACAGTTGTGTATATACATTTTTTTCTTCCATGACACTGAAAATTCTCAATTATATCGCATTTCATAAGTAACTTCTGATTAAGAAGATTTTCTTCAAACAAAACTTGCTGCTTGAAAGGAAAAGAAGAAGTTACCTTCTCCTAACTTTACCCTTTTTTCTCTTATGCTAAAGGGTCACAATAATTTTTGGGGGGAAAAAAGGAAACAAAGAAACAAACAAAAACCCAATGAAAAGAACCTTAGAAGTTTATCTAGTCCAACCTCTTGTTTCATGACAGAATTAATTATCTGTAAATCCTTCACAGTATGTTTGACCAACTGGTTTAAACTATCAGTTAAACTTTTGGGTTCTTCTCATTCTTCACTGTCCTTACAATTATATTTGATTCTTATCTAAACTGCTTGAATCTGCTTTAATTTAGCATTGTGCTGCCTATTGTTTATTTCTCCTCAGAAGTAGATTGAGAGAAATGTTGTGGTCCTTTCCTATTTGTAGATAACACTATAATGTTGGAAGACTTCTGTTAGTCCACAGTTTTTTCATCTCCAAACTGAATAAACATTTCTTTCAACTTTTCATCTAAGGTCACATTTTCAAAGTTTCCAACACTTTTTGCTGTTCTCATCCATAAAATTTCCAATGGCATTTCTTCAATGTGATACCCAAAAGAGGATAAAATACTCCAGGTGCTACTAATGCTGCAGTACTAGGTAGAATGGACATGTTAAACTGAATGTACTATTTTATCCAGTTCCCAAAATGCTTGGTTTATCAGCAGTCTCAAATTTTGGTTCACATTCAGTTAGAATTCACAGTAAGCAGGATCCTCTTTTCAGGAACTAGTACTATTTAGGAATAATTCCCCAACCTTTGTTTTCACATTTGATAATTTCTGCCAAGGACAGAACTTTGCATATATTTAAAACACAGAAAACCCCAGGAATTTCAACAATAGTGATAATAATACTGGCCCTACTACTAATAATATACCAACTATTATTATTTCTCCAATTGACTAAGATACTTTGAATTTACACACCTATCTTCTGAAAAAGTTGTAGCTACAATTCACTTGCAACTGCGGAAGAGTTCAATGAACATATAATTTATTCTAATTTTCCTTGTTGAAATACAGAACAGTACCAGAATTAAAGATCAGTGAAAACCTCCAATGAACACATCCTTTCAGTGGGACAGATGGCAATTGATTCCTATTCTCGATACAGCTAACCCGTCAGCTTTGCACCCATCTTAAAGCATGTTTCCCTAACTTACTTGGAAGCTCCTTAAACAAAAAGAGGTATAAAAGAAGACATTGTCTGAAATAATGTATTTATTGACATCATCTTGTTTAAATTCACTCTAAGTGCTAACTCCCTCACTGGAACATAAAATTAAGTTTAATTTGAAACAGCATAGTGCATCTGACTAGATGGCAAATAAGTTGAAAAGCCATAAAACCTTTTTCTAAATTGATACTTAATTTGAAAAGAAGTCTGTGCTACCTAGCACTCAGATATCATCATCATCATTATAACAGAGTCCAGAATAGCATAAAGAAAATACATGAGTGAGAGAACATGGTTCAGAAAAAGTATTCCAAGTTAGAGCTATGTCACCAGGTTGTATAATAGAATTTCCCTGAACTATGGCTTAGAATATAACTTGAAAGAAATACTAAAGACTATCACATATATTTCTAAAAAGTGTAAAGATCAAGTCTAGTTTTCAATGGCTATTTCTTCACACAGAAATAGCACAGCTGACACTAAGGTTTTAAGTAAAGATAGAAGCAGTCAGCTGAAATAAAGGTCAAGAAATAGCTCTGGAAAAAACACAGATTATTTTTATCCTCTGTTTTGATATTGAAGACAAGTTCACGGCCTTCCCTAGTGCACCACTATTGGATAATTGAGATTACTCAGACTGAAGCAAATATTCATGACATAGTAGGGACAGGGACACCCTGTGAGTTCTCTGAAAGCACAGTAGCAATATCAAAACAATTTTCCTCAGTCCATTTGCCTTTAAAACCTCACAAGAAGTATTGAGATACTGTCATATATTCAAATAACTTGAATTTTGTCAGAGGGGGTCTTTTGCTAATTTATAAATTTAATTATCTTTTAAGAGGTTCACCTTCTGTAATTAAGAAATTGCATGGAAAAATAATTATGTACAGAATAGTATTCACAAGATCTCGAAATATGCAGAGACATACTTACAAGGAAGCAGAATTTCATCTTTGCAATTAGTTTTGACTGAGTTTGAAATGCATTGCTTGCATCTTTAGACACCATCTTGTGTGTAACAGAGCTGACACACCCTGATTGTGCTATGCTATTAAACTGTTTCAGGACAGTTCCAAAATGTAATAAATTAGACTTTTAAACATAAAGTAAATTGTAGATTGAGAGATTTCTTTCTTCAAGTCCTGCAATGCAGGAAATACATTACAAATAACTGCTTTTTAAGCACCCTTTGCTAAAGAAATCAACCATCAAAGCAGCATGGCTGAGGATTTTGGAACACCTAGAAATGCTTTTCTCTGCTGGAGAGCTGAAAGTGTAATCTCGGCCTTGGCATATACAGGCACTGGAAGAGAACTCCCCACAAAGGTTTGAAAAGTCCCTTCTCTCTTCTTCTGCAAGCCAGCCTGCAAAACCTAACCCCTGATGTGAAAAAACCTGAACATGTGCACAGAGAGATCTCTGACTGCCATGTCTAACATCACTTCTCTTTTCATTCCATTCCATCAGTCTCTACCCATCTCATGTCTCTTCTTTTACTATGTGCATCAGTGCAGTCAGGCAGATACCCTTTTTATTCTGTAATTGTATGCTCTGTATCACCAAGGAATCTCAGGCTTGATTATGGCTCCAAGGTGCTGCTGTAGCAGAAATAATTCTGTAGTAGAAAAGGAGAATGAGATGATCTTCAAGCTTTATCTCTGCTTAGGGCCACGGACCCAAATTGGAAAAAGCAATTCATTATGTCTGCTGAGTTATCAATTTCCAAGTCTTCTGCAGAAGGCTGGTAATCACAATAATTCCCATTTTATGTAGGGAGACAAAAGGACAGAGAATAAGACCAGAAAGGTATGTTGTGGAGGACTTTTTGCTTTGCTTAGTTTTTTGTGGGTCTGGGTTATAATTGGTTATAATTGGGGCTTATAATTAACTACACATTAATAAAACAGAACACAATAATTCCTTTGACTGTATTTTTGAACACAGACATCTAACAATTTCATTGCTATCTTAAGTTCTATTCTTGACACACAGAAAAGATGGTAACCAAGCCTCATTGCACATTTACTGAAATCTTAGTGAATTGCTTTGAGGAACTTTCCTGGCAAGGTATTGATGCTAGCTAAATTAAAAGCCTTTCTGATAAATTTAAGTAAATCCTACTGTTATGTATTTCCTACAGTAAACTCCATTCATTATGAGTGAGATTACAGATGGCACGTTGTAAGCTCATAATGCAGAATCAAAAAATGCAAATGGGACTTGCATAGACATCTCTTGCAAAACTGTGTCCTGAACTACCTCAGATGAGGTTTTTGGAATGAGTAACATCACTTCTCTGCAGTTATTTCAATCCTCACAGAGCTTTAAAACCTTATGTGCTTTGTAAGAATCCTAGATATAGCAGAAAAGAAAAATCTCTATAAAATTTGCAGGAAAAATGTTACCTGTAAAGAACTTTTTAATAATATTTCCTAGCTTATTAGCATAGGAAGAAAATGTTCAAAATTTGGAGTAAATATTCAAGTTTAAAAAAGTTAGTGTAGTTTTCAAATAAAGTACAGATGAGTCTACAGAAATATCTTGCAATTCATGTTAAGTACAGTATACTTTTTACACAACTGTTAATACAGAGCAAAATTCGTATTCAGTACTTCAAATTATTTACCTGCAGTGGATGCAAAATTAGTCCACTTCATGATATAAAACCTGAGTCGGCAACCTAATAAAAAAAAAAAGTTAAATAAGATTAAGCTAAATTATAAAAATTCACACATGGGCAAATGAGACTTCCAGGAAATGAGAGAAACCAGAGGAAAGGACAGTTGTGTTTCGAGAGCTGTCTTCAGGGAATTTACAATAAAATTTAAAAAATACACCTACAATTTTACAGGACATCTTTCACATGTAATATTTTCCAGTTGCCCAAGTCTGACACTGCGTAACTCATACAAAAGTGAACAAGGTTTCTCACACACACATTTTTTTCTGAACAGAAGAGAAACAGATAAATCAATGAACCTAAAAGAGCTATTCAAGTTAAAATTATAAGGAAAACTTGAAATTTTGGATTTAACAAATACTATTAAAAACATGTTTCAGAGTAGCATGGGATACATAAACTTGTACTATTAATATTGTACTTTTGCTGCCCATTGCTAACAGAGTGGTGAAATGGTTGAAGAAAATAAGATGGACCAGAATTCTTGTATAAATCTCACACTAAATAACTCCAGTTCTTTTGTAAGGCTTTCTTATATTATCCTCTTTATGTAAGTATTATTAGGTAATATTTAATATAATAAAATGTTATCCAAAGGTTTATGTAAGGACTGGAATATAGATGCTCATGTTTCTCATTTGTTGACTCAGAGTTGTAATTTCTG
Source organism: Passer montanus (assembly GCF_014805655.1). NCBI lineage: Eukaryota > Metazoa > Chordata > Aves > Passeriformes > Passeridae > Passer > Passer montanus. The sequence goes on along the minus strand of NW_024356505.1, from coordinate 15,907,632 downwards.
CAATACTGAACTTATGAAATTCATTTATTTATTTGTTAATAAAAAGCCCAAAGCCTGATCCACACTAAAACTGAAATGACCAGTTCCCATATTTGGCACAAAATCTGGAATTCCAGCCAAATGTAAGGAAGAGCTTTTCTGAAATGGAGCTTGATTTCAATCACATGTGAGTGAATGATGTGGTAAGGTGCTTGTTTCAAGGCTGTCCCCAGGTCATAAGAAAAGCATTTGGAGTTTTATGGAGATATCTCATCATTATCTCTTTCAAAGCCTCATCAACTCTGCAGGACAAATCCGTCCCAGCCTAACTGGCGCTAAAAAGAAGATGTTCATCTAGTCTAACTTTATCTTTTTTTCTTCTCAACATAGGGCAGAAGGGCTTTTGTTTCCATAGTTACTAGAGTATTTCCTTTGAACCTCTTCCAGAATACTTTTATCTTTTCCACATGCACTGACAGACAATCCTATGAAGTATGTATGTATTTGTGAAACATTCTGTGCTTCATTACCAATTCTTTGCTGGATATAACACAGGAAATTGAGCCCATTGTTAAAGCCAAATTTCTGACTTGCTGATTTAGGTGTTTTAATATTCAGTAATGTAAAAATAGACTTCAGAATATTACAAGTGAAAGATAAAATCAAGAACACTAATTCTGAGAGTTTTTCAAAGTTATCATATTGCAAAGCCGATTTGTTGTTATTTGCTATTCTGAGTCAATATAGTTGCATGCTTTCTAAATTGAAAAGAGCAGTTTTTTAAAAATTAAATTATGTGCTTCTTAAGAAAAAGTTGTATCAATATTTATTTATGAGCAGTAAGAACCTCATGAAAGAGGTTGTTGGTTGAGGATTTCTTAGGTTGCTTTTTGATGGCTTCTTGCTTGTTTTGGTTTAAAGACAGAAAAACCTGAACTTTAATTGAATGTATCTAGTTTTTACCCTTGAAAACATTTATATCACTTTAAAAAATATTTTCATTGTGGTCTTCAGGCTGGAACCATTTTAACATTTCCTCCAAAACCCTTCCTTTGCGATTCAAAGACCAAGTCTTCAGCAAAAGAGAAACCTCTATTCTCAATACCTAGATACTCAATCCATTCTAAACGGATATCAGATGCCCATGAAAAAAAAGACAAACCCAACTTCAAATTTTCTTTTCTTAAAAGATTATTTTAAAAAGCTTTTACACAGAAATACATACAAACAGTTCTACAGAATGATATAAAACTAGTTCCGTTGACTATATCAGTGGTTCTCAAGGTAGAATTCTCTGAACTAACAGATTTCTAAAGCAAGAAGTGAGCTGCCTTTGTAGTACACACCACTGCTCAAATCTTGCCTTTTTACTCTGAGGGCTTGTGCTCCACATGCAGCTTCCAGTGCAATTCCTTTCATTTCTCTCTGGGTAGCTCACTAAAAAGCCTGGAAACATTGGCTATATTGGGCTCTCCGGACACCAGCAGTGGGATGAAAGCTGTGCCAAAGTGGTTCTGTTTGGGCTGCCATCTTCTGTCAAAGGGAAGGAGATGAGCGGAGTACTTGTTAAGCGGTCAAAGAATTGACACCCGAAATTAAAAAAGGACATCATGCTGGATTGTGCCTCTTTCCTTGCATGAATGTGGTAGATGAAAAGAAAGAAATTGTTTGTATTGATCCAATTACACTATTGTATAAATTACTTGCTATGAGAAACCAAAAACTTAACAAAACCAAACCAAAGAAAACAAACTAGGTTCTCACTAAGACAAATGTTATTCCAAATGCTGTCTGTTTATTTTTTGGGGAAAGCACATAAACATAAATGCTAGCTTATTCTGACAAATGATTAAAGCTACACAGTGTCCACAAAATGCCACAGAAGACTGGAGAGAAGCATAGACTACATTACAGATCTCCCCTAACTTTAAGACACAAAACTCCAACCACCTTAACCATAATTAGCAGTCTCATTTACATTATTTTATATTTATAGTCAGAAAACTCATCATTCAAAAAATGTTGAATTCAAGACTCCCTATCACATGTTCTGCTACCATTAAAGTTTGATAGCAATCAATAAACTACTAGGAATGACAGGTATTCTTCTAATGAAGCATTTAATAAAAATAAGTGGGTTGAAGCTTTCTATTAGCAATTGTCTAATGACAGTTAACTAAATATTGGCTTAATATCACAATGGCTTGATCTTCTGCTCAGAGAATGTGAATCTCATAAACAAAAGTTTCACTGACAGCTCAAGAAATAAATACACATTACTAGGGCTCTTTCTGATAGAAAGATGATTTGAGGGAAGTGTATTACTTCTCTTAGAAAGTAAAGTGGTTTCAGTAAAGACTTGTCTAAAATTATACTTGAATGAATTATGTGCCTTGTATCCCTAATTATCTGATAGCCATTGCTAAACACTGTGGGAGTGGACATTACAGGGACAGAAGTCTAGATGATTAGGTTATTCTTGATTCTTCTGATTCAAGAATAGTAGTGACCATTGAGCCTAGTTTCCTCCTGATTCATCTGTTACAGCAGCTGTATGAATGTGGATGAAGCCCACATAATTCATCTTGACACAAGTAAGATTTTTTTTACAGTGAGAACAATCCATAACTAGGAGAAGCTATTCAGGGTTGTGACTGAATCCCTGTCACTGGAAGTTTTCAAGGTGCAATTGGACAGGGTGCTACATCATCTCATGTAGAGTCTCTTTCCTATGACAGGTTGGACCAAGTGATCTTTCAAGGTCCTTTCCAATCTGGGCTGTTCAATGATGCTATATTTATGTTAGCAAGGGTTCTGGTACAAAATTTGATGGAAGTTTATTTGCTGCATGTTGTTTAACTTAGTTAACTATCTATACCCATGAGATATGTGGAGAAAGCATAAAACAAGTACAGTGATAGTGGTGTCTTCTCCAGAAGCTTCACTGCTCTGAAGTGCCATTTCACTCACATGTGGAATGTGTCTGCACTGGCCCCAGTGGACTTTAAAACTGGATCAAAAATACTCTTTGCAGCCAAATTATAAGTCCATTAGACCATTAAAATAGATCATAGTGTAACTCATTTATTAAAAGGGCAGCAATGTTTGTGAAAAATAGCTCCTTATTCCCAGATGGAATAAGAGCTGCTCTCTGCAGTCACAGAGACATTTGGTAGTTACAACATGATGTTGACACAGCTGCAGGCCCTGGTTGCTGCGCCAGTTTCACATGGCTCTGCTTTTTCCTTCCTCCCTCCTCCCTTCTAAAATCTACAGAAAAGTATTGGGCAGCTTCTCACCTAGCTGGTTTTGTGCTTGAGTTGTTACAAGACTCTATCACTGTCTGTCTTGATGTAGGCATGTTTGGCTTTTGTATTTTCACTAGGGTTATGAAGTCAGATTGATGCCTGCCTTTGAATACAAAATTGGCTGTTGGTACATGACTGGGTCAAGAGTTAAATGGGGACAGAGCAACAAAGACAAAACACAGATGAATTAACTCACATGGGTGGGAGTGAACCACAAAAAATAAATTCATATTGTCTGTGTTTAGTTAGATGTCTTACAGGATCCTTTGGTTTTCTTACATGTGAAAAACTTTTGTGTCTGACTTCTACAACTCAAAAAAAAAACCCAAAAACTGAGAAGGCAGAAAGGAAGAAGCCATTAATATTTTAACATTATGACCCACTGGGATTGTGAAATGTTTCTGCTTTAAATCACTGATTAGTGATCTGCTGCTACAATTTTTGCCTGGAAAATACTAGACGAAATGTAGACAACACAGCACAGATTTCTAAGACACAAGTCTCTACCTTCCTTTCCCTATTCTTTTGATTGATGAGTAACTGTTTTTTATGACAAGCTCATGCTGTTAAGTTACATAAAGAGACTCTGATACAGTCAGATTTGTCCCTAATGCGAAGCTTAGTGTTCACACACTCCACTTTTTTAAACTCCTCCAAACATTTAATATTCTTTTGGCAATTGCTTCTCTTGGAAGAGTTTCTAGAAGCTCCTTCAGAACACATTTCCTTTGTCACTATATGGGGAAAAGGGCGGAGAAAAGGGAGTTTTATTCTTGCACCTTTTCAAGTTTTAAGCTGGTCCTAAATGGGAGCTACTGTGAGAGATACATTATAATTAAAAGTAAGAAAATATTTTTCTTTATTTTGAGAACTGGCTGGTCAAGTATCCATCTGTGAACTACTAGGGGAAAAAAATCCATGCTTTCTATGATTTATTTTAGTGTATTTTTTTTCCATAGAGAGCCAAGAGTTAGGAATAAAGAAAATGGGTTTTAGAGCTACTCTCTGTGTGTAGCTATTGTAACTTTTTGCATCAAAAGTATATTGACTGCCATTTTTAAATAAGATAATTTGAAATATTTTTTCTTCCATCACCCTAGAGTCAACTAATTTTTGCATTCTGTATTGGTACGAAATTATTTGCTTCATATTCTTAGACAAATCCTTGGCCAATTCCATTCAATTTAGCAAAGAGTGACTACAGATCCTAAAGTTTAACTGGTCACCTGTCAGGTTATTTCTTATACTCCAGTTATATAATAATAATAATTTTGTATATTTTAGACACTATTCCATAAGCTTTTCGTTGTATAGTAGTCCTTTATAAAACAACTTCTTCCACAAAAAAACCCCAAAACCACAATTTCTCCATTGCCATTTAAACTGTTATACACAAAAATATTCCACATATACTGCATTACCAAAAGCAAATGGATTACACTTTCTCAGTACTCAGCAACACTGGAAATCCTGGAAGTTGAATATTAAGGGAAGAGAAATGCAAAAGTGCCTTCTGGGATCAAGATAACCAGCCTGTCTGGTACACCCAATGTTTTATACACAGTCACTGAGAATTGAATGTCATTAAAAACCTTTGAAGCAAAGTCCTGTATGAGTAAATTAGGTGTGTCCTTCCTCCACTGATGGACACAGAATTGAACCTTGCCAGGCAGTTTGCTGTAAATCACTCTGGGGCTCAGGTACATCTGTGTGGCTCACTGAGTAACTACTCCCTCAGGCTCCTCCAACAGGCAGCAACATCGTGGCTGGTCTGAGATGAGGGTAGAACAGATGGAATTGCTCACTTCAAACACTGACATTAGTTAGACGAAAGACAAGTACTTCCAGTTTCCAACAGTGCCCTCTAATCTAGTTTTGCAATCCCATCAGAATAAAAGAAATTAAATTAGCAGGAAGAAGATCAGCATTTTCTTTCCAATGACCAACTGAAGCCCTAAAATGTTGACATTTTCTAAGAAATTTAAATGTAATAACAAGATCTTTCTGTTCAGCTTTGGATCAGAACTGGCCGTGCACGTCTCTCTCTCTAAATATCCATTAAAAAACTCACCCCAAAACACAGAAAAAAAAAAAATCCCACAAGAGCTGAAGTTGAACACCTGGGGAATTTGCATCCTTTATATTGCCTAAGGACAAGGACTTTATATACAAAAGATTAACTATCTGGATTTTTGCCTAGTATTTATGTTCCATACTTGCAACTATTCATAGTGCCCAACTGGGATTTGGATAGACAGTATCACAAAATACTTGGCTCTTGATATAAGCGATATATCAACATTCTGAAGTTAATGGGAAGTCATTGTACTACACAGACCTCAAAAACAAAACAAAATTTAAATAATCAGTTAGAGAGAATATGCATTCCATGATAAATTTTTGAGCTTTTGGAAGATGGAGAACTTACCTGATTTTAATTTAATAGATGGGCTCAAAAAGTCCTAAACAATACTACTACTAATAATAATAATAAAAATAAAAAGTTTCTTCTTGTAACTAGGTTTATTTTTGGAAGAATTGCTGTGTTTTGTCCCATGAGAACTGTAGCTCTGATGCTTCCCAAATAGATCTTGACCTTCTCAAGTGCTCTTTTCTAAAGAAGTTAAAATACAAATTACACACCCTAAAAATAGTAATTCAAAGGATACTTATGAATTTTAATCCCTTTTTGATTCCTTCTCGAGAGTGTTAGCAGGCAAGAGGCCTCTCCTCTCCTCGGAATGATGCGAAGCTATCCCTAACAAAACTTGTAGCTGAATGGAATGATAATCCTGCAAGTATTTGCTGTATCTAATTAACTGGATATTGCTTTTGTCACGCTTTAAGTCAGAACTGAAGCTTCAGTTAAGACTTGTGTAAACCCTCAATTCCATCTGTCAAAATATCTTGCTGTTTCTTTGGTAGCAGCCTGAATGCTTGGCATAAGACAAAAACTACCTTCAGAGACATCATTAATGAGCTGTAATATGGATCAAATATGGTCCCTACAATTGCAAAAAAACCTCTGAAATTAGAAATTTCATGCATAATTTTCCAGATTTATATTTTAATCAAAAAAGGAATCACTCAGAACAGTAGTTATGACTAAGGTTAGCTAAAAGGACAGAATCCTTCATTCAAAAGTCTGAGGAACAAACAATATTCAAATAGATCCAAACTATTCCATTCTATTTTGTCTGTATCTGCTGTTCACACAATACAGCATCTATTCCTCTCTCTGCATCTTCAGACAGGAGCTCAGATTATGGGATCTTTTGGTTTGGCTTTCTTTTTTTTATTTTGAGGGTTTGAGGTTTGATTTTATCTTAAACCCATACTTTCTGGATTTCTAACATATATAGCAGTCTTCTAGCTGCCCTTTGGTAGCTGTAAGCCTAGGATGACAGATCCAAGATATTTGAAGACAACTACATGTTGAGGAACTGTTGTGTCTGGAGATACATCCCCCACCACAGTAAGACAGATAAGTCTGTGGATCAGAGACACCACAGCCTGAAATATATCAATTAATGGAGATTATCTGAAATTTTGTCTCGTGGCTTCCAAATGATTCCTGAGGCAGGTTTGATACCTAAATACGGAGTAATTAATCTGTCAAAGCTGGTGATGAAGCCACAGTGTCCTAGAACATGCAGCTCTTGGAAAGGATGCTCCATTTTGGTTACTTCTTGCCTCTTGGGTCTGCTTTTTCCCATGTCTGCTGAAAACGTCAACAATTCAACCACTACCAATCCACTACAGTGATTGAATTGGAGGAAAAACTGTTTCTGGACCAATCACATACCATATTTGTTCACGTGTCCTTAGGGTTCTGCCTTTAGCCAGGTGGGTTCCTTCTTCAGACAACATGACAAAGAATAAGAATAGCCCTATGCACTGGGTCCAAACACAACATGGAACTACCTCTCCTGCTCTCCTGCAGCTCGAATAAAAAATATCAAAGCCACAGCTCTGTTTCATAACACAGGGAATCATGCTGACTGGTTTTTTACTGGATGTAATCAGGCAACTATTACGATTTTGGAATTGACTTCTCCGCTTTACCTATGTGCTAAATACAGTGTCATTCTAGTCTTTTATCAGAACCACATGGTCTGTTTATGACATATCTTCAAATGTTATTTTTGGATCTTTTCCAGTCTAACTGTCTTGGTTTTACAATTACACTGTTGCTTTATATAGATCTCATTTAGTCCTTGATGGACTACAGACATCCTGTTTGCTGGCCTATTATCCAACCTCTTATCAGTTCCACTCTAAACCATTATTTCAGAGAGTATCTGATGTAGTTGTGCAACTTCCTCAAACGACAGTGTTTTAATCTACCCTTTCTAAAGAAGTTTTTCCAAGTACTTGAAAAACTTTTTCTAACTAAAGAAAATAAAGCACATTTTAAGACAACCACACAAGAAAAGACAAATAGATTAAGACATAACAATATTACTACTTTTATCATATGAAACAGAAATATATATTGCATAAGTCCAATGCTGGCAGAAATTATCACACTTCAACCAAAAACTTTCAAACTAACAAATTAAGTTCTCCTTTTGGACATTTTTGAGGCATTGAAATTTATTTTCAACTTCTCACCAGGGTTTCAAGAAAGATCTGACCGATAACCTTAGACTAGAACAAAAACTCCTTGAAAATGTCTCCTTCAAGCAAAAGACAGGTTAGAATTTTAATTTATTTTCTTGAAATGTTTTCTCAGGTTGAAGCGAGTGGTCTGTTTGCAGGCATTGAGCTCTCTAGGCAGCATGACAGGAGAAAGCAGATATAGCATATACAGCTCTGGTATTGCATTTAATGTTAAAGGGATAAACTAAATTATGTTGTTTTTTGGTTTGGTTTTTTTTTTTGTTTGTTTGTTTGTTTGTTTTGGTTTTTTTTAAACATCCTGTTCCAAAATGCCAAGGTTAGCACCAGCTATTTGGGGAGCTGATCATAAGAATCATCACTATTACATTACAGTACATGTAACCACGAGCCAGACTCAATTGGTTGATGTCAACTGCGCACTGAGAAGTATCTCCACTTGGTAAAAGAACACTCGTAAATATGCTGCTCCACCAACTAAAACAAAGTTACCCTGTCATCCTCATCAGAACACTTTGCATCATCTTAATGACATGCATTTACTGATGGAATTACACAAAGGGGTGCAATTCCCATTAAATAAGAAGGATGTGAGGAATGAGGGTTAAAGATGGCCCAATTTAATGACCACTCATTATAGAACAATAGCTACTTCCAAAACAGTTCATAGCAGAATATTTTTTCCTGACAAAATTCATTCTGTCAGAGGCATGGAGAAATTTGGGAGTCCAGGATGGTTGACACTTTCAGCTTCTAGGTACAATTAGATAAAAAAGATTCCCTTTTTGCATATTTATTAAAAGTACCTAAATGATTTGTATAATAATAAGAATAAGAAAAATAAAAATAAGAGTACCACCAATACCTCAGTCACTGCACTTCTAAAAGCAGTCAGCAAAAAGATTGCTTTGCAATTTTACCAGAAAAAGTAGAGAAGGAACTGGAGAATTATTCTTTGATGGTGAAAAGTAGTTTTAATGAAAATCTTCAAGAACACCACTTGAATGATGACCTATTTCTCACAGAGCCATCACAAGAGAACTAACCCTCCATTTATATTAACCCCCCCACCACAAAAATATAAACAAGGCACTTCATAGCCATGATTGCTTATTTTGCAAATCTGTACCTGTTTTCCACAGAGTGAATCAAATAAGAAAAACAGTCTCCACATTTTTGTAACTTCTTTCACACCAAAAATACTAAATTGGGATTTCAGTAGCAGAGAATTAGAATCAGCTTCTGCCTCAGAGTTCCCAAGAGCTAAGCAGACCAAAAGCCCAAAATAATCAGTTTTCTGACTAACTACTTTGTTTTCTAGTTGCTTGAAGAGGTTTGGAAGTATCTCCCAGTGTTTGTCAGAACTTTTCTGACTTGAAGGCTTTGATGCACGGCTGTTTTCACAATGCTGTGGCTGATGAGTACACTGCCTCAGAGGTCTGCAAACAATGCAATGAATCTCTGGATCTCCTCCATGAAAAACAAACAGTATCAAGTTTACAATTTTTCTCCTCTTCATTAAGAAGCTCTTTCTAGAAATTTTTATATTTCTATCCTTTCTCCAGCACAAAACCAATTGTACATTAACTAACATGAGTGAAGTGAGACAAATTAGTAGTACTGCACTATTGTTTTTCAAAGTAAAAATTTAAGCTATCAGCTTCCACAGCACTGCATATGGACTGATCTTTGAGTGCTACAGTAGATGGTTCACTGGTCTATGTTACTGCTACATTTCTCAAATATCAGCTCCTACTTTCTGCTATTATGAACCCAGATCTTAATTGTATCAATGAAGTTTTATGCATTTGGATGTGCTATGCTGTTCCTGCTGTTTTAATTAGCTAAAGATAATCAACCAGTCTAGTAAGTAAGTCTAGGTTAAATTAAGTGCAAGAAGTGTCCAGAACTCATGGTTTTTATGAATGGTCCGTCCCAAGACTGGAAAAAGGCATTATGAAAAAAATATAGAGCATTTTCTAAGCAGGAGGTGTTAATATCAAGTGTAAATGTAAAAGAAATGAAATATTACAACTTATTTTTCCCCTCTTCTTTAGGATGTACACTTTTTTTCCCTCCATAGTGACTTAAAAATGTGTTGTTAAAAATGTAAGATTCATCATCTGTGTATCATCTTACTTAATAGAATTGTTTCTCTACCTAATTATTGGGGAAGAATGAAAGCAGAGTTGCACTTTTCTACCTCATTCTTTGATTTGAGACTGCACTAAAAGAGATACACTTTCACACCCTTTGGGGAAAGAAATGGAAAATTAATCTTCCATTGCTGTTCTGCCTCTGTTAGCAGCAGGGTAGGAGGTCACACTGTTGCCTCAATAAAGATTGCTCAACCTCCTACGCCAAGTGATGTGCTTCCTGCAGAGTATGAACAGCTTGTCTATGAAAGAATCTCTAGATGCAGTGGCTCTATAAATACCTAGCCTTTGCTGTTAATAAGGTATATCAGCTGGTGAAATGTCTTGCAGATGACTAAAGGCTATTGAACAGTAGTTTGCCAGCCTTGTAAAATTGCTCTCCCACACCTTCTCCTTAGAGTTCACCCACACACAGGCATAAATCCGGACAGAACTCTAAGTTCCCAAGGTGCAAGATATAAAACCAGGGATTTCATGCCCACTTTCTCCCCATGCCATCATCCTCCAAGATGGAGGATACAAAAGAAGGGGTGGGTTGTGTGGTGGTGGTTCCTGGAAAGCAAATACTGCGTTTCTGATTCCCTAAAAAGGCTGGAAAATGCCTGGATCACGTTGTTAACATCACCCATAATATTTTCCTAAAAGCAAATACTGCAGCTTCTGACTCCCTAAAAAGGCTGGAAAATGCCTGGATCACGTTGTTAACATCACCCATAATATTACCTGTGTATTTCCTTTTATGTGTCTACTCTATTGAGCTGCATTTGTGAAAGAATCATAGACTATCCTGAGCTGGAAGGGACACCGAGGGATCATAAAGTCCTATTCCTGACCTGACACAGGGCAATTCCAAGAATTACATCATGTGTTGTCCAAATGCTTTTTGAACTCTGTCAGGCTTGGTGCTGTGACCACTTCCCTGGGGAGCTGTGCCAGTGTCCAGCCACCCTCTGGGTAAAGAACCTTTTTCTTATATCCATCCTAAACCTCCCCTGATACAACTTCAGGCCATTCCCTCAGATCCCACCACTTGTCACCAGAGAGATCAGTGCCTGTCCCTCCTCTTCCCCTCATGAGGAAGTTGTAACTACAGTGAGGTCTCCCCTCAGTCTCCTCTTCTCCAGGCTGAACAGACCAAGTGACCTCAGCCCCTCCTCATACAGCTTCCTCTCCAGACCCTTTGCCATCTGTGCTGGCCTCCTTTGGATGTTCTCTAGTACCTTCACAGCCTTCTTATTTTGTGGTGCCTAGAACTGCACAATGGTACTCGACGTAAAAAACTAGTACAGGGAAAGACTAGGAAAGTCCTACAGGGAAACCTAGGATATCAGCTGCAACTATTTGAAATATATGCAGTTTGAGTTCCTTCTCCCTTTAAAGGGTTTCTGCTTACCAACCTCACTACAGAAGAATTTAGAAAATTACAACTAATGAACCTCATCTAACATGTGCAATTTCCAACACCAGCACTATAAAATATTCACTTGCACAGCCTTAATGCGCATCTTACAGATCATGTCAAACAAGAAAGTGGAACAGACCAATATATTAAGTCACCAGATCTCTGTCCTCCCCACAGCCAAGAAAACAGTTATGCTGTGGCTTTTTGCAGCTGAACACAACACAAAAGCAACTACTCCAGCTAAGGGGAGAAAAAAGGACAATGATAAAGGAAGAAATATAAAAACAAAGAACTTTTCTTTCCACCCGCCTCCAATCTCTTCATTTTAAGGCCCTCCCAAGACACACTTCCTTTCTTTTAGACACCAACAAGCTCATGGAGGAGACATTAATTGTTAGTGCCTAATGTGAGTTTTCAGCACATGGTGTATTCTTTGACTAAAGGTTCTACAGGTCAGCTACGTATGTAATGGACCATCCCTGTTGTTTTGTTTTAAACTTGGCTCTGACTACATAATGGCTACTTGCTAATTTTTCCTCCTCCTCTCCCCCCAATGAAATAATATGGCAGCAATTTTCTGCTCACAGACTGTGTTCTACAAATGCATCATTGTTAAGTCTCCTCTCCAAGTTGTCTTCTTTCCCTCAATTGCTTGACTGAACACTTCAGCTCTCTAGATTTTTACTATTTGTAACAGAAAATAACTCAGACACTTGTAATTCAAAGATAGAAATATAGTAGTAAAAGATCTCAAAATAGACAATAAAGCATCCTCAAAAGCCCCACCACATCCAGACCTGAATGCATGACATTTTTAGAAATTATTCATGCTTTTGCACTACTCTTCTAGCTATTAGGATCAATATGATTTTTTACACCACCTAGTCAGATTTACAATCAAACCTACAGTGGTCATATTTTACAGTACTTCATTATTCACTCCAAAAATGAAGGCAAGCTTTAAACCCTGACTTTAGGGCTTATACATTTCAGGAAAACGAAAAACCCCACACCTTTATACTAACTTACTCATATTCAACCTTTCAGCTTCCCTCTTTCTTGACGTGATAATACGGTTTATTTACATAAGCATCCAGTTTTCCCTAACTCTTGCTCACCAAACTGGTGGCCAGTACAGTTCCCCCAGCCTCCAGCTCCAAGGCCTGTTGTCTTTTTTTATTTGCCCATTATTACAGTTTCTAATCTTCACATAAAAATACTTCACACAGTTCTTTCTCAGAGTTTGTACACTCACAAACCAAGCTGACTCTCAGCTCTTCTGCTCCTGAATCTACAAGTGTCGTGTTCCCTACTACTCCAATAATAATGGAAGTCCCTTCCAGTACCAAGTTTCAAACCTTTTTTCCAGAGCTGTCAGTCTCTTGCCTAATCTTGCTGTGAACACCTTTAGCATTTTATCTCCTGAGATAAATCAAGGAAGTTTTATTCCTCAGAATCTGATCTTTAAGAAAGAGATGTTACATTTATAGACCATTTTAGAGGATATAATTATATAAGCACAATTTAATAATTATGAGTCAGTGTGGATATGGAAAGAGTAAATCATGTTAAAGAAATCTGGTTACTTTTAAAAATGAAAAACATTATTAGCCTAGATAAACCAAGAGTTCTGACTTAGCTGGGGTCTTAAAAAGGTTCAGAGGAAAGTCAAAATGATGGATCATTGTTATCACTAAGAAAGCTTTATTGTGGATGGAGTAATTCTTTATTAAAACTTTTCTCCCAATATCAAGCATTTGTGACCCAGCATTCACATCTGAAAGTCTGTATCCTGAAGTCTGACTCTTTCTCATCCTTGATGGGTTTGGGTTTTTAGGGCATCTGTTTTTCCTGTAAGACTGCAATAAGTTCAGTTGACTCCAGATCTGATGCAGTTGCCTGCCTTGATGTTTGAGCAGTACCAAGGCATCATTCTTTACCCAGAAAAACAGGGGATTGGATGGAAAATGGAAAGGCAGCTGCTGAGAAGTGAAATCTCACAGGATTGTAGATTAATACCAGCAGATTTTCATATTTTATTCAATGGTCTACATAAATCTGGAATAAGTCAGACCATTAAATTTGCAGACGATACTAAAATAAGCAGAGTATTCCAGACCCAGAGGAATGCAAGAATAATCCTGCCATTAACAAAATGGGCTCAGAGGTGAGATAGGAAATTAAGTAAGTATTCATTTAAGGAAATGAAAATTGACACATGTCAGTAAAAATAATGTTCAGGACACATACTGAGACACTTACAACTTAAATTATACTAAGGTAATTAATATGTAAGGAGAGAGAAAGTTATGAGCTATTCTTGCATTGCCATTCATAGTTTTAAATTCTAAGACATGACCCCTGTCCTAAAGAGATAACAGACTGGCACAGACAAAATAACACACTGTCATTTAATAGAGTAAGAAAGAGTGTCTGCCAGCACAGTCTAGAAAAGAGGAGGAGAGCCCTCTGGACCTGCTAGTCACTAAGATGCCTCAGAAAAGTGACTCTCATGGCCATCGCCACATTTGACTTTTGCTATTTTCTTATCTACAAATTTATGTTTGACTAGAAGCTACTTCAAAGCTACACAAAACGTTTTAAAAAGAGAGCCTTCAGGTATGAAAACAGAAATGTTGTATTACCAATTATTTGAATAATAGTCAAGAAAACTAAATGCCTATTTCTAAGAGGAGGCAAAACCACTCCAGCTGGCAAACAAAAAAATCCCCAAATCCCAATGGCTAAAAGTAGGCCTTTAGCTATTTCTTAAGGTTGCTGAAGAAAAAAGGTGTGAGAATAAATCAAGCAGAAAGCAAGCAAGATGCAGAGGAAAGGGCAAAAAATGGAAAAACTAAGTCAAGAACATAACAAAACAAACCTGCTGGTGAGCTAAAGACAAAGACCCTTTGCCCTAGTTCACATCAGAAAAAAAAGCAACCCCCAAAACATCCCAAGAAGCACCAAAATACTTTTAAAGTATATAATAAAAAGACTGTAAAAACCAAAGTTGTTCTTTATTAATACCACTGTAACAGCTTGTCATAACACATACCTCCAGAGGGGAATACCCCTTTCATTCCATTGTACTAGTGAAAAGTCTGAGGAAGACTGAAAAAACTCCTCACAATTTCCGCATTGAACCATCAACATTAAGGGCAGCAGGGTACCCTGCTGTACTTGGTTTAGCCTAATTTCCCTGTCTGGTCTATTAACAGCCCAAATTAATTAAAAGTATCTACGAACATGTAGAGATTTGGTTAGACCTATTATTTGTTAAAATTTGAAGAGCAAAATTTCAAGGAAAAATAACAGCAGTGTTAACAGAGGGAAACTGCCAAGGTCATATGATTCATTTATGTAGGAGCTTAGCAACAAAGGAGAGCTGTGAAATACTGTAATAGCAATAAGTCAATGGATTAACACAGCATCAAGCAACATCCTGAAGGAGGTCAAAGTAGTAAACAAAATGAAATGCAGTGATAAGAATGAAATAAGGGTGTTCAGTTTTTAGCAGTATGAAAGTCTGAATGAATTGTAAAGGACCCACATCTCACAGCAATATAAACAAGAGGAAGGGAAAAGATGCTAGTTTTACCTCAGTTAAAAAGAACTGAAATAAATTTCTATTCCTTCTTAAATCAAAAATTTTGTTGGTGTCTTTCCTAAATAAAGGACAAGAACTATGATTTTTATAAATAATGTTATCCTAAAATATTTAAACAAAAAGTAGAACAGTTACAGGACATAACAAAGTACTATTTATGTTTCTCAGAAAACAAAATAATTCATCTAGGATACACTGCAGTGTAAAAAAAAACAGTGACTCATAATGGTAAGCAAGCACTCTGTTTCTCTGATTTAAGTTTAGAAAACATAGTTGATAAGTTTGTGAAAGAATTACAGTAAGTGTATCAATGTCAATCAAGTCAAAGGATATATAAAAAATACACTGTATCAGGAAACATTGTTCCACACAAATGAAGGGCACAGTCTGTGATATAACTGGAATAAAACCTGTTAAAATACCACAAATTATAATTAGTAAAGATAAAAATTCATTTAAATATAAACTTACTGGATATCAAACCCGTTGTGAGTGAAGAGCATGCTAGGTGTCAGGATGATGGAACCACACTCTGCAAATATGACTGCATCATCTGTCAGGAACATCTCCTTGCTGCAAGCACCAAATTACATCTGCAAAATATTTTGTCTTGATCACATCTGCTGGTAAATATCAAGGTCTAAGCTTGTATATGAATTTACAAGTGATGACATTAATAATCTAATTTAGCAATGATATTTCCTATGCAAATATCTGTAATGCCTCAAATGTAATACCAAATACATGAAAATACCACTTAATAGCAAATGCCAAAATTGTGGGTTCAATTTCTGTATGGGCCATTCATATTCAAGAGCTGGACTCCATGATGCTTGTGGATTGCTTCTAACTCAGAATATTCTGCAATTCATCTGTGATTCAGCTACTATAGAAGATGGAAGGCACTCAAGAGCTGAAGTCTTTATTCCCCAGTTCTTTTGGTTATTTTGTGTCCTGTAGCAGTCTCCCTCACCCCATCATGTCACCCATGCACATGGTTGGGCCTTCAAGGTGTCTGCACTTAAATGCACCCAGTCTCAGTGAATTTTTACTTAGTTGAGTAATTCTGCTTTTCTGTTGGCAAGAGATGACAAGAAAGAAAGCATCTACTTCACTTCTTTCTCTCACTTTATTCCACAGGAATGCATGTTTTACTCTGTTTAGGACAGAAAGGGAAAGCAACTCTGATACTACAGTCTACTACTGATACTCTTACCAGCTGTTGGGAAGCAATTTCAAAACATCTACATTCAAATTTTATTCTAAATTTATTGATGATTACTTTTCCCATTGTATCTTAGCTTCCTTGCCAATTAATTTATTGGCTTCTGTTTTTCAGTGTTTAATCCCTGAGGACTCAAAGGTTATATGGAAATCGACCTTTTATTCTCTCAGGTTCTGGTGTGCACCCCAGTTGTGTTTTGACTGCCAAGAACTTTCTATCCTTCCCCCACTATGGCAGGTGATTATGCCAGACTGAAAGCAGTATTGTGTCCTCAATCTGAACAAGAGGCATTCCCTGTTGATTCCAGCTACCATGCAATCTACAGACAGCCTGGGGAAAGCAATATTAATGCCTCTAAGCTTCTGGCTTATTTCTTATAAAGATGACTCCTTCTACAGTCTTTAAATAGCCTTTTTCACCTGTTTTTGCACATATGTGACTGGAACTGTCTCTAATATTGAGGTAATATAAAGAGGATCTCATCAGCATCTTGCAAAAACAGCATTAAGCCTTTCCCCTCTAACAGGGAATTTCTTATTCCACACCTCCTCTTTCTCAATCCTTTAGAGACCCCTGGAACTGACTAGCAAACCCAGCTATTCCTTCTCAATTACACTTAGTCACTTGTCCTTTGAGTTAGCAGCAGGTTTTTGTCATTAGCCTTTCAGTGGATGACATAGCTGTTCACATTACTGGAGTTCATTAAATTTCTGTTATTCTATTTATTTAAGATTATACTATATCCAGATATGTCTGTCTTTCAGCTTTATCAGCTAATTTTCATTTCTGCACTCAAACATTCTGTGCCAAGGTAATTAGAGAAAAGTTAAATAATAATGACCCCAAGACTGAGTCTCTTAAGAGTCTAATATTAACTCCCATGGTGTTTTTATCAGCTTCATCCAAGAAAATTAGAACAGGTGAATTGTATGAGAGCAGAATTTCTCTTTCACCTAATTGCTTAGGGAAAGTATATGATTTTTGTGTTGAACAGCCCATGAAAGATTTTTTTAAAATTATTCCATAAATTCAAGTATTTTTGAACTCTAAAAACATTTTTTGCATTAATAATATTTTACAGCTGTAAAGTTCACAGTTTAATTGTGTGGTAGGTGGACTCCACTTTCTTTCAAACCTAACATCCTATAACTTCATTTGATGTTACCAAATTTTTTCAATATAAAGAAAGTTAAGGAGCATCCCTTTCTACTTTTGATTTTATAAAACACAATCATATTCCTTTTCATGAGGGTGAAAAGACCTATTGTATTTAGTTATCCATTTTTTCTGTTTCCTTACATGCTTTATTATTACTGCATTTACGACAATCTCTCTCAAACATTGCAGTAATTGTTAAAGTAATGATAAATAATATACTGTTCTTGTCTAAAAAAAAAATCACCCCATGGAGAAGTGGCAGCAATTTAATCTAAAATTACCTTGCTTTTGTTAATAATTTTACTGTTTTTCCTATTTACCTGAGCACTTTAAAATTCTCCTCACTTCTTAAACACTTTTGAATTCTACTAAGGTCAGATTAACGAGCATCAAATTACTTTAATTGTTTTCTCTTTTTATCTAATAGAAGTGCAGTTTCTGTTGTTCTCCTGGGATGAGAGCATCCTTATTATTTCATTATTTTGGAACACTAAATAATGGGTGCCCAAAGCTGAACTCATTAAGCTTACCTAGGTTTTTTCCAAGAGTTATTTCCTTTTTATATATTTAAACTAATGAATTTTCCTCATTTGCTTTCATGTTCTATGTCTTTCTTCAATTTAAAACTGAAAGAGGGCATCCATTTGGATATATAGACATACTTTTAGAATTTATTTTCCCATTCCTTTTACAGCTTCCGAGCTCAATGTTTTGGAGCTCTCAATTGATCTTTACTAGTGTAAAGCTTCCTAGGTAAAGTTTTCTTTGCTGATGAGTTCTATTTTTCAATTCTTTCAGATTCACTCCTAAAATATTTTTATAACACAATTATTCATTTAGTTAGGTTTTTATCTTTCCCTGCGTATTTATGTTCTTTATTCTGTTTATGTTAATAATAATTTGTTTTATCTTTGTAAAAGCTCTTTAGGTGCCATTGGGAGGGATCATTTCTTTAAAGCTGTTCCTTTCTACTAGCTTGCCTCACCATGGATCTGGTGATGTATGTGAACTAGCGTGCTACCCCTACAGGCTGAACAGTGGGGAAAGTGATGGAGCAGGCATCCAGGTGGCTCTGCCCAGAGCTGTGCTCTGTCACAGCTGAGATGAAGGTGCATTTTAATAAGACAGGACAGGCTCAGCCAGGATGTCTCTGTTCTGTGCTCTCAGTGCACAATGTTCCAAGGAGCTTATCAGCACAGCACTGTACAAATCGGCCTGGAGCCTTTCTGTGTTTTATGGACCCAACTGCATGATGGAAGAGCAGAGGTCTAAATACCTTTTCAGAGTCTGGCTGACAAGAGTCAGGTATATTAGAAGCTCCTGACCATACCAGAAAACAGATATAGATACATATATAGAATTCCCTTGTGATACCCCATCCCTCTGTTTCTTACGATCTTACCTGCTAAGTACCCAGCAGACATATTAGCGAATTTTACTAATTTAAACTAAATAAATTCCTCCCTGAATATCTATCTTCAAGCTTAGAAAATTAATCTTTATGTTTCTAGTATTCACTCCTTATATTCATTTGCGCAACTGAAAACACTGTTCAGCAGAGAGAAGTGACTCTGCAGTGTTTGCTCACCTGAATTATGTAATGAAAACTGTCCATAAAAGTGAAATGGACACAGTACCAAACCAGGATTATTTTTAGGTAACAATATTTGTACAGAAAAGTCACAAGATGCTAACTAAACTACGTAATTACTTCCTATTTTATTCTTTTACAGACAATCCAAAACCACCAAAGAGTATGACAGAAGTCCTCTTGAATAAATGAAAGGTGTGATTAATTTGGATATATTTTCATTACAAAAAGTGTCTTTACAACATCATTAATATTTCATTTTTCCTGCAGGCTCTGTAAAGGCTGAATAAGAATGGAGAACAAACCACCGGCTGTAAAAATTGAACATTTCTCACTCAGCAGCAGGAGAAATGGATGTGATTTATATGAAAACAATAACTGCATTATAAATTATTTTATGTGGTATATTCTGGGGTTTAAGCATAGAAATCTGCAAAACAAGCAGTTCAGAAAACAGTAAAGTAATTTGAGGCTTGCCAAGTACTTTTGTGTTAAGATTGTTTGAGTCAATTACGTTTGCTATTCTAAGACCATACTTCACCTTTTCATTTCATAGTAAGTTCCCTGTCTGACTAGTTCCCTGACTGATGTGTGGATTTATTACCATAATGGAGTGAAAAGGATATAGCCATGATGCTACTGGGGAAGACAATCCAGAATAAATAAAAGCAAAACCAAATTTTAAGATACATGAAACAGTATCAGGAAGTACAATCCCATTTTAACAGGAAGTACAATCCCATTTTAAACCTTTGGCTTCTTGAGAAAATAATCTTTCATTAAAAATCAGAATAAACTGAAATCAAATCACATGCAAAAAACCCAAACCAAAATAAAACCCTAGCAAGATCTATAATCTGAGGCAAGGAAGAAACCTCCTGATTCTTTTACAGGGAATTCTTTATCATATTTTTGTGGATAAAGAAGAATCCAGGAAAAAGCCCCAAATTCACAATTTCCAGCAAATTAACATGAAACTTTCATATGAAGATATTCATCATGACCCAGATGTGGATGAAGAGAGGTGGCTTGAGGAAAATTTGCATTTCTCCAGTGTGCGCTTAGAACTCTGAGAGTTCTCAGGAGAATAAAGAACAAACAGAAAGGAAAGGTCTTGAAGAAGTCCTGAGGACTTTCCACAGCACACTCTCCTTGCACATTTCATATCTCCTAATTTCTCGTAGAGATTTTGTGAGGTAGCATTACTCAATGCCTACTCTTTACACCAGGGACTGACTGCTAGAGCTGTTTCACAGTGCATATATATTTGAAAAAATGTAAATACATTAAGTAATTTAGTGCAATGTAAATCCACTGGCCACACTTACTAATTGTTTACCAATCTTACACTTCTAGAAAAGTCTAGAACCCTTGTTGTGAGCTCTAAACAGACACAAGCCATATTCTCACTATAACCCATGAAGATGGCTGCTTATTCAAAGCAGAGCTAATTTAATTCCAAATACTCTGGATGGCTGTGTCCCTTTGACAGCAGAGACATCAGACATCATTGCTCATGAGGAAGGCTTGTCAGGTCTTTGCTGACTGGCTGACTGCTACTGTACCCACTCTGTTAGATTGGGTTCCGTTAATACTTGTCAAAGTCTTGGGAACACCTATAGAGAATTCAATCAGATATTGCATTTGTTTCACTTTGAGGTTACAGCTTTAGTGATGGGTTCGTTCTAAACAAACTTCAGACAGCTGGGGAAGTTTCTTAGTACACCCAATCTCAAAAAAGAGAAAGGCACAATTTTCTTCCTGAATCTGATTTGAACTGCTGCTTTTTTTTTTTTCATCAGTATTTTCATTCTTCTGTATGTTTTGATGACAGATATATATCTGCTTTTGTTTGAACCGAAAAGTTTATTGTCCAACAATTTTGCTTCTACTAATATACATTAAGATTTTTTCCCCCAAATATTATTCTTCAAAGCTCCAATAGATGTCACTATCAAAATATGAAAGAGAGCTGGTTGCGTAATGCAGTCAAGGGGAAACAGCAGGGAAGCCTCACTCGCTGGACTGCCTCAAATCCCAGCATGAGAGCACAACTCATTAACTAGACATCGAAGTGAGCAGCTGCCAGCCATAGAGTGCATGTCTTTTCATTCTTTAAACCCTCACTGTTAGATCAAAAATATCTAATAGTTTCACTGAACATGAAAGCAACACTGAACCTACTGGGTGTTTGGGCTAATAAGCAGTTTCCTGTTAGGTTTTTTTGCTCTCTGCCCATTCAACTTTAAAAAAATGACCTATCTTTTCTTTAGCCCACTTTGTACATTACTATGCTGTGTTTTACAAATGCTCATTTTTCCTGTTAGTTTGAATCACATCTGGAGTAAGTCTGCTGTGAAGCTTTACTACTGCTTTTGGAATGACATGTCAAAACATGACAGCACTGCTTGAAATGGATAAGTAAAGCTTATAAGTAAAATTATTTCAGAGCTATTTGCCCATACTACAGAAATCTAAGCTTTTTTACTGACCAAGAAGATACTTTGTTCTTTTATCTAACTCTTAAGTCTTTGGGAAAAAACTCCACATGCTTTCTGAATGAATATTGGAATCTTTCATTGTTCTGAACAATCTCTTTTTTATGCTTCTTGAAAGAGGAGGTAAACTCTATACCTCTACAATATGATGTTGAGATGGCTCTAACCCTCCTGCCTTGGAAAACTATCTTAAAAAACTAAAACAAATAATTTATTTATTTTTAAATAAATGAAAGACATGTAGCCCCTAATTATTGGGAACACACCTGAGAATGGGATACTTCCCATATTTAAAAAACCTTATGGCCTTTTCTATAAATCTCTGCAAGCTTGTATGGTGAATGTAATTTTGAACAAGTAGTAAAGTATTTTCACTGGTGCAAGTTTGTCCTTGTGTCAGGACCCATCCCCCAACTAAATTGTACCACAAGATGTCAGTGCAAACAATTCCCATATTGGTGGCTCCACATGACTTGCTTGTGAACCTTGTTCCAGTTTAAAATTATTTTGAGCAACAAATATGCCCAAAAGGTTTCCAGTCTATTTACAAGGAAATAGCTTAAGGATGGAAGAGAAGAACTGAATAGTTTGTTGCAGGATGGCCTGTCCAGCCTAGATCCCCACTGTTTATGTAGGAAGTCTTCTTCCTTTGTCTAGAACTCCAGACCTATGCATTAATTCAAAGACTCAGACACCTAACAGGTCTGCTAAAGAGAAGTCTGTGGCTACAGTCTAGGGAACCTTTGTGTTAGAATGTAAATATCTTTGTAAAAAATTATGCCTGAAGCTACAATAAGCTACTACATTTACCTTTTAAAACATATTTTAAAACAATTTGGCTGAGCCACAGTTTAATGAGCTTAGGATGTGAGAGAATTCAATGAGACAAAAAGAAAAAAACAACCAAACACAAAGGTCAGCACAGCTACTCAATTTATGTCAGCCAAAGATTGGGCTCCTTTTTAGTGAAACACTGTAGGAATAAGACCAAGCTACCGCTTCTCTCTCATCTACCTATTTTCATATTTTTGTATTCCAAGACCACCTTTGATTTGGAATATGGGAACCTCCATAAGGTGTAAACATTGGGGCACACTGGAGACCACCATGTATGAGCACACACTACAGGTTGCAAGGTTCCTTCCCAGCAGCAATGACATAACCTGAGTACACGTAATTTTAAATTAACTTTTAGGCAGCACAGCAAGTGCCTTTTCCATTTGCTTTTTACCTGCTGTTTCTTGTGAGGAGGAGTTATTCTTTCAT
Organism: Passer montanus; assembly: GCF_014805655.1. Taxonomy (NCBI): domain Eukaryota; kingdom Metazoa; phylum Chordata; class Aves; order Passeriformes; family Passeridae; genus Passer; species Passer montanus. Next base: position 15,884,822 of record NW_024356505.1, on the reverse strand, counting down.
CTCTTATTAATCTTCTCTGGTGTGCTACTGACAGCAGGAAATTTATCTGTGATACTCTCTTCATTTTAGACTCAGTTCATTAGAGAAAAGTAGACTCCAGGTACTCACACATGGTGTCTAAGCAGTTTACTTGAGCGACCACCTCCAGAGATTCTGTAAAATGGGAAGACAGAAACCAGGTTTCTGTTTAAACTGTTACAGCATCCCTCTTGAATCTTAAAACAATCTTGCATAGGTATTGCATCCATAGGGATGGTACTAGGGTCCTCAGCCTAGCTGGCTTTCCTTTCCCCATTGTGTCTTCCCTGTAGGAGGTGTAAAAAAGGCACTGAGACCTTTCAAAGAATCCAGGTGAAGCAAAGTGAAAATCAGCATTCTCCAATAGGAATTGTCTTAGCACAAAAATTCATTAACAGGATTTTAATAATCAGATTTTCTCAAACACCGGGAACACAGGATTTTACCTAGCCTATAATGGTGAAGAGCCTTGAGAGGAAGCTGGATGAGGAGCAGCTGAGGCCACTTGGTTTTTTCAGCCTGGAGAAGAGGAGACTGAGGGGCAACCTCATTGCAATTACAGCTTCCTGTGAGGGGAAGATGAGGGGCAGGCACTGACCTCTTCTCTGTGGTGACCAGTGACAGGACCCAAGGGAATGGCCTAATGCTTTGTCAGGGAAAGTTTAGTTTGAATATAATAAAAAGTTTCTTCGCCCAGAGACGCTCTGGGCACTGGAACAGGCTCCCCAGGGAAGTGGTCCCAGCACCAGCCTGACAGAGCTCCAGAAGCATTTGGACAATACCCTTGTGCAAATGGTGTGAGTTTGCAGGGCCAGGAGCTGGCTCTGATGATCCGTCTGGATCCCTTCCAATTGAGCATATTCTGTGAGTCTGTGATTCCATACTTGCTATAGAGATAAAGAAAATAATGTCAAATTCACAATGATCACAGCCATGAAAGGCTGAAAATTTTAGGAGGACTTTTAATGCATAGTTAAAAAAAATTAGCATATCTTCTCCAGACAAGACAATAAGAAACAGAAACCATGAAAGGAAAATATTTTTCAACACAATTTTAGCTCACTTCTCCTAAGAAGCTGTTTCCTAGGTGAACCAAATGTAAAAACAAAGCCATGTAGTGTTAGTATTTTGCACCTTTTAAACCTTACTGTCTGCTGAATATGTAGTCAGTAAAAACATGTAGATTATGACTGCAGGTACCCAGAAATTACTGCAGTTACTAGAGATCAGTTATCTTCTGGAAAACACAAATCTTCATCTACATATCCCATTCTGTCAGAATTCAGACATAAATCTCTACATCTTAGAAACCAAATGCATATCTGCTAACCAGACAAGCTCAAGGACTCAGGCACTATAAATTCTGTTTCCCTGAGATCTCCACAACAGGAAAATGGACCTTATAGTTGAATATTTTCCACAGAGTATATTTAGACTACATAACTACATTTTCCATAAGTTCCAGAAAACCTTCCAGAAAAAACAAAAACATCCCAGTGCACATTTTTGGCAAATTTGACTGAGCTCAGACTGCGCAACTGAAATAAAAAGCTGAATTGCTTTTACATATATTAATAGTTATATTGATTAATATTTCATAACCCTTTTTAACACTTATCAGTCATCACTACTGTTCCCCTCTAAAATCTTACTAGAAGACGTCTCTGATTTCTTCAACATACCTACAAAAATTACCTTCATAGCTACTACTCTGTGTCATACTGCCTATAATTTTATTGTTTGTGAAATACTCTCTAGAGGAAATATTACTTGAACTTTTATTTATTCTGAAAAGTCAAAAGGAAGAATTTTTTTTAAATAATGGTATTTCAGCATCCACAAAGCAAAAGTGGTTTCTGATGGTGATTCACAATCATTGTATACAACCCTGTATATTCATCATTATAGAAAAGAAAATTACAGCATGAAATGTGCTAAATTACCCTCTTTAGTGAATGTATTTATCACAGCTACAAGGTCTAGTGGTCTATCTTGCTTAATTTTATTATCTTGCATGTAAGTGCAATAGAATCTGATAGGACTATAAAGACTTGTATTGTGAATATATGTCAAGTCTTCAAATGCACCAGCATACCATTTCATCCTCTTTATTCAAATATTGACAGAAAAATCCCTGATATGTAGAAGAAGACCCAATTGCTTGTCACTTATCCAAGACACAGCAAAACAGAGAAATTCCTAAACAGGAAAAGCCCAAAGAAAGCATAATAGTAACAACCATCACCAAAAACAGGCCACGGGAACTCTTTGTGGACCATCTCCTCTGTCATATTTGTTCTTATTAGATTTCTGTCTTGAATGACAGTGACTTCGAGCTGTTCACTTCTGTGTCTAATGGGCTTATAATTGCAATAGGTTTTTAATCAAACTGTCCCTGTCCCTGCCACGCCAACAGGGACTGCAATAACCTGTGCTCCTTTCTTGCTCTGCAAGTTTTGCTGCTCAAGTCCATCTGTGCTTCCCTGCCTGGAAATGCTGAGGAGAGAGGTCAACTCACCTTAAATAGGCTGCTTGACACGGTACAATGCCCTTCTCTGGCAATGCTCAGATACCTCTCAGCCATACTCACAGGTGAGCTATTTTGCATGTAGCATCATAAGAGCTGATTAATTCCTCCGGACAAATACCACAGGTCTCCATAAAGAGGTGCAAGGAGGAAGCCATTAGTAGAATACAGCAAGTTTTCATGATCCTATAATACCTAGGACTGTGTTAGCTAAATTCTAACTCTACCACTGAGCTCTCTGGCAAGGAGAAAACCTGGGGAAAATAATACTGAAGAGTAATTCGTCTCCTGTAGCACAAATAATTGATAATGGCTCTTCATTAATAAGGCCATTTATACACATTCTTTAGTCCAATTATCAGGCATGATTAACCATAATAAATTATAGGCATGAGACACTCATAGATTTTCTCATGAATAATAGGAATATTGTTAGCAAAGAAAATGTATTCAAGCATATATCTTACTATTGGCCATGAAATCATGAAGACATTACTTTTCTCTTACAGCTATATTTCAGACAAAATAATTAATATATAAAATAAAACCAAAGGTGATCTGATCTTCAATGACTGACTTTGTTCCCAGAAACTTGCCTTTAATTACCTTTAATTTCTTCCACCAATCCCTGATCATCAGGCTTTCCTCTGTTAGACATCACCGTGAAATCTAGTTAATGGTCATGGATAGAAAACTGGGAATACTTGAGGTTCTACAAAAATAAGTACACTGCTACATACCTACACTGCTGCAGAATATAACACTTTACCTTCCCTCAAAGTATTTTTTTTTTGCACTGTGATTAAAAGAAGAGCAAAAATAAAATCTTTGCTTTCAGAATGATTAAAGGTAGTGAGTCAGCCATGAGTCATGAGCAGAGAGAAGGTAAAGTGCTGTTAGATCTGAAATCACAAATGCTGCTACGTGAGGCAAAAGAGTAATGCCATTATCTTCAAATAACAGGCTCATGACCTCAATGCAGACAGACAGCAGCAAAAGACATGATCACACTCAGTAAGTTAATAACCTATTCTTTGATCTAAAAAATTGCAGTTCAATTGTCTTACCGATTTTTCTTTCCCGGCAAACATCTATAATTGTAATTTATGTGCTGATAAGTACTTGCATTCAAGGTTTGTGGAAAAAAACATAAGTAGCAGAAAACACCACAAATTCCATAGTGTTAAAATGTTCCATTATTGTCTTTATTAATTTAATCTCTTTTTAATCAAACATTGTTATTATTGGGCTGTATCTAAAATCAGCAGGCTAGAAAATGATCCACAAGAACTGTAGTGGTACATCCTGGAGCAAAGAGACAGTGACAGCTAAAGCATGGTGCTGAAGGGACAAAAAGTAACTACACGGAATTAATAACAAGGAAGCAGAAGAGCAAGTAAAAACTGAGAAAAGGACTGAGCCATGTTACTGGAATGTAAATAGAAAATGAATCATTAGAGGAAACTAGGTAAATATAAGTGAAATAAATATAACAATAACAATGTCTGAGCAGGTTTTTTTTTAATATTAGAAGACATCAGTCTGTTGACTTACAGGAGCAGTAAAGAAAGTAGGCACCTTTAGGTAAGTATTGGCTCTCATCAAATAGAAAATAATAATAAAAAAAGTAAAATATTTATGGATATATAATATAATATGCCACTATGTACCTCCACACATAACAAACCTAAGGCAAGAAAGGAGAGGATATTTTACAAAGATGAATAAACACTAGAGCAAGAAAGAGAAAAATGGTGAGAAAGAATAATGGAGGAAGCAGTAAAAATATATCAAGGGGTGGGGTGGAGAGAATTCATTTTGTATCGCTTTTCTGTGCCAAACCATAAACACAAGGACACTCAGCAGTTCATTCTTACTCAATGTTTCCACATTTTTCTGCTGTTTTCCATAGGTGGGGCAAAAAAGACAAAGAACGGAGCCAAGCTTTCCATTGGCCTTGATATTAATATGGAAGTGCTTCTCCAGCATGTGAGATACCTTATTTTGGCTTTATGTTGTGGTTTGTACCTCACTTTCAAGTGTGGCACTTTAACACTTGTTTTCCCTATAGAAAGAGAAAATCCTGGAAGTCCACAGTACCTCTCTTGTTTGCTTTGCCCCATCTGCTGGGGTTGGAAGGCAGCAGGATGAGGTCTGTGTGTGCTGAGAGTTATTGAGGGTCAGGGCCCCTCAGAGAGCTGGCTTGTGGTCTGCTTTGTTTGAATTCCAAACTGAATTGCTGGTCACACACCAGCAGGGAACCAGGAAACCCAGCAGAACTCTGCCTCATAGGCACTGTATATGCCTGTGCTGGAAACAGAGGTTTTATGGAAAAAAGGTAGACCAAGAATAGTTTTTTTCCCATTCAGCATTAGTAATCCCATGCTTAAAAACCATGAGTCAAGCCTCATATAATCACTGGGGTTTTTTAAAAGGGAAATGTTTTAAAATATTAGTGATTAAAATCCTGTTTGCCTTTTTAGATTTTGAACTTTGCATAGGTCTTCTTTTCAGCAGGCAAAAATATTTATTTATTGACACAATTTCAGGTGCCAGAGTTTTAAGAAAAACTTAATGTAAGGGCAACATAGTTTACAAAATAGGCAATGTTTTGAGTATTCTCTGAGAGTTACTATTGTTATTGATGAACTACATTGCTAAGACTTTGCTTTTTTTGGTCACAAATTAAAGAGCAAATAAGGAAAATCCAAACAACTCTTACCTTTAGTGCCATGCAGTTTAGTAGTTTCTTATCACACTGCATAAATTCCTGAAATCTCACAGACATTTGGCTGTAAAAAGCTTTAAAATATCTGATCAACTACCCTTTAGGCAATAGTTTGAGCAATGATGTCCTTAATCCTGCAAATCTGAGAGAAAACTGAAGACAACAAAGACAAGAGAAAGTGCCCTGGGTCCTTTATATCTGGTAAGTATAGGTTACAGCTTTAACTGTCAGCATTTATCCAAAAAGTGCTCTGGTTTAGTATACCAGAAAGGATACGGGGTTAGCCACTCAGGAATAAGCAATTGTGCAACTCTGTTACTTTTAATCAATGCACCTCACCAAAACTTGAATTGCAGCAAATATTACATCATTCTTGTTTTCATACAGGGAATGCTCTGCCCCGATCCTGAGGTCAGCAGCAAGTGTTTTGGTGACTTGAATGGTGCAGGGTCAGGTCTCAAGTGACACAGGATTCAGCTGCTTACTTCTGGGTTTTCAGTAACTTGATATTGCTGTGCACACAGTCCAGGAAAGGCCATGTGTAGGGATGTGACTTTACAACAGCTGGTAGGAGTGGGGGGAATCGCTTTTTAACAGTCTTGATGAAAACAGTTCTGTTTATCCACATTCTTCTCCTAAGGTGTATCACTGGGGAGTTTAATAACAAACAAGACCAAAAGGAAGTCTTATGCAATAGTGCAAATTACAAACATTATTTATGAAGTTTCATGCTTGGACATGTGAGGCTAGGCTGTTAGTCTAGAATATTTTTCTTTCTAGAGACCTGAAAGAGTGGTTTACCAAAAGAAAGACAGTTAATTACACAATATCTGTTAGTTCTATATCAATACTTTGTCCTCACATAATTCACCTCATTTCACTTCATCCTATATGATTGTTCAACCACACATGCATCAATACTTTGTCCTCACACTACTATCCTCACATAATTCACCTCATTTCACTTCATCCTATATGATTGTTCAATCACACAACATGGTCAAATTATAAAGAAATAAGTTATGGAATATTAAAAACTGAGGGGAGAAGGCTGTCTTATCAAAATATCATGGCAGCAATGAGCATTGTTTGCAGTTTGCATTAAATTAATTGAATTACTTGCATTATATATATTAACTGCACATAATTCAATTCAGTGGCCAACTTGCCTCCAAAGTCTCCTGACTCCTACCCAAACATCTTTGGGATGATTATTTCACTCTTTGCAATGGATATAACGACAGCATAAACTAGATCCAGTAGTGGTGTTAGGTGCCTAAAATATGATATAATTTATATTTTAAAAAATTTGTGACAACAAGTTGAAAGGGATATAGTTACCTACCACATAGCCACTGAAAGAATGGTGCAAAGGTGTTTCTAAGAGCTTGTCCCTGAAACTCTTTTCTCCAAAAATGGCAAATCCTAGCTTGCAGTCTGTAGCCAAAGGATTGCTTATACATACCTGGGTGATATTATTGTAAAGCACCAGGAGTCCTGGTCACCCACCATGAGTCTTTTCAAGCCTTCAGTCAAAGGAGCTGTTCTCAGACACTACTGATCAGTATGCAATGGAAGAATGCTGCTCCTCTCCCACACCTTGCTTTCAAACAACCTATACACAATGGCAAGTCCCTGGAAGCAGGAAATTGGGATCTAAAAACCCTTAGAAAAGTGGAAATTGTTTTGGCCTCTGCTTTAATGACTAGGTTATTCTCATCAGACATAAATTATACTTGCCCTTGAAATAAAATGTTAAATTTTTGTCCTGTTCCTGTTTCTTTGAAGGATTTATTTCAATAAGGAAACTGACTTTCAACATGATTCTTTGTTATATTAAACTGACCATATCACCATTACAAATTTGGAAAATATAGGTGCACTAAGTTACAGGGCCACATAAGAAGCTGGTAATTTTCTTGTACTTCTGAAATCAGATTATGTTATTTTTTAAAATTATACATTAAATAACCTATCATTAAGGTTCCGTGCAATCCAAGTATTTTGATGATTCTCTTTAAAATTTAGATGATACTATCAAGAGACAGTGCAACAATTTTATATGAATAACATTAGTGTGTTTCTGAAAATTTATTAGAAACATCCCACTGCATGGACAATGGTATTTATTACAGCTAGAGACTGAAAATATGAGTGAATTCAAAGCAGGCTGTCTAAATCTGAGATGTCAGACTGCCATTAACATATTAAAGGAAAACGAAATGGGTAAAAAACCAGAACACAAACTTAAACTCATTTTTAAATCCAGGTATTACTACTAGTTTGAAGCATCTAAGACAGGATCCATTTTTTAGCTACTTGACTTTAAGCACTTCTAAAAGGCTTGGAGCCAAAAAAAAAAAAAATTTGGATGACTGTGAGGAAAGAAAAACAACCTAGATCCAGTATTTTTGCCAGTCCTGCTGTTTGGAGACTCCCTCTACCATTTGTATTTAATTTTCCTATCTTAGTATACACCATCTTTCCAACAGCTTCTGAAAGACAAGACGTGCATCTCCCCTGACATCACCCAGCAGGAAACTACCAGAAATTAAGGGCCCAGCCTTGCAAATATATTGTCAGGTGAGTGTCAGTGGGATACCCACGTGTAAATCCTGGTTTGATCACTATGTAAAGTTGGCAACGCAGGTGTATTCTGTAAATAACCACATGTCTGCATTATACAACGCATGCATCAGCCAATTTTATTGAAGATGTTTCAACTCATACTAGGTTAAGTTATTTTATCATGCTGTTTTTAATCATTTTCTTGCCTCAACTACTCATCCTCATGTAGCTGTATGTTATGAACACTGAATTGGGCATGACATAGAGATTCTAGTGCAATTCAATCATTACAGAAAAAATGACATTCACATATGTTAATGTTTAGCCTCAATAAGAAGACAGTCAATCACTTTATACCAGGTTACATCAGATATGATTTTAATTCTTCCTCTTGTGAAAAATACTTTTCACATATTATTACTAACAAAATCACTGCAAAAATTAAATTAGTTTTACATGTTTTGAAGAATTTGTAATCCTATGAATGTAAAAATCTATGCTGTGAATGAATATTTTATTTAAATTGGAAAGAAATTAAATATTTATTTTAAAAATCAAATAAAAATGAATATACTCCCTTAGGAATCTTTCAAACCTTCATACAAAAATCACAAATCTCTTGTATCATAAGTAAACTGATTTCAATTCAGCATGATTCATGGTTGATTAATTCCAAGGAACTTAGAAGGTTGTCCTGAAGTGCTGTTTCCACATTTAAGGTGATGTTAGATCTGCTCTTTCATTGGTGTTTATCTTTGAATGAAGTGATCCGCTTCATAATTTGGATTCCCCAGAATGCAGCACAGAGAGAAAACAAGACCTACAACACAGAATTTACAGTGAGAATGAGAAACATTATATGAGGTTGGTTTGGGTTTGTTTTTTTTTTTTTTGGTTTTTTAAGTTCTATTGATCTGTAAACATAATGAATAGGTGAAAACAGAGAATTTGAGAAAAAAAAAAACAAAACAAGAATTCCAGGCATACTAATAAATTCACCTTAGAAAATATGCTTTCTTTTTTCAAATACTCTTTATTGTGGACACTCCTGTTGAATTTTGACAAATGATCAGAAGAATGCTGACACTGTAAGTTGCATGATAAGGTATGAATAGCCTTAAAAAGGATCCACAGCAAAAGTGTTCTAATTGCAATTCCCCAACCTGCTGTTTAGGATGAGATATAAGGTAGGTTGAAAACAACTTAAAAGTGCAATACTCTTTATCTTGTCCTTAGCTCTTTGCAACTTTTTTTTTTATTTGGCAAATTCCTTGAGAGATCTAATAAATTTTTTTTCAAAATTTATTTGCTGAAAACTGCATTAGGATGAGTACGAAAGATTTCAGAATAAAGTCTAAATTAGGTCATAGTTCTGTCTAGAACCCAAAATGGAGCAAGATAAAATGTGTATGCACACGGGTGCATGTAATATTTTGTATCTAACATTTTCTGAAAGAAACTTTTGTTTTTCACATAGAAAAATTTCTCTAACTTGGAAAATTGCAAAATTAAGGCAGTTGTTATTGGTTACTGAAATAAGTGAATTTTTTTTCTGTGAGTAAACCAAAACACTTTGCTTATATTGAAAGGTCATAATCATGTCATTTTTTTGCTTGTTAAAAGAAACAGAAAATTTTGACAAGTTATTTTTGAGTCAGGTTGTAATAATTCTTTTTTCAGGTCAATCTGCAATCTAAAGGTGCCAATTTGGAGCTCTAATTTTAACATTAACATAATTTAACATTCAACATTTAAAAATGCATGGCCCAAAGGTCTACTTCTGTCTTTATCTAGACAGTCACTCACTGAAGTACATGGGATCAGAATGTCCAATATAAATAATAAATTATCATAATACCCAAAAGGTACTAATTTTTCACTCAGTGAAGGCAGTGTCTGCTCTGATCCCTCTCAGAATCTTTTTGGGACAGGTACAGGCTTCATGTAATGTGTACTTTAGGTGTACACTATGCAAGTTTAGTAGCACAAGATGAAAAGAGCATAATGTAGGAGTAAGTAAAATTCAAATACAATACAATTAAAATCCCCCAATTCTCATTCCATTTTTTATCAATTTAAATTATTTTCATTGAATACTTTAATTCTACTTGAGCAGAAGTAGGCTGTCTACGGTGTTTAAAACCTCTGATGATGCTATTGGCACTGTACTTGTAGTCCTATTTGTAGGAAAAACTCATAAAGTGCTCACCAAAAGATTTTTTTTTTGTAAGAATTTCAGACTTTAGGTATGAAAGATTTAACTTCTTTTTATTTTCTTACTTTATCACAAACACCTTGTAAAGCTGTATAGCTCTATTTTTACAGCTATGGAAAGTCTTTTTAAGCAGTACTGCAGTCACACACTGCATGTTTGGTGAGATTTTTCTATGCGGAGATGCTCTGCAGAAGAAATCTAACTACAAATAACTATCTTTATTTCTGATCTGGCTATTATGCAATTGAGATGAGTGTAAATCGTGATGTACATAAAACGATGACTTACATATAACATGCTCTTACAGTGGAAAAATTCTTTGTCATGCTATCTCCAGAAACAGAACTTATCCACTTGTCATAATTAGTACTTCTTTGACAGAGTAATAAACTTCTTTCATTCCTCACCTCAGAAAGATCACTCCTATTCCTGGAAGATGCATTAAATATAGAACTATTTCATTTTCAGAAGAAGCACATTTAAGCACATTTAATGACTGAGGTGCAGGGCATTCGTAGGGGATTAATGACTGTTGGGAGATGATGATGATCACCTGAAGAAGCACAGCCATGGGCCATTAAGCCCCAGGAAATGTCCTCAGCTAAAGAAGGTTATTGCTATTATAGGATGAAAATGAACAAAATATCTTGGGTGAATTTCTGTTTTTTAAATGAAGTGATGCAATTTCTTCGTTCTTAATTAAATTCTTCACTGTGAATTTCCTAAAGCATGCAATCAATGCTTGTGGGGGAGTATTTTGAATTGCAGTTATTATATCCAGAATGGAAAATCACATACTACACACTGTGGATTTGCAAAACTAGTTTGGCTTCAATACCATAAAATATATCAATTCTATAAAAGTATTGAGTGACTGCCTATCAATGTCAGGACTGCCAATACTTGATGGAAATAATGCATTCAGGAAACAATAATGCTGCAAGGTTCTGGGAGGTGGAGGGGCTAAGAAAAACCCAAACATCAGGATAAAAAATTAAGAGGCCACATCCTTGCTTGCATGACAGCAATTCTGGCTGTCTGTACTGCTGTAATGCTGACCTGCCCTGAACAGAGCCAGCTGTACGGGGCTACCAAGCAGAAACTTGCTGTGTAGGTTGGAGTTCAGTTTCTTTTGATTACTGCTACATATTTTGGAGTTACAAGGCCTGACCCACTTGAACGAATCCTGCAATCAGGTGATGTCAGGAATGGAAAGCTGAGACGATACGTGCCAGAACTCTGAGCAGACAATAGTGTGGGCAGCAGGAAGCAGCAAAAGAGCATTCCACCAGGCAAGCTGAACTATAGTTGACCAGTATTTTTCTAATGCCCTTGGGAAAACATATTTCCTGAATCCTATGTGCAGATATTTTGTATTTTCTACTCAACACTCTGACATGCGAATGGGTTAGGGTTTTTTTTCATTGTTTGGCTTTGGGTTATTTCACTTTCTAAATTATTTTCGCAGAAATACTCATTCCTTCTTATATTGTCCAAAGCCACTAATATTTGTCCTTTGATAAAAATATTCACATACTGGTTTCACAATTCATCTGGTTTTGCAATAAAAAGAGAGAATTTAGTATTATACCTTTTTCTTTTTTACACTGAACAAAGCTCCTCCACCAACAATATGATATAAGAACAATAGTTTCACTTCTGCCTTAAAATGAAAAATTACTGTGGACAGTATTCATATATGGAAGAAGTCTAAAAGCAGGATTTCTCACAACCCTATATTTAGCTAAGTTAAATGCAAACTTTTTGCCACTTTAATATAAACACTTGTTACATTTACCTGTTCAAGTAACTACAGATTAATTATAGACTGTCCTTTAGACTGTTGGAAGAGCACAAATATTTACATTACCTCCTTTCATATAGTCTATTTCCATACAGCCCATATTCTCTCCCTGAATTGTAGAAATGCAAATAACATTATTCACAAGAACAAAGATGGCTTAACTAATGGATTGACTGCAGGACTGAGTCTGCTCTTCACAGGAAATTCCCACTGGAGCAATCGAAGTTTATTAGGCTGTAAAGTACTTTAAAATCATTAGCTGAATTCAGGCACCCACTTCTGCATGATTAGCTTTGTTGCTGAACACTAATGTTGTTTTCTGCCATTTTCTCTTTTGTAATGTCTTTGTATATCTGAGATGCCTAGACATGATGTCTTTCTCTTCTGCAGATTTCATCTGGATAGAATTAGAACACTTTAGACATTGGTCTAAAAATGTAGACAAATATCCAAAGATAGTTCTGCTTTAAGGAGGGGGAAGAGTCTCAAACCACACCACCTCAGATCCTTTCCAACCTTAATCATTCAATGATTCTCTGACATTTCTCAGATTCTGCCCAGACATGTTTGCACCAAATTTTGCTGCAGAGACAACCTGCAACTGTTATTCACAACTTCTGGGGTACAACATCATATGAATGGGCTTATTACATTGTATTCTCTGAATACCTCTGTGCTGGATAACATATTCTTAGCTCTGGAGAGGGCTCAGGAAGATCAGTACATCCATACATTTAATTAAGTTTGCTGTTCACATCATAAAGTGGATCTGATACTGGAAAATATGATAAACAATTAGTCCTCTCAATGTGATGCTGAGCATTGTCAATGTGATGCTAGAGTAGTTTAACTGATACTAAACATGATTAAGGCTCTTTTTATGTTCTTTACATACAAATTTGGACATGGCTTCTTCACAGGTACAAGACATAAGTTCATACCATCAATAGTAATGATAATGTAATTTTTAGACTTTGTCTGAGACTCTGTCTGGACTGTGTCTGGGTAATGTCACTGTCCTTTCAAACTAAAGATGGAGATCATAAACTGATACAAAGGCTGAAGGCTGAAAATTTTCTAATTAATAACAAAATGATTGAGCAAACTACTGCAGTTTTCACAAGTGCCCAAATGATGCATTTTTCACCAATGCCATATTTTTTTCCCCATTTCTCTGCAGATGACTGTTACAGGTGCTGAAATACACAGAAGATATGGAAAATTTATGTCTCATAAGTAGGGGAAGATGTTTACTATTTCTGGAAGTCAGGATTTGGATAACAAATGCATGTATCTTCATTCTCAGTACAATGTTTGGAGACGAGCAGTCTGAGGCTAGTAGAGAAATGCCATAACATTCATAGCAAATCCAGAAATCACTAATCTTGTACAGTGCACAGACCAAGAAGACTGCACTTTAAAAAAAGTTGCAATAATAATAGATGGAAAGAGAAGCTAGGAAACAGAAAGGTACTTCCTCTGTGTAATGACTCTCTTATACTTGGAAATATATGCAGAAGAAAGAGGGAAGCCAATTTTTCTCTTTTTTTGGTTTAAGAACGGTGGATACAAGGGAACAGGGACAGCTACAATAGCAGTGGCTTCACAGCTTTTGTTCAGGATTTCTGTAAAAGCAGCAGATGTTTGGAAATTCTCCATAAGGGCTCATGATACACCATCAGACTACTGGTGCAGCAGGGCTCACAGATCCAGCATGCCCCTGACCTAGAACAAGGTGTGTATCTGATGTCCCTGCTCACTGCAGGGAAGGTGGAAGCAGACTATCTCTAGAAGTCCCTTCTTAGCCTAACTATTTTATAACTCTATGATTAAGACTCTGTTGGCACACACAGGATTTAGCCAAGTATTTTCAACACCCTCAAAGCATATTGATAGTTCACTCAGAGTGGCTTCTTCTTTTATTACATAGATCATTGGTTTTACACTTCGGTATTAAAAAATAATAAGAAAACAATAGGGAAGAGATATATACACCTCCTTTTCCTTCTGTTAAATGTTTTAAACATTCCTTCTTTTATTAAAATATGGTCTGAGACTCTAAAGCTAGATAATGCATGAAAACATAGGCTGCAAAAGCCCAAATACCTTAAAAGGCTTATATTACCTACCCAGAAAAGACAAAGAAAGATCTGGAGAAAGAATATCTATTTCTCAGTTGCTTTCACAGCTGGACACATCCCCAGTACGAAATCAAGTGCACTTCAGAGATGCCTGAGCTAGCAAGCACATAAGCTGCAAAATCTCAGCACAGCACCAGCTTGACTCTGTCTTTCCTGGCATTGCACACAAGCTAGTAAGTCACATTCCTCAGTTAAATACGTGGGGATTTTTACACAGGCAGTGCTATTGCAGTTATATTTAGACCTAAAGTGGCTTATGTGCAAGCAGCATGTTATCTGGCATCATGTCCTTCACTCAGGAGAAGCCAGTCCCCTGCCTCTCAAATTGCTTGTGCAGATAAATGTATCCTGTTGAACTGTTACCTACGATTTACTTTCTCTCTCGAGTCACAGAATAATCCACAACCTAAGCACCAGGATTAGGAAGATTTTACCTCATTCCCCAAAAGACAAAATTAGTTACTGAAGTGGGAAGCTTTCCTGTCAGTCATATGAATAGGAATTCCAAAATATGTTAATAATTATTAAATCTTCACCTTGTGATGAGCTAATGCAAGCTGGAGACAGTATCAACATCATACTCATTAACATGAATATAAACTCTGTATTTCTGTAGTATAAAATTTGTCTTATAGTATTTTATTGAAACATCTGAGAATACTTTCCACAGTGTTACCTAATTCCATCTATAAATTTCTTAATCATCCTAAAATGTTTATCTATTTCAAGTTGACCTCAAAGTAAAACCATGTTAAAGAGAAAAATCCTTTTTTATAATTTAAAAACATTTAAAAATAACTTCTGAACCAAGCCTGTTTCATAGTTTTGCAATTAATTTCCAAAAAAATAAATGTAGAGTTTAGAATATATCTATCATCATCTGAGCTTAAAAATTTCATAAAACCTGTGAACAAAATTTACAATTTACAATTTGCAATTCTAGAGCACAACAATATTTTAGAGTTTCTTTCATATTGCTTTAGTTTTATTTGTGACAAAATAGCTCTGAAAAACAAGTTCAAAGATCAATCATTTCAGAAGACCTTAATTCTGAATACCACTTTTGTATTTTAAATGTTACGAATTTTTCCAGCCTCAATTTAGCCCCAAATTTGAGAAACTATAGCCATAGAAATTTTCTCAATTATTTTATGAGATCAACAATTAAATTAACATTAAATCAACAATTAAAAATAAGGCTTTCAGAGAAGTTAACAAAACTGATGATAAAACAAAATAAAAAACAGCCAACCAGTAAACATACCTGTTTAATCTGTTGCAGGCTAAGAGGCCAGATGAGATTGAAAGAGTTATTGAGCCATTCATTGCAGAAATGAAACATGTAAGATAGTCTTGTCTCAGTTTGGCTAAAGTTGTTGAATTTATTATCTTAAACATTTAAACAGGAGTTGTATCCATTGAGATGAAACATCTCATTTACTTTCACACCTGCCAGCAGCTGTAACATAATTGCATACACCCCACTGCATCACTTTTACCTTAAACACTTCTACCTCTAACTTGTAGGGTTAAACAGACATCTGCAAAGAAGCATTTCTCTTCACAAGATATTATTTAATTTATTGGTAAAGATCAGTTTAATCTTCTTTATTAAAAAAATAAAGCTCATTTTACTTTAACTGATAGATTACTGCACAGATCTTACATTTTATCAAATTTATATTGTTCTCTAAGGCTTAAATAATTGAATGCTTTTAAATTCAGTATTCTAAGTGAGAAAGGCTGTACATATATATAAGAGTAAGGGTACATTTTTCCTATGGTCATGGCTGTAAGCAATGTTTAGGTACCATACTGCTTAATCCTGCTTTGAAGAAAGTTTTACTCAGAAGATGGGAAAAATTCAGTTGAAGAAGCAATGCAGAAGGGGGTTCTCCTTTATGCTTTTATCCTAGTTTGAAAATACAGGAAAATTACAGCTACAGGGAAGAAAAAAGATAGTTTGAACATGGAAGAAAAACTGCTAAACACAACATTCCAGAATTTGAACAAGATGGTACATGTCTGTGTAATATTTTCCAAAGAGGTATCTACAGACATATTCCAATCTCTTTAATCCTTTAATTTTTCAGTTTAATACAATACTATACTGAAGCAATGCAGTGTCCAATCTCTCCATCATTATCATATTCTTTGTTTCGATATGGATGCCTTCATTTCAGAGTGTAGCTGTAGTGCACAGCCACCCTGGCAGGTGGTGAAGAGAACCAAGAGCGCTCTGTCAGTTTAAAGAGCTCTGACAAAGGTGCTGCAAAGTGATCTCCACTCACTGGTACACTAAATATCCTCTTGAGAGAAGGCTGACTAGCTATGAGCTCCAAAATGGAAATTTTTCCATTGTATGTGGAGAAAAATATTAAAAAAGTAATCCCAGCCTTTAAGTATAACCCACAGACATTAGATCACTGATGGGAAAAACTTTGCTGCAGATGTTGAAAAGACGTGATGGGGAAAAGCTGGCTTCTGTGACTAATGGCAAATGTGAAAGAAAGGATTAAGAATGTGCAGAGAGGGATAAAACAATTGAGTGACAAGCAGAGAGGATTTCCAGTACAGTGAACAAACACCAGAAAAGTATTCAAGACAGACAGGGGAAGATCAAGGCTAAAAGTCATTCTAGATGAAGATTGCTCTTAAAGCCAACATGTCATAAAGAGAAAGTAATCCTTTAATTGAAAAATGGAGAACACAGAAGGCTGTTCTCAGCATTAAAAAAATCAAACCAAATCAACCAATTTCTGAATGAAGGAAATGGGTCAATATTCATTGATACCATAAAGGAAAGAGCTTGCCATGGAAGGCACATGTCCACATTAAAGGTGGAACACAGCGATCCTGCTGGCCAGCCCTCTTTTGAGGCTAAAGGCAATAAACTGTGACTGTTTTTAAGTTCACAGAAAAGAAAAATATGCTGTGGTTGATCCAGCCCTCTGTCCATTCCTTTACATGGAAAAGTAGATGTCCTGGCTGTTGGCTCTTTTCTCTGCTCTCAAGACTCTTCCTGGGGTGTGGTCTGTTGTTTCTCTTATTGCCCGGGGAAACTCCCACTTATTCCAAAAACTCATCATCTTTCAATTATATAAAAGAAATTGTTATTGACATTAACCACAGATGCATTCAAATGAGCTAAATCATTCATATTCCCTCTTATTATGTCAAGCCAATATAGTTGTACTGTTTAATTAGGCCAGAGGAAAAAAAAAGCCTCATGGAAGTAATCTATGTGACTTTTTAATAGGAAAACTAGGGGACTATGGTCCAAATGAGACTTCTGTATGGAAGGTGCAGAACTGAGTTGGAGAAGAAACACCCAGAAAGGAAGAATTAATGATTGCATCACAAAATGAAAGAAAAACCAGAATTTGGATGAAAAACTTTTCCAAAACATTAAAAAAAGCCAAAAATTTAAATATATCTCTTTTCTTCAAAAAAGTGAGATTCATAATAGTTTTTTTAAAATCTGTAGATACTGAAGAAAACATGAAATTGAGTAGAGAGGAGAGGTACTAGAGAGAAACCAAATACACAAATATTTTGTGAGAAATAATCATTAAGGAGGAGTATATAAGAAAAAAGTTGGAGTTAGAGTACTTCACAAACAAAACATGTCTTAAACTAAAATGCTGATACAAAAAGATGTCAGTATCAATGTGAAAGATATTAACAGAAGCATTTATATATAATTATTATGTAACATATATAGGTTACCATGTCATATTATGTTTTATATATGAATTATATAAAATAAGCATTTAATGTATTGATTCAGCTCACTGAAAGGTGGTGAAGTCTTTGGGGAGACATAGATAAGCTGGATATAATTATGAAGTAGACTACAAGAATTATAGAAAGGTTTAGAAAAATGGACCTGTAGGAAAGCTTGAAACATGCATTCTTCATGCTGTGTATTCTTGAGAAAACAAACAAAAATACTCAGGAGGGGAGTAAGATCAATCTTTTGACATGTAAAAGACTAACACAAAAAGAAATTATAATAATTAGTGCTTAGGATAATGGAAACAAAACCCAAGCCTTTTCTAACTAAATTTTTCATTAGATAATGGGTGGTTTAAGGATGGTATAGTATTGGAATCAGCTATGTATGGAAACTGGTCTGTAAATGGTTAGACAGGCAGTGTCAATGTGTAGCTGTACTTGAACTTTCTCCAGTGCAGGATCTCTGCCAGTTTGGTATTTCTGTTTTTTCACAATGAATACAAAAGCACTCTCCACCTCTAAATAATTTTTTCTCAGATCTACTTTGCCAACAGTGGTTAATAAAGAGATGTCTGCTTGACACGGGGAGCAACCATGACTTAGCATCTATTTTTTTTACAATAACCAACTTTGTGCAACATTTCACCAATTTCAGTCTCAGATGTGGTTGTCACCTTAGTAAAAGTATGAAAAGCAGAATCTGATGTTTCTTTCCACCACCGCCTTCCCCACTCAGTTTCTGGCATTGAATGTGGCTGAACCTGCTTCCCATCAGAGAAGTCACAGGACTATTATATTCAGAGATCAGCTTGCATTGCCTCTTCAGACAATAGCTGCAAAGGCTGATGGCAGAAGCATGAGCTAATTCCCTCCTATTTCACACTCAACATACTTTACACTAAAGCCACAGGATTGCATAGTAATAATAATTTGCCTTTAAGACTGAAAGAGTAATCAAGTAATTATGGTAAAAGCCTGGAATGCTGGGCTATTCAATCTGCATACTTCGCCATAGATTATGCAGCATAGAGCAAGACAATTAGTCTCTGTAGTTTCTTAGCTGCAAAAAGCTGGTGACTCTGTTTCCCCAAAAAAGAGTTACTTTCCAATCTCTGTTTTACTAAAATCCAGAATAGTTTCATTTACTACAGCAATTTCTGAGAAGACAGACATTTCAAAAAGACATGGATTTGGCCTTCTGTGTTTTTATTCTGACAACCCTCATATCAATAATCATGAATCATTTTTTTCTTTTTTTAATCTCAACAACGTTCTTGGATAAATACAACAGACATCCTTAAGAATCAGATAATTGCATGCATTTCTTATGTCGCTCCAACTATTGAGCAATCTTAGTTCCATAAATCATGGTGCTGACCACATGAAGAGCTAAAAATGGTGTGAGAATTTCTGTCTCATGATTATATCAGTTTTTAAAAGTCACAAATCATAGTAATATGAACAATGGCAGAGTGTTGGAAAAAATACCAATCCAGGCTTCAGTTTTATAGCAACACATCCTTTTCTAGTTCTAAGTTTTTGGGTTGGGTTTTTGTTTTGAGGTTTCTCCACTCCCTACATTAAACCCTGCATTAAAAACCATGTTGTGCCCTGAATATGCTCATCTTGGAAAGGCTATTTGGTATTGTTGTATTTGTATGTCAAAGGGAGGACTGAAGTCTCAACAATTGTTAACCTCTCCCATGGTGAGCTAATAAAAGGTCAGAGACCCACATGTGGCTTGCAGCCTGGGGAATTTCTCTTGGTGTTCTGCCAGGGATGGGACTGCCTGAATGATTTCTCTCATAAGTTTTAAGCCATAAACTGCATCCTACTTGGCTTGCTGTGCCAAAACTGGACCCAAGGGTATCCAGAGTCTTTGCTGATGGAAAAAAATGAGTGCTTCCTATGGAAGCCACAGATGTTTTCCTGAGAGAGAAAAAGAGAGAGAGAGCACACAGATGCTCAAATATTTCTCTGCTTTCCACTTCTGACTACCTGTGCTGGCAGTAGTTCCAAGAAATGGGGAAGACAGAGGCAGGCATCCAGCTGCTTTCAATAAACCTTGGCAGCACAGGTACTGAATGCCTCAACACAAAGTGTTCAAAACTGATTTTTTTTCTGGAGCTCAAACTATGAAAATGTGAAAGCATGTGAGGAGCTAGTGCTCCTCACCTTCCCATTCTGAGCAGAAATTTAGTGAATAGGATAATCACCCTAGATATGAAAGCAGTGAATTTTTAACTGTTGAAAAGATATCATTCATGGAAGGGGATGTCTGTATGAATATAAATATATACATGCATAGACATTCAAAAGGATATATAAAATACGTATATCCCATGCATTTACTAGAAAGATTTGTTTCTTTCATCAGACAGTAGGCTGATTGTCACAATATGGATTTGATTTTGCATTGTGGGGCCATAGTTATCCCCAGTGTAACTCTGAAGTCAAAGAAAACACCTATGCAAAGTTATAACTGATTTGACCCAAAATTGTATTTACATCAGCTACCTCACAAATTTCATTAAAGTTAAATCACATTAGGATGGAGCTTATGATACTGTTTAGTAACTGTTTAGTAGCTATTCATACCTGCTTTTTTTTTTTTTGCCTATACATATTGACGTCCAAAGATTCTTTTATGGATCTGTGTTTCTGTTCTGGACAGGATACATAGCTGGTTTCAAACTTTTATACCGCCACTGTTCAAAACTTTCCTCCAGTTCTACCTTTTGAAATATTACATAAGCATTTCTTAAACGGGATTAATTAGTCCTGTTAAGACACAGTAAATAAGTGGAACTAATAAGTAGAAACTGTATAGCAGATAGCTAGAGGTGATAAGTAAAGAGCAGAAGAGCACATATATAATACTGCAAACCTGGATTGAATGGTTATTCATTGCTCAATTAATCAGCAGAAGCACTCTGAGTTAAGCTTACAGTTCACCAGTTTATTTGCTTATTATAAGGACAGCTCTATCCATCCCATTCATAGCTTCACACCTGTTTGCTACCTGCAGTCAGTGCCTGCCCCTCCTGTTACAGCCTTTTTTCCTATCAAGTGGAAAAACATCTGTCTATCAACAAGGGAAGTAAGCAGATGAATACTGATGTCTGCAAAATCTTTGGGAAAGTGCTTTGTGAAAGAGTAGCTCTATAAAAGTGCTAATTTTCCCAACAGACAATCAAAAGGGCATTCTCTCCAGAAGAATGAGTTCTCTCCATCTGAATGATGTTCACACATCAGGCTGCTTGAACACCCACTGACCACTCTTCCTCAGAGTGAACCCTCTCCACCCAATTGCTCATCAAGACCTTCAAGACCTTTCACTTACATTCAATCTTCCACATTTTTTGGATTTTCTGTCTTGATTGCTACCTAGGCATCAGACACTTTTTTATACATCAGCTCAGGGATCAAAGTATATTGCAATATTCTTGCTCTAAAAGACAAGCTACTCTCCTAGCCAGTACAGAGCAACAGCTTTGGCTTGGCAGTTTCCACAAAGGTATTGTTGTTGGGTGTCTGAGTGCTCCTTCACACAGAAGCTTTACAGCTGGTGAAGCCAAGTCCAACACGGAAGACAAAATATTTCTAAAGCATAAGGATAAGGGAGAGGTCTTCTCTAGGTGGTGATCTCATAGCTTAGCCATATAGGCTTGATAGAAACCACCAGCAAGATGGATCATGTATGAATCCTTCTAGGAAAGAATGAGAGGAATAAAGTGGTTTTACTTGGCCAAGCCATGAGAAGTCAGCAAGTCTGAGCTTTTAAGAAAGTCATGCATTTGGAAAAAGAACTACTGTATCTAAGCTACATCTTGCCTAAAACTCTTCAAACAGGGAAATTGTTATGGGAATTTTGCTCCCTGTATTATGCACTAAAGTTTGATTCTACCATGTCTTACTCCTTTGCAACTCATGTATTGCACTTCCAAAATCATCAGTGCCTGACTTTTCTGCTTTCTTGTCCCCTAATTTTTAAAATAGAAACTAATACTCCAGTAGTTAGAAAGTGAGCAATCATCTATTTTTTTTTCTCCAAACTAATTGACAAAGGTTGGTAAAAAGTCAGGTGTCTGCCCAAGATAAAGTATCCCTTTGCAACAATAAAAATCAATCCCTAGCTACCTACTTAAAAGTAAGAATTAAACCATTTTCAATTGTTCATTAGGAATCAAAGCAGCTTTTCCAAGGACTAATTAATCTAGGTAATTGTTTATCTCTAGTTTTAGTTAAACTATTTGAAATATTTTTCTCTGCTAGCCCTTTTAATTTTTTTCTACTCTTAAACTCATTCATCATGAATCCTTTCATATTTACTGAAATTATCCTCCTTTTCTACATCCTTCAAGCTTTCTCAGAATAGAAGCTTTTTGCAGTTACATATCAGCCATATCATTTTTTCAGCAGTACTATACAAACTCCAAACACATTGGTTTATTGTATAAGCCTGCATACTTAAATAATGAATCATACAGAAATATGAAAAACAAATGTGTTATCACTGTAATCACTAGAGCAAGAGAATGAAAGGAAACAGGATTACAGAAGTGTAGACACAGTTCTGACAAATTCATACTACATATATATATATATATATATACATATGTGATAAAGAACTAATCTTACAACCCTTACTCACAAAATATTACAGAAGTCTATAGGAGGATGCACATTAAAATACAGCATTAAGCCTGAAAATCTGAAAGAAATTAATTCCTTTCCAGCAATGAGAACAAATATTACACCTTAAAAAATTATGTCCAAATGCATAAAATAGCTCGGCAATAAGATAATGTTATAGAATAATCACAGGTACATCTGTAGTGATGATAGATAATTGAATCCGAGGAGAGACTAGTAGAGACAACTTGGAATATGGCTTTGAGTCTTATGATTGTTAAAGAAAATACTGTCAGATACCACAAGATTAGTCTATCTTAGGAATTTACTACTGATTTCATAATGACGCCATCAGAGAACAGCTCCTTTATTTGTCAATAAAGGAGAAACTAACTGAAAAAGTTACTTAAAAGCACCTCCACCTGCCGCCAATCAGAGATAAAGAAATGAGCAAGCTACCTATAGATTAAAAAAAAATTATTGCAGTCAACAGTTTTATGTAAATGCATTTAGGAACAGAGACAAAAGTGAAGAACCAAAGAAATCTAAACATAGACGTGTTTCTAAATAGACAACCATGAGTTTTTCATTAACAAACCCACAAAATTATGTAATTTAGATGCATAGGTTTGTTCTATTTGTAACTAGCAGCTTTCTGTGGGACTCCCTCACAGGGCTGCTTCTAATCCACAGATGAGGACCTGGATTAATTTGCTTTACTGTGCTCATAGGGGTATGAGCCATGCTAAAATACTGAGTAAGTGGAACATGAGGAGTGACTCCTAGACATTCTCTTCATCCACACAGGGTGAGCTGGACCTAGTATCTTCCAAAAGGCTGCAACAATGGTAAAGGCCACTTTCTGATAGTATTTGGTTTCCAAAACAGGCCGTGAATGGGCTTCTTGTTAAGTTGCTCTCCCACACACATTCATAACCAGAACATGTAAAAACTGAAAAGTGAAAAATTTATACTTCGTAGTTTTTGTAATTTTGCCCAGTGGTTTGTCAGTTTTATGCATTCCAAGTCTGTTGATTCCTATGTGACTTTATACTCAGTAAATATAATTGTCTGGAAAATTTGAGATAGTAAGAAGTAGCATTTATTTATATATCTTTAATATAACTGACCAATTTCCAAGTAAAAAGACATATGCAAAACCAATTAGACCTATATTAATGATTTTATCTCCATAACTCCATATTCTCTTTATGAAGTACTGTGCTGAAACATAATTTAAAAACCAAATCAAATAAGAATTCCATTCTGATGGTGTAAAACATTAACCAGGGAATTGTAAAGAATGTGTGCTTCATTAAAATTGAAATAAATTTGTAGTATTACACATATAATCTGGAATTATGAAATAATGGTAAAGACATATATCTATCATTATTCTGTCAAAATGCACTGAGACTCATGTGGGATTGATACAACTGAAGCCTATTACTGAGATGAGGAGAGGAAGAATTTAGCAACCTAAAAGACCTAACTCTGGATTTGAGTATGCTTTCTTGGATGTTGTAGCATTAAAAAAAGCAGTTGACTCTCTTGAGTCCAGTTGAGCTCATCGGGTCCATCAAGTCCAATCCTTTTTATATAGTGGCAGCCAGGCAAAACAACACACAGGTTTAACAGTACCCAACAATGCTGATTCTCCAGCTGATATAATCAGATGGAAACTTACAGCTTTGTTGTTGAGTGGGAACAACCGTTGAGTTTTTTGGCATAAATATTTAATTCTCTTGGAAAAACTGGCTGCTCATGGCTTTGATAGACATACTCTTTTCTTGGTAAAAACACCTGTATAAATGTCTGGTCACAGAAAAAATGGTGGCATTATATCCACCTGGTAGACAATCAGAAGTGGTATTCCTCAGGTCTCAGTCTTGGGGTCAATTTTATTCCATATTTTTATCTTTATCTGGGTAAGGGGACGGAGTGTACCCTATGTCTCTTTGCAGATGACACCAAGATAACAGGCAGTGTTTGATCTGTTTGAAGGCAGGAAGGCTCTGCAGAAGGATCTGGACATGCTTGATTGATGTGATTAGACCAACTCTATGAGGTGAATCTTAAGAAAGCAAAGTGCCAGAGCCTGCTGAGTCACAACAACTCCAGGAAGCGCTACTGGCTGAGGGCAGAGTGCCTGAAAAGCTGCCCAGTAGAAAAGGACCTGTTGGCAACACCTGGGAGTCTTGCCCAACAGCTGGCTGAACATGAACTGTCAGTGTGTCCAGGTAGCCAAGAAGGCCAATGGCATCCTGGTATGTACAAGCAACAATGAGGCCAGCAGGACCAGGGCAGTGATTGTCCCTCTTACACAGCACTGGTGAGGCCACACCTTGAATTCTGGGTCCAGTCTTGGGCTTCTCTCTACATGAAAGACATTGAAGTGTGTGAGCGAGTACAGAGAAGGGCAAGAGAGCTGGTGAAGGGTCTGGAGCCCAAGTCCTAAGAGAAGCAGCTGAGGGAGTTGGCGTTGTTGGTCTGGAGGAAGAAGAGGCTCAGGGGGAACCTTATTTATCTTTACAGCTGAAAGGAGGATGTAGTCAGGCATGAGATCAGTCTCTTCTCCCAAGAGACAAGCAGTAAGACAAGAGGAAAGGGCCTCAAGTTGTACCAGAGGAGGTTAGATTGGGTATTATTAAAAATGTCTTCCCCAAAAGGGCTGTCAAGCACTGGAACAGCCTGCCCAGGAAAGCAGGGTGTCACCATCCACGGAAGTATTTAAAAGATATGTGTATGTGATGCTCTGCAGATGGGGTTTAGTGGTGTACTTAGTTGTGCTGCATTAACAGTTGGCCTCCATGACCCTGGACATTTCTTCCAACCTAACTGATTCTATGATTTTATGGACTGAGACTAAATTCCTATTTCTCAAGAAATAGCAAGCAGGCAAGCCACTCTACCAGTGCTCACTCAAATAAAGCTCTGAATTCCAGGAATGTTAGGTTGCCATAGAGAGGAAAGAGAAGATGTGCAATGTGCCATCACCAGGGCACATACGGTGGAAGAAGCACACTTCGGAAAGAAACAACGCTTGTCTCACAGATGAACTACAGCACAAGGAAGATTATTTACTTGTATTGAGCCAGTAATATCTTGTTAAAGAGATAACAAAAAGCTAACAGGTCAGCAACATCTGCATGTTGGTATAAAATCCCTATTAAGCTTAGAGAAGTTAAAAAAATAGGCTCTTGGGACACATGACAAATAAACATATAAAGCCCACTTGCCTCTTCCCCAGAACAGCAGTAGAACCCTCATAACTTCATTTTTGCTGCCCTCCTAAGGAAAATGCTCCTCAAACACTGATGGTTATGACTCTTATTTTTTTTCTTTCCATTGTTACACTTGACATCTTGCTCTTGCACCAAAAATTGCACCAGCAACAGCCTTAAAATAAACAATAACCCCCTGCTGGTTTTAGTTCCTCTTCAATCACTTTATCTTGTCACTCAGCCTGGCCTGGCATTCCACCTGTTGTAGGACCTACATGCATGCATGTATCCTGTGTGAGACTCTTACCCCTCAAATGCCCAGTTCCTGTCTTGGACAGCTCACATTGGACCAAATCTATCAACATGTGGATAGTGGTAACACACTCAAATGAATTATGGGGCAAAAAGTTCAGAAAGAATTTTCAGCCAATGAAAACATAATAAGGATTTATATACTCACATCTTTAAACTGCTTTATAAGGGATATGTTGTCTTTATATAGGGGAAAAAAATATACCTTTATATTGGTATGCCACTGAAAGCTGAGCAGAAAACTGTGACTAAAAACTCAGGTTGTGTTAAAAGACCAAAAACCAAACCAAAATAAAACCCTGGACAGACAGAGAATGAATTGCAAATGAGGAGCTTACAGATAGGATATAATTTTCTCTAACTAGGGCACTAGAAGACAAACACGAGTATAAAAAGTCCCCTGTATGTGAAGGGAACATGATGGATCAGTTTGGAACTTAGACTGTTATCCTTCTCAGTTATTGTAGTGATGAGAACATGATATACACACACTCTCCAGAAATCCATTACCTATATCAATTCCACAATAACAAGCACAAATGTACAAGAGTTTTATAAGATTAGCATATTAGAAACATCACGGGAAGAACTTTTGGAAACAAGTTTGGCTTTTACAGTGATGATAAAACACACAAATATTTTGTCCAGAAAAGCCTACAGAACACAACAGAAGCTAACATATTTCCTCAAGTACTGTGCTAAACTTTAGTCTGTAATAAAATCCGAAAATCTACAACACTTGTATACAACAGAAAGATCAGAGAAGCCATGGTGACACTCAAAGAAGTACACATAAATGGGATTACAGTTCCTAAAATTCATGGGAGCATAAACCAGCTTTTCTCTTTATGTTCTTGCTATAATCTAATAACACACTGCTAAACAGAACTAGATTTTCCATATTAGAGTTTCTGAAATGACTAATGTAGCCTAGAGTGTGCCTTGGAATTTTCTAGAAGGAATATATTCTAAATTACAGAGCATTATAGTCGAATTTTGTATTTTTTTTTTTAATTTGCATAAATTAATTACTCCTCAGAGCATTTGTGTGGTTTCTGTAAATGATTGTCTGGCCTCGTAAACTTATCAGTCCTGTCCAAATGATGGATAATTTATGTTAAACACAAATAAAATTACCACTTTGGTAATCTAAACGTTAGATCCTCTCAGTTCAGTATTTCCAAGCTGTCCCTGTGACCTGTTAGTTTGTCTGCATTGCCACCTGGAGGGCCTCTCAGCAAAGTCAGGTTCCTGACTGAATTCCTCCGGTGAGATTCGGTGATAACACCCCAGGACTTAAAACAGCCTCTCGTGCCACCTCACCGTGATTCCCACTGCCCCCAAGCCCTGGAAAATGCTGAGATAGCCTGGAAAATGTCTAGAAGACTAAGCAGGTCCATGCTGCCTTGTACTTTCCTGTACACACTAATGATTAAATTAGTTGTGTTAATTGTGAAGGTCTGACACTGGCTCAGTTAGAAACCACATATGAGAAGCTGAGGAAATGAGACTACAGCTCCTTGAAAGACAAAGACAAGATGAAGAATTTAAATTCTCCAGTTCAGTTGCACTACCTAAAATTGTGGCAAATAACTAGGAAAAAAAAGTCAGTCAAGAACGTGGGCCATTTTAAAAAAAGACAAACAAAAACAAACCCCTACTGATTAAATACAGAGAAAATGGTACCCAAAACACATCATATTTGGGAAGGATAATAAGATTATGCTACTTCAAATGACTGTAAAGACAAGTCCTTTATAATAACCAGAGACAGAAATTTGTTTTAAAATAATGCAAACACAGTAACTTTGTAGAGAGTGAGAATAATGTGTGATAGCAAGAAAAAAACCTCCAAAATGGCATATTTTCAAGAAGTAAAACTTTTCAGAAAAAAAAAAGTAAACCTTTTCCATCTGTCCCCTAAAGAAACATAATATTCCAGGCTAATTTTGGTTGCAAGTCTAGCTGTTCAAGCAGATACCTGCTAGTCAGAGCAAATCTGAGTCTTCCCAAAACTCCAAGTCATGGTGTACTTATTTAAGGAGCAGATGCTACCTGACACACAGAGATGACACCACTGCACCAGGAAAGAAAGGATGCCTCAGCAGGAGTGGGATCAGCATGAGTCCAGAAGATAACTACAGGTAGTGGCTGGATTATTACTTCCAATACAAGGAATTGTAATGAAAAGGAGAGAATCAAACCTTACCCTATACACAATGGGTGACTGCAGACCAGATAAAACAAGGAGAAAAATCTTGAAAAGTCACAACAGTAGGTTGTGACTTTTTTTCTGTTGTGTAACAGAAAATACCATCTGTTAAGGGTATGAAAATTATACCCTAGGTACAGCTGTGTGTCTCACAAGAATAGCCTAAGGAGATAGACATGGAAGTGGAAACAGAAAAAGAGAGAAAGAGAGAAAGACAGAGAGAGAGAGAAATAATTTTATTAAAAAGAAAGCTAAACTTTCAGGAACTAGAAAAATCACATGGAATTATTGACAGAGTGTTATTACAGAAGTTACTTCTGCGAGAGGGCAGTGTTTTGGCTACCTTTCAATGCACCTGGGCATGAAGAACCTTCCTGTGGCCAGGTACAACACATTCTATTGCTCTTATTCTTCAGAGTAGAAGACCAGTTGGAAGCAATTGCTGCTAAGCTCCTTGTGTTTCCACTGTGTTTAAGGAAGAGATAATTAATCTGGATGCAAATATTTGTATCAAATAGAAATACTAATGTAAGCATACCATTTCATTACCCCAAAGCCTCACAATGATGAATGTGAATGAAATCCTTATAAAATATTCTGTAGACTTAAAGGCCTATGACTAGAATATAAAACACAAAGGATGAAAAATAAGAAAACCCCCATGCTCTGACAGAAAAACAGAGGACTCTGATATAGAGGTGGGCAGGGTAGATACAGCACACAATAAAGCATATAGTCTCCAAAACAGTAAGAGCTTACTTTAGCATGCCAAAACGACTAATCTGGTTTAGTATTGTGCTGAATACTGCTTTTATTTATTTCTTCTACAGATTTCTACACAGGAAATTAAAGTCTGTACTTACTGTATGGCTGTTACTTAACTGTAACAGTTAGGCTTCACTTAAGGACTCTTTCTTTAGCAAAAGCGTGCTAAAAAATAACAAATCAATAAGCTGCTTGAAACACGTCATGAAGGATTGTTTGGAAGCCAAAGATTGTTTCCTACTGATGGGAACAGCCTTTCTGTAAATTAAGTGTTTCTTTTAAATAAATGCCAAATCTATGGAAAAAGGAAATTCTTTAAAAAAAACCACAGTAAAGAATATGCAGTGTATATAATGGGACAGAGAAGCAGTTAAGGGACAATCCCTCAGAGCAACTTATGCACTAGAGTCAAAAAGAAAACAATAGGGGAGTAAGCAGAAAAGAAAAAGATTGGAGCCTGGAAAAGAAAAAGCAGAGAGTTAAGAAGAGAGGCTACAGGAGATGGAGTTTGATGAACACCATATACAAACAAAAATGAAAATAAGGAGGAAAATTAAGGGAAGTAAAAAACCCAATAATAATAGAAAACAAAAATCAAAAAAGGAAGGGAACAAGTATGAAAAAAAAAATAAATTGCAATTACTCATTCTAAAGGTGTGCAAAAAAGGGAAAAAAAATCTCCAGGTTCTCCCTTTATACAGTGCATATGCCATTCCTTTGCAATCTTTGCAGACAAAAAGGCTTGCTGGTATTTCATGAAGTCCAGGTGTATGGAGTGGCGACACTGTCACCCAGTGGCAGACTCTGCCATCATTAGTGCTGTTCTGCAGGAGAGGACTAGGGTCATCACAACACCCTCTAACCTGGGTATTTCTGCAACAGCACCAAACTGTTTGACTGCCATTTCATAAAGCAAAATTCATTTGACAGAAAAAGGGTTAAATTTAATACAGCTGGACAGCTGAGCAGCTGCTTTCATGATTTAAATAAAAATAAGCTGAAATCCTTGCTGTCAGCTCAATGATATATGACTTGTAATGGGATGTTTCCAACCTTTTCTTCCATATGGTCGCCTACGTTAGGTAGTACACACAGCCTGCAGTGCAACCAGCTTCTCAGAAAACATCTGGGTTCCATTCCTGCTCTGTTAGCTTCAGTGTTGCCTCCCACAAACACAGATGATTCATAGGACAACATCCCTTTGGTTAAGGATCAAATTAGGACATTTCATTGATAATTTTATCATGCATCCCAACTGGAGTTATGGGAAAATGGAACTAATTCAAACAAGAATTTCTCCACACATATTTCCCTCCTATCTGCAGTTGATAAAGTTAAGATTTCAGAAACAGATTTTAATGACTGCTTAGGAAAAAAAGAAAAGAAATAAAAACCAGCCTATCTCCTGGGAGGAATGCATTTCTGCTTGATTTCGTCTTCTCTCTCGCCTAGTTTTAGAGTATTTCCCCCTTTAAAAATGTGTTTGCTGACAGGAAAATCATAACATACTTATTTCTAGAAACTGAAATCAAAGCCAATTATTTCTTCTATTGATAAGAGATTAGGATCTGCTTCAAGTAAATTTTTTCATGTTTAAAAATTATAATGGAATAAAGAGGAAATGGACAATCTGTCCTGGAGCTCATGTGGTGAGTGACACAGGCTGGCTGCTCAGGGTTCTGCTAAGGAAAGACAAAGTTAACAAATACTGGCCAGTCACTTCTTTACCCCAGATCCCCCAAATATTAATTCAGTAGGCCTTTGCTGTTCCATTACTTCAGATTTTGTGGTCATGCTTTTGAACAAGAAGGACTGACAATGCCAGAGTTTATACAGCAATTCACTGATTTGCACAGTTGGTTGCCCATAGCAATTGGTGGTTTTGTGTGAATGTCTTTCAATCATCTTTTCCAACACTTTAAAATCACCATTACTTGCTTCAGTGTGATGCACTACCCCATTAGTATTAAAAAAACAAGTGCTCTATACCACTTTATATCTACTCAGTTTTTCAAAATTCTATTTTTTTCCTCCCTCACAATTTTAGTGAATGACAGAAAGTGGATTAGGGACAGAATTTAATCAGTTAACCATTATTAAATAATAATACAGTAGATTGAAAATGCATCTCTACTATAATTTCATATTAAAGCTTAACTCCATTAATTCAGATAAGTCAAAACAATATAAGGATACCAAATTAATAGCATATTAAGAACTTGTCAAAATGACTCTGTACTTTTCTCTTTAGCACATGTATACTTTGCTATGTGCAAACATAAAATATAAAATGTTAAAAAAATCCGATTCTTGTCCACTTTATATCCCAAGTATAAAATAAGATAAAGTATAAAAAGCAGCAATAGTCTCCCAGGAACAGATATATACTCATGCACTCCTAAACTCTTTTTCCAAGAATCATGCAGGGTAGTGCTGGGCCACCACCATGTACATCAAGACATCTGTGCTCACACCACAGATACACTGGGTCATGACCCTGCCCATAAGGAGACAGAGACAGGCTACTCTAGGACAGAATGAATCTGGCTTTCAAGACTTTCTAAATCATGCCAGGCTTGTCAGTGTGGGTCCCAGAGCAGACCAGAGTCAGTGCTATCAGACACTTACAGCTGCCCTACTTCCAGCTGCCACTTCTGTGATGTGCTCACATCACATACAGCACACATTCTCACCCAGTGTGTTATCAGGATTCACTGAAAGAAAACAAATCAAGAGTCACCTTTGTTTCAGAAATTCTGTCTATATTTCTGTGCAAAGATCTGCTGGGGCTTTTGTTTTAATGACACTTAGAAATTGCTGAAAAGCTAAAATTGTGATTACCTCTGCTATAAAATCTGACACAACAGCATGTTCTGGAATGATTGAAAAAATCCATAAAAGAACAGACACAAGGCTAGATAGAAATGTGCTGGGTTTATTACTAACTTGCTTGAGTAATTTTTCTCCCATTGAGTCATGATTTTTCTGTCAATTGAAACAGTGTTCTGTTGACTTGCTGGGAAACAAAAACTCAAATTTAATAGCTTATACTCAGCAGCTCAACAAACTGATATCAAAAGTCATTGACAGGCTAAGCTCGGGACTGTTCTGCCTGGGGAACAGAAGGCTCTGGGAAGACTTCCAGTACCTACAAGGGTACAAGAAAGCTGGAGAGGCCCCAAAGCTTTTACAAAGCCACACAGAGATTGGACAAAGGGTAATTAAACTGAAATAGAGTACGTTTAGATTAGATATAAGGAAGAAATTCTTTCCTATGTGAGTGGTGAGGCACTGGAACAGGTTTTCAGTTAAGGGTTTCACCAAGAATTGAAATGCCCCATCCCTGGCAGTGTTCAAGACCAAATTGGATGTGGCTCTGAGTAATCCAATCTAGTGGAAGGTATCCCTGCCCATAGCAGGGGGATTGGAACTAAAGGATCTCTAGATCCCTTTCTAACCTAAACATTTCTATGATTCCCTGATACATATTAGACCATTTAACTCACACAGGAATCATAGGAATGCTTTTCAGAATTAAGCTGAAGAGCAATAGAGTTTTCCACATTATATAGACTGCTGTAAATAGCAGAATTCATGGAAATCTTTAATTTTTCAGTTTTGTAGGAAAGTATTTCATGTTTTCTCAAACAGGCCATTCACTAATAGAACAAAATGTAATTTGAATCACTTTTCCCCTATGGGATATTAATTTTTACTCATTTTGGATGTATTTCTCTTATTAATAAAATGCAACACTGTAGAAAAATTTAAAAATAATACAAAGCTTAATTTGCATGTTCATTATCAAATTTTAGCACTGGTACAACATCAAAATACACATAATCTACACCAGAAGGGATTTATGTGGAGTGCTATAATTCACAGAGGAATTCTCCTCAGTGAATGTTTCCTTCAGTGAATGTGACTAAACTCCTGTGCACTTTATCTTGAGATTGAAAGTAGTGGAAATAGAGAGCAGAGTGATCATATCACTAGCAGTGGAAACACCAAAAAAGAAAGCAAGCAGCTACCAGTGCACATAAGAATATCCTTGGATATGGTACACATGCTCATTCCTTTGCTGCTGAGGCTTAGAACTGCAAATAGTATAAAGTTCCATAGAAAGAAGATGGCTGAACTGAGGCAAAGAGGTTTTGGTTGAGAAGAAAACAAGGTGTCAGAAATAGTACATCTTCCTTGTTTTGTTTGATTTATTTTTTTTCTTACTCATAATTAGATTTGAGAGACTTTGAAAAGGTGTGGAGGACAAAGACAACACATGAAAACAATGTATGCAAAATACCAGACACTTGCTGAATACTGGAGAAACTACACTAAACCACAAAATATCTGTTGCCAAATTCTCAGCTTCCTTAAACCTGCCTCAATGACTGAAGGGATAAATGGTTAGGCTCTTTCAATTCCATCTCACTTGTACTTTATGAATCTGAGTAAAATAATACAAACAATGTTTCAATAAGTTCTGAATTCAAAGATTGATACCTACAGATATTGGCATGGCATTTTTGCTGCAGAAGCTAAAACCATAAAAGGATTAGAGACTGCATTCTACTCTAAATAGGAAAAAATAATCTATCATCAAATTTCACCTAAGTCTCTATAACCTGTTAAAATAGGGTTAATTCTAAGCAGGTGATATACTTAGGTTTTAGTTTTCCTTTCTCATGACTGTTTCACTTTCTCATTTCATTTTGTCCTCCCCCATGCATCTTTTTGATGGTGTCATTCTTAAGAATCAGCCACGACAGAAGCTCAGAAAACAAAACAGAACGCAGAATGATACAAACATAAACAACAAAAGCAGAATCATGAATTTATCTAAGAACGCTTTCCACTAGAAAGTCAAGCCAGTAGAATTGTGTGTAGACCACAACAGCAAGCATTTAGGGAACAGAATGTGTGTGAAACAAAAAGTATATCAAGGTGATCTATTTTCTTTCACACAGTAGATATGATCCAACACATCATATCTACAGAACTTTTCTTAAAATTTCTAAGACTACCTAACTAAAAATTATCAATACTATAACTATGATCTAGCTTGACTGAAGGAATACTCTCATGCAGCAGAAAGCCTTTCCACAAAGAAAAATATGTATTTGAAGGATATTTGAAAGATCATTTAACTCAAAGAGGAATGATAGGCATGTCTTTCTCAAAAATACACATACATCTGCAATTCTTTAAGATTCAGCTAGATGCACATAAGCACTCACAAAACTGTAAGCAGATGACAGATTTAGAGTGTAGGAGAGTAACCAGAAGGACCAGAAAACTAGAGAAAATTCCATTTCTCTCCTGTGAAAAATAGTATGTTCCGATGGGTGAAATCCCGAGCTGACTTGTGTCCATACTCCAAACCTCTCCTTAATGAGACAGCTCAATGAGGTAACACAAGAAGCTGCAGCTTCTGAACAGTATTCTCAATATCTTGTTATTGGGTACTGAGGTAACCAATTAAAGTCAAAAAATGTAAAGAAATTCTTCTAGGAAAATGAGTTCCAGCAATTTTTCTTCATCTGCTTAACAGACACTCTGGTGCAAGAGATTTCAGCAGGAAGAGTTACCTAATCTAAAACATTCAATTCCTGCCTGTACTGATTATCAGGATATTCCCAGGTCATATCCCCTCATTTCTATTTCTTGAGATGAAACTAAATGAGTGAGTATTTTTATTTTTAGGACAAAGAACTACTTAGGGTGATTTTTCTTGTCCCTAACAAAGTTCTCAGACTGAATATAGGTATTTTTCACCACTTAAGAATTTCAGAAAGAACCATAACTCACTATTAACCTTTGGACTTCCCACCCAGCCCTGAAAAGTAATTCCTGAAATGTCCAGGGCCATAGCAATATCATTCTGCTATATACTGCTCTCAGTTATATGTGCAGTCAGTTAAGAAACACTACAGCTCAAGACATGCTGGTCATATTCCCTTCTCTTCATGAACAGTGTGAAGGTTTTGAAGATGGCCTTGAGTCATTCACCATTAGCCTATGATTCAAGGAAATGTTCACTTATGTTTGCTTTTTTGGTGACACACAAAACATTTGAAAGATTTCTGAAAAAATCAGGCTAAAGTTCAGTAATCTGTTACATTAATTCCATGAAAGCCTAATTATAGAATAGGTTATTGAATTGAATTTCATAATCTTCCTTTTCTCTCTCCATAGATTCTTCCAGGACTCATTCAGCACATATCATAAGCAAGACCCAGAATACATGAATGACTTTTTTTCCCATACCAGGCTTAAAAATAATCACAATTCTTACTTTGAAGAAAATAATAACAACAAAAATTATCACAGAATAACTCTGAATAATAAGAGCAAACGATGTACCCAGAATTCAAGTTAATGATACATGGAAAGAGAATGTGTCCTGAGGCCCAGGAGTTCATAACATTGCTGGGTGGGGGACCAGGATATTTACAGGAGAGAACAAAGCTTGGAATGTGGGAGATAATGCACATTAAGGGACCTGCAAGGTCTCTCGAGGGTGGACAACGGCTTCAACAGGAAGGTCAGAAAGAAACAGTTGCAAATAGGTGTGGAATAGCATTCTTGAAGAAGACTTATGTCAGAAATCTGGGTTTGAACTAAGGCTAACTTGGGGAATTTTATTTATCAAGTTGGAAGTTAGAAGCACAGTACTGCCAAGAATATGATGCTTCAGTGATAAAAAGTGAACTTTAAGAATACATAAAGTCATGATGCTAAACACTTCTCTGATGTCTGAAAGAACTTAAAAAATTGTAAGGTCTTGACATAAACAAGCAAAAAAACTTATAAAGCTTATTTTGATTTTTCAGGTAGTCAAGGTCTAACCTTAGCAGGCAAATTCCTGAAAAGAAATACACCTTTAGATACTCTGCCTGAGATGAGCAGGCTCCATAAAGAAAACACAGAGTTTTAAAATTACCAAAAACTCCAGTTTGTAAATATAGGAAAATGGAGGAGTGATCCACCTAACATAACAGGAGGCTTAGGCCTGTGTCTCAAAGATGCAGGAGTGAAGAAATTATTTCCTACCCTTCAATATTTTCACCTCTTCTTTGAATCTGAGTGCCTGGAAATGTTATTCATTAATGGAAACAGACTCCACAGACTGGAGGAGTCTTGCACCTTCTGTATGTTCAGTATGACCCCTGAAACAGAGAGACACTGAGTACAGCTTTGCGGCTTCATCATTCAGTTTAGCCCTCACAACTGAGTTCAAGTTCTTCATGCATTGTTGAAAATGTTGGTACAAAATTGAGAGCATTAAGCAAAAGTTCTAGAATGCAAACATCCCCAAAAAGTTCCTTAGCCCTCTCCTTACCACTGGAGGCCTTAATTTTAAAAGCATGGGCAAAATCAAAGAGCAGAAAAGCATGAACTTGAATCTTCCTTTCAAGTCCCAGACAGATTTGAGAAGGGCATGGCAGCTGCTACCCTTTTGCTAAGTTTCATGGGTTACCCTGGTTTACCAGGGACAGCAGTAGTAGCTAGGCTCACTTCACTGATACACCTAAGAAATGGGAAGAGCTGATGCTGACCAGATTAGAAGATCTGTAAATCAATTCACTTATGATGATCCTTGATGCAGTATTTAGGTAACTGTGCTCTGAACTTTGCCAAATTAGTGTATCCCAGCAGAATAAATGAGAAATAACATGTCTGAGACTCTGTGTGCAGCCTGACCAGCAGAGCTGTATCTGACCTTGTCTGGTCTGTAGTTTGATGCTGGTGTCTTAGGCCACCTCCCCAGTTGGCTACCTCAGAATTTTAGGGACAAATTTTTCTGCAGTATCAAGTGTAGTGAACGGCAGAGGGAAAAAGGGAGAATTTTGGTATGATAAAGAAATTGGATGCAGTTGCATGAAAGGTAGTAAGTAGGTATCTACCCCTACTGAACTTTGAAATTATAGTTAGTGATAGTTTGCACATGAATGAATTTGAATACCCTTTGACATATGATAAAAGCATATTGTGGAAAGACAGTACATTAAGTGATCTTACTTTTAAGTGAAAAACAGTAATTTAGAAAGTAGTACTGCTTATAAAGGATTACTCTGCCATCCAAAACTTACCATATATGCATGCTACACTGGACACAAACTACACTGATTTATTTCAAACACACTTAAGTGAAAATTGTGTAGGAAACAAATTCAGCAAAATGCATGATTAAGCATAAGAACATACTGAAAATAAATTTCAAGAAAATAATGAATGAACATGTAATGGAAAGAAAATATTTAAATCAACTTTGATTTTTGCATATGAATCAAAAGCTGTATGCTTTAACAAGTCTGACCAGATGAAGAGTATTAAATTTTAAACGCTATTGATTGCCCTTGGGTAATTATGAGGTAGGTAGCGTATCTTATTTTTAAATGCAAAATGTATTGTAGAGTGGTATAGTTTGCATTAAAAATACTAATATTAAAAATAATATCAACTGTATGACTACAGCATGGTGGAATTTGGCTCAGAATTTAAAAGAGAAACTCTTTCCATAAGACACGGTAAAGAATATCATATTTAAATAAGTTTAAGATGTTTTCAGTCTATTCTGTTTTACTCAAGATGACGTTTTCTTCTCTAAAACAGCATAAAAAGGATTATATTTAAATAAGTTTAAGATGTTATCCAGTCCATTCCTTTTTTCCTTAAAAAAATATAATTCATCTGTCAATGAAGACAATTAAATTGTTTCTCAAAGTTCCCTTCCACAAGTATAATGAAAATACCATTCCTATACAACCTATCAAAAGAAAGAAAAAAAACCCACATTCTAACATGACAGACAGACAAAATTGCCTTTAAAAATAAAATTTAAAGGAGGAAGCAATATGATAGCTTCACAGGTTTTTCTGACCATTAATAAACATAAAATGAAATACAGTTTTCAAATCAGCCATTTTGAAATATAGAGCAGAATGACTCAGCAGAGTAACACCTTTAATATTTACAAAAAAAAAGAACATCTGCCATTAGCACCCTCCTCCACTCTCTTGCCCACACAAAATTTTTCTATAGCTTCTTCTATAATATACAATCATGATATGAGACAGCAGTGTATTTTATTACTCTGCCTAGAGTGAAAATGTAATTATCATTCCCTGTTTTATATCTCCTTGCAAAATTTTAAAAAACACATAAAAATGTGAAAAAACCAAACCAAACAAAAAGAACCCCAAACAAACACAGAGCTGATTAGGCTAAATAAGACCAAGACGAAAATTTCTGACATACAGGATGTTCTTTCTGTTTTGTCAGTCATCTCAAGTGTGATCCCTACAGGTCACATACCTTAAAGTAGCATCATGATACATTCAGACTACAGCAGTAGTCTTTTAGAGCACAGGGGTGCTTCTAAGGAGAGAGAAAAAAAAAAAAAGTAGAGGAATTCTAAAGTTCCCTGGTTACGTCTGGTTCCACTGAAAGCTGAATATCTGAACCTGCAAAGAACCCAGTCATCCATCATAGCTGCTAGCCCCAGCCACATGGACTCAACAGGACACTGAAATAATCTCCACCTCATTCACCACCATCCATTTTTTTAAACACTTTGTATATCCACAAATCGTCCGCAATCATCTAATGTGCACAATGATTTTGTTCCTTATTCTCCATTTGCTTGCAAAGTACATTTGCTATGCAGCACTTTCACCTTGTGATGCACAACACAATGAGATAACCCAAATCTGCAAAAGTTCCCAAGATTTTTTTTACATTTAGCAAAAAGAGAATTTGTAATATTTCTTTCTCCTCAAAGCTTTGAAGAAAAGTTGTTCCCATAGGAAAAGATACTTCAGCACATCTTAAAGTTCAGAAAAGGAAAACAAAACTGTTTCTCAAGAAGCAGAAAAACTAGGAAATCTTGAAGGAAATGCTCTTTTTAGTCAATTAAGTCTAAATCCTACAAAACTGTCTGACTACATGCATGCCTTGTGTGTACATGCTTTTTACTTATCAGCATGGGGGAGCTGGGGAGGGACGGACACAAATTAGCTGATTACTTCTATTTTTCACCTGGGAAATGGGAGTCGAGCTAGAGGGAAATTTGAAATCTATAATGGTTGCATGCTGCTCTAAACAGTGTTGGCAAGGGTTGGGGTTTTTTGATGTCATGCTAATAAAGTGATTTAGGTGTTCTATCAATGCTGTTTGACTTGACAGAACTTCAGTAATTCAGTGACTAGGGACAATCTTGTTGATTCTGAATAGCTGCTGATGCACAATGAGCATGCACAGATGCTCCAGAGACTTATGCAGGAGACTAGGCTTGAATGCATTAAAATGCAAAATTTCTCCCTACAGAAGAAAGCAGTTTTTGAGGGAAGTTGGAGTGTCTGTAGCTCGTAATTTGAGAAAGAGTATGCTTGCCCCACCTTCAGATTAAGGGACGATTTATAGGCGTCTTTGTAAACCTGAATGAAGAAGGAAATTCAGAGGATTATATTTAAAAACTCACTGTCCCAGCAGAGGTATGGAACCTTCTGCTGCACTGCTAGAACTTGGGTCATTTGGAAGTAGTTTGATAGACTGAATGATATATTAGAAAGAAACATGGATTTATTTCATGCTCCTGCAGTGCTGAAACAGCGAATGGTTTTGTTAAGTAGGTGATTTTTCTACTTTAAAAGCCCAGTTTCATACCAAAAAAGGACCCATTTATGAACTCAGTTATACAGTCACAGACTCATTTCCTGTCTTTATATTTCCAGTTTGCTTTCAAAGTTATTCCCTTCTTCAATTTGCCTTTTAAAGGAATAAACTGCTATTGAAATTGTGGGGGCAGAAAAAAAAATCACATTTCCTCCAATGCACTTGTGAATTTCATTATATGTAAAAAGCAGTTTTTAGTTGCAGAAGCCAATATTGCTCAGAGGAAGTTGAGTGGAGGGGCAGCTGGAGGTGAATGGCTGGCCTATACTTTCTGTGACCTGTCAAGCTGAAGCACATGCATGTGTAGGCCACTGACAACAGAATGAATCTAAAAAAGGTGGAAAATTCTTCTGGTGTCAAGGGAAAAGCCTTGGAGGATTAGCTGAAAACATTTGAAACAAATTGCTGAAGTCATTTGAGTTCAATTTATGTCTTGTTGTGTTGCAAAGTGTGACAAAAGTTTCCTACACCCCACATCTTTAATTTCCTTTTTCTTCCCCTGAAAATGAGCATCGATAGCGATGTGAGGGAAGAGGAACAAAGAGAAAGGCACTGTGCTTTTTTTTCCAAAGGCAGAAAAATATATTTAGACACTAAGGGAAAAACCTCCCCCACTCCAAACAAAAAACACCCTATTAGCCCAAAGTTAAACCTCAAAAATACTAAATTTTCTGAACACTCCAGTGGTAAAAAATTTACTTCTAAATTATTTGATGTTTAATTAACTTATATCAGAAAGCAAATGGATAGTGTTCTACTTTTCCAATAATTATGTCTTTTTATTTTTTTACTTAATGAACAAGGTGATGCTCTACAGTTAGCAACATTGCCTTTTATCTATTTAATTTGAAAGAGGATAATTAGAGTAGCATAAATGTATGATTTTTTAATTCAGTGTGTTTTTTAATGAGCTTTAATGTTTTTCCTGGCTATTTATTCAATTACTATCACAAGACCATTTGCCAACTTTTCCATTCTCTTCCCCTATTTTTCTTTTTAAAATGTGTTACAAAAGGGCCCCTAAAACACCTTGATACCCTCCAATTTGCAAAGGTTACATATTATCTTGCAGATGAAATTTCACCATGTAACAAGTTTTTTGGCACTCAGTTGCAAACAAAAACAAAACCCTACATAGCTAAAAGATTAAAAATCAATCTATTCAATCAATATCTATTTCATCTTCTGTATTATTATTCTGTATTATTATATCTTACTTGAAATGACAATACAGATTTTTCTGTGGTTAAGCTATCTGCATTAACTGACTGCCTTTCTATGGCCTTCAAAGCCATTTCTGAAATGCTTCATAACATATAACATGAAGAAGTTATTCTCAAAAATATGTGCAAATAAGAGCTCTGCAGACTTTGGTTTTGAAATGTGTATCTTCATAAATTAATTTAAATATTGCTTGCAGAGTAAGTATAGAAACAAGTAGATAAGAGGATTTCCTTAATAATAGATCTATTTTCACAACACATTTATATTTTCAGCAGAGTTAGTTACACTGTGACAAACTTAATCCACACACTCTGATTCAGTAAATAATATCTGTGGAATAACTGGACCATTCCTTTCCTGATTGATTGTAACTGGGTTATTAATGCTCAGCTGCACATCTGCATATTTTATCAAACTTTTTTCCATTCAGAATAAATGCTCAGGTGCTGAGAAAACTACTAACAAAGACTACTTCTGGTCAGCATCAGCATTTTGGAAAATTTTAGGCTTGTTTTATTAATTAGGATGAAATAGAGTAGTAGAGCTAGGCTTCATAATGCCTTCAGTGATGTGCAAAAGATACTAAGTGAAAATAGAATCTGATTATAGCCTCAGAGAAAGAGAAAATATGAGCCCTACACACAAAAGAAAATAAAAAGAGTATGTAAAAATCTGGAAAATAGGGCCAGAAATGTCAGGTAATGGAGCAGCAACATGCTTTTGCAGATCTCTGAGTACCAGAGTTTTGGCTTAGCTCCCAGCTTCAGAAGTTGGATCAAGCTAATCTTCATTTTGCCAAAGTTGATGGAAGCTCTAAAAATGTAAATCTGAGCTACAGCATAAAAAGTGAAAGAATATTTCTTGCCTTATACAATTTTTCAAAGCACATAAATTTTAAAATTAAGTACTGGAACTCTGCAAGGATTGGACTGCACAACAGCCAAAATAAGTTACCAAAATTAATGGAAATAAGTCAGTAAGCTTTTTCAGTATTATAATGTGATGCAAGTGTTGGGCACAGTGATGACAAGTCTTCTGCTCCTATAGATATGTGTATTTCATAATTTGTGCTCAATGGTTGCACTAAGTTAATCTATTTAAAGAAATCAACAAATTCTTAGATTTTCACCAACAAAATGATTTGTCAATCTACACCAGAATTAATAATTTAAGAAATCTCCACAATAAATTTTGACTTATATGAAAAAAGTAATAAAAATATTATGAACCATTATCTAGAGAAAAATTATATGCACATACACCCTAAACCTTGTGATTTAAAAAAAAATTAGAATATTTGGAGTTGAAATACAAATTGATGGCTTACATTTAAATGTGGCACTCAGGTGCAAAACCTGGACTGAAGCAAAATGGGCATTACTGGGCAAGTTTGACCACTTTGTATCTTTTTGGGTCAGGTTAGAGAAGTGCAAAGCAATAAAGGAAGTCATACACAGGTATTTGCTCAGGAAGCATATATGTGAAGTAAATATGGTATATAGTAGTGGTGTGAACATCATAGTTAATTCATACAGGGTGTATCTGCACTGTCTTATGAGGTGACTGGTAATCTAAGAACAACTGAAACTTTGCTTAAATGATAATATCCATTACCTATGTCTAAGCTGATAACCCCAATTCCAGCAAGACAGCTGCTCTGCTATGGAACACCCCTGAAACACATGAAATTACTTGGTTTGAACAAAAAGAGTAACTTTCAGTATCCATGCAAATACTGTTTGCCTGGTACTATTCATTTCAACTACCCTAACACCTAACCTGTTCCAACGCCTTGCCAATGCATTGTAACAGAACTACTGTGTCGTTTCTAAAACGAATTGAGATTTTTTTTTTGGTTGATTTTTTTCCATTCTGTCTTACCTACTTGTGAAATTCTGTGCTAACTCTGGACTGTGGAAAACAGACTCTTTCTAGCATGATGGAATGGGGAAACTTAACAGAAACCTAAGCATTACAGCAAGACAAACAATAATAACATAAGGTGGTGCTGTTAAGTCAGTGAACTGACTTTACCTAATTATTATGAGTCAGTAATTTTTAGACGTGGGCGCAGCTGTACCGTTGTTCTGGGTTTTGTTCCATAAGGAACATCAGCCTCACATGATCCTTATCTTTCTCCTTTTTCACTTGCTTTCTCTGGGAACACACAGTTAAAAGCATAAAATCCTGGCTCACCCAAAATGTAAACTAAACCCCTCAACTTGTCTGACATAGCCTTTAAAAGAGTATAAGAAACTGAGTTCCTCATTGCCTGAGTGCAAGGGACAAACCAACCTGGAGACAGGACATATGAGAATATGAGGTGGATGTTGACAAGGGAAAAATAAATGAACTCTGTTCTTAATATATATTCCAAATTTTGACTGGGAAAATTCTAAGGTGTAGGGATGTTTACCGCAGTGTTTTATTTGAGATCATAATTCAAAACTAAAACTCCTGATTTAGTCATCCCTGCTTCCTGAGCTTCGGTTCACATTGCAGCTCTGAAGTGTTAGAACTGGATTCCTTTGGAGTGAAACACAAGTGGAAGATGCCTTCTGGCAGCTCTCCTGATGCTCTCCAGCTGCTGCTGGGCATTCAGTCTGAAGAAGAGGCCCAAGTAAAACATGTCAGTGTAGACTGAGGTCCTTGGCACCAACCATTTCTCTCTAGAGATCAGCTTCTGTTGTGCTGTGCAACTTTTTGGTGGAGCCAGAGCTGTATCACACAGGACTCAAGAAAGAACCAGAAAGTACAACCAGTAGTTGTACTAATGCCTCAAAACAAATAACAATTATTGCTTTCTGAAGCAAGGATACGCAAGAGCTAGGAACACCTATTGTTTTTGAAATGCAACAAAACCAAACACTTTTTAAAAAGTGGAAGAAAACATCTGAAATTATGAAAGTACTCAGAAAAATTTGTTGTGGATTTGGTTGGCAGGTTAGGGTTTTTTTTAGTTTCTTATCCCATTTTTTTTTTTTAAAGAAACTTGCAAGTGTGGAGTAAAAAGAATAAAGAATGACTTATGTTCTAGGAAATGCTCATGATGTAAAAATACCTAGAAGTGGGATATTGCTGACATGTACTGGCAAAAAATTCAGTCTTGAATGGCAAGATTACCAGGAGAATTTCTTCTGTGTTACCTCATTCTTCCACGAAAGATAAATACGTGGTGGTGAAAGCATAATTAATATCCTATTTTCTATCAGACTCAATAAAACAGACAAATAATAAGAAATACTGATAACACTGCATTTCTACAGCTGAAAAAATGGCAAAATAGCTTTGTTTACCTAGAGAAAAATTATCAAAAAAATCTGCAAACATTTTTAAGCAGAATAAATTAAATGTTATGATCTTGCTCAAGACTTGAAAAAGAAAGAAATAAAAAGAGAATTTGTAATATTAAATCAAGTTACATTAAGAAATACAAAATCATATACAACAAAAAATGTTCACGTCTCCATGAAAATCCAAATATAACCACTTTCAGTATTTTATAAATATTTCCTGTAAGTAGTGGAGGTATCTCAAAATGCAACTCAAAATATATGGAATTAACTTTTAAATACACATCACAAGTGTATTTAAATACAGTGTGCAGTTACTTTGCTGTTTGAATAATGAATATAACAAGCAGGATAAGTTATGGGTGATTCATGCCTTGTTGTTTTGGAAGTTTACATGAAAAATGATGACAAACCATGCAGCAGAAATCCTGAACAAGGAGTGGTGAACATCTGTGGTGTTTCCTCTCTGAGAAAAAGAAAAGTTCACATCCCACCCAGGGAGAAGAAATGATCCTGATAAAGAATGTAAGTGATCTTGTTTGACCTGTGACAC
Organism: Passer montanus; assembly: GCF_014805655.1. Classification (NCBI taxonomy): domain Eukaryota; kingdom Metazoa; phylum Chordata; class Aves; order Passeriformes; family Passeridae; genus Passer; species Passer montanus. The sequence goes on along the minus strand of NW_024356505.1, from coordinate 15,840,188 downwards.
AACACCAGTGCTGACCTCTGTGCCTAACCACAGTGCATGTTTTTTGTTATAAGAGTGAGCAAGTGAGCATTGCTAAAAAGGAATGTAAGGAGTATGAATGATGCTGAAAGTCAGAATGAATTATTGATTGTGGAAGTGAAAGTGTGTTTGTTCAGGTAGGTATGAAAGGCTAAATGGAGGAGGAAGCGGAAGAAATGCAAGAAGAAAATTAAATAAACTTACTCATAACCAAGCCGTTTCTATTCTAGAAACAAATCAAAGAATTTGCCAATTCCCTGACTCCACAGACCAATATTGTGCTTAAAAACATATTAGAATTTCTAGTTATAAACTTTAAAGCAATAAATAACTCTAGTATTGTCCTATATGATTTAAAAAGTACCAAAATGTTAATCCAACTCTATTTGGGAATATTATTCATCAGCATTCTATATAATTTATGTCAATCTTCAAATTAGAAATTTAGGACTCTTAACTCATCACATGGAGAGCATGATTAATCGTTCTCATCCAGAAACCACCCACTCCATCATCTTTTTCTTTAAAAAAGCAAACACTCTTACTTTCCAATAGTTGGATGTGTAAATATTGCTAGTATTGGTATAAATATAACACACTGTTCCTGAAAAATGAGCATGAGAGATTTTAACTGTCAGATTTCCCATGTGGCAACACTAAAGTAAAATAAAATACAACTGGCTGTTTACTGACAATGTGTGCTATCTACAGATCAGGAAACAGCCCACTTAACATCCAGTCCTCATAAACATATTGTCTCTGTAGGTCTTTTGTTACATATGATCAATGCAACAGATGAAAAGCTGAAGTCAAAGTTAATCCATGCAATCTCAAAGCACGAGTCAATGCGGGGTTTTTTTCACATTCAAGAAAAAGGATAATTTATTAAGTGAACTCTTGAAGGAAAGGAATTTATTAAAGGAATTCACTCCAGCTGAAAATTTGGCCTTGAATTAAAAAAGTGAATAATAGAACAATTAGAAAATGCAACAATAAATCGAATTCTATTGCAGCTCTTTCTTCTGGAAGACTTTAATTTAATCCTGATATATAAGCACAAAAGAATAACACTGCCAGGTCTGATGTACAAATCTTGGTAATACGTTAAACAATTGGACAAAGAGGGCCTAATATGTCAGCAGTCAATGTGCAGTACATTTTTAGCAACAGTAAGAATATGTTTGATGGAGATAGATGACTCAAAAGACAGGAAATATAACAGGGAATTTTACATCCCTAGGTCTCAAGTTCAAGGGCAGAACCCACAGTACAATGCCTAAACTTTAAGCACCTGCTACAAAATTGTAATCCAGATTCCAATCGATCCACACAGGTACTTAGATGCCTTAAAAATGTACATGGAAAATAAACATTTTTAAAATTATGACCAAGAGGATCAGGACACCAAACAGAGAAGAACCCAAATCAACCCTCACAGAAAAACACCTTTTCTCCACAGAGAATAAGCACTCCAATTTAGAGTGCAATTGAAGAGTCCTGGATCTAACTGATCATTTATAGTACGAGTTTATTTTCAGAGTCAGGTTTCCAAGCCTAAATTGAGACACCAAAAATAATGGGTGCCTCAAAGACCTGAACAAGATTCCCTTTTTAAAAAATGTAGGCAGAGGCAGATGCTGATATTTGCACCAGCCTTTTACAACATTGCACCCCTTCCAAAATTTATTCATTATAAAGTAATTTGATAAGTTGTTTAGGATGATTACATCAATTTTCTCCTTACACCCACATCCATTGTTTTGCATGCCTCAACTGCCATACTAAAAATCTATACTGAAAAAGAAAAAACACCATTCCACTTCTGTTGAAATTATACCCAAGAATACAATTAAAGACTTAAGAACTGAGAGAAATGTAAAAAAAAAAAAAAAAAAAAAAAAAAAGGCAAGCATGATTCTACAGACCACTGACTTGAGAACTCTAAATTCTACTCCATGCTTTTACTGCTTTTCACGCAACTTCAATTTGAAACTTTGCATAAAAAGGACAACCAGCAGATAAAATAATAGAATCTGGAATGGTTTGGTTTAGAAAGGACCTTAGAGATCTCCTAGTTCCAACCTCACTGCCAGGGGACAGGGACATCTACCACTAGATCAGGTTGCTCCAAGTGCCATCCAACCTGACCTTGAACACTTCCAAGAGATGGGAAAGTCTGCTGATTTAGGTACTGCTCAGGAAGTTATAAAATGTCATGGCACTTGCAGGTTCAAGCTCCCTTCAAGATGCAGCAGCTGCTTAGTTATAGCTGTGAGAGCAAAGCAGCTGAAGTCTGGGTCTTTTATTGTAAGGAAGAATTTTTAATGACAATCTTAAGTGCTTGAAATAGTCTCTCCTGAGGTTGTAAATCCTTCAGCTACCAGATTAGTTTAGCTATAAATCAGCGTGTCTGGAGTTTCTGCCAGTTGATGAAACATTGGCAATGCATGACATGAACATACTTGTATTTGCAGAACATCTTCATCAGCTGGCATGTCTTTTTCCAAAACAGGGTCTAAGCAGTGAACAGTGGAATAAAGGAATACTTTCATCTGGCCAAAAATGAGGCACACTTAACAGTGTTTATTAAACCTCATTTATTACAGTGTCATCATCTGATAGGTAGTCCCACCATAAATATGCACACACTAAAGGGAAGGTATAGAATACTTCTATTGTATTTGCTGGATTTCTGTACAGCTTTGCTGACTAAATGAATTCTTTAACGACTATGGGTTTATGCTGTATAAAACCACAGATTATAACATATTAATGCCACCTGTTAGACATCAGAAATTCTAATCAGTAGACTGGTTTCAGAAAAAAAAAATCAATTTAAGGAATATACTTTAAGTCCTCAGATTTTCTAGGTACCCATAATTGAGAGATTAATATTTCATCAGCAATTACAAATGAGTATTATTAAATTTAAATGGATGGCTGATCCATGAGCACATTTGAACTCTCAGATGTACAAGTGACATCAGTTCTTCCCTCAAAACACTTTATTTTATATCCCACTTTCTTTCACATATCCCACTTACTTTTTCTATCCACAAATCACTAAGTACAAGAGTACAGGAGTACACTTTCAGAAGTTAGCATGAGGCAATATTTTCTCCTTTTTGAAGTTACAGACATCAGAGGAGAATAGAGACTGCATTGTTTTTCATAATCCCAAAGCAGGTCCTAATAAAGCATTGTATCATTTTAATTGAATCTAAAATAAAGAAAAGGCTTCATAAGATTGGTATGCTACCTTTTCCAACAAATAGATACTTTCTATCTCATTCTTATAGTAATAGCAGCAGCCCCACTTGTTAGAATTAATCAGTGTTCTTACTCTGCTAAGGAGTGTATTACTAATAACAGTGTCAGAGACTTGAAGGTTTTCTCCTAATTTCAAGAATTTCATCATTATTCAAACTTCAATATAAAGCAACATGTCTTTTTACATCATATTTTATAGAACATTAATTTTTCTGCCCCGGGGACTTGCACAGACACCTCAGCCTCATCTCCAACAACTGCAATCAAAACTCTTGACATGTCCTGAGATTGAATCCATTAAAGTGTAAAGGCTCTGACATTTTTGAACATTCTCTTTATGCTACATTGACAAATGGAGGGGTTTTGTGTTTCATTGGTTAAGAAGGAGTCAGGTTTTAGTTATTTGAACCTAGGGTAGCTTCATTCATGGATCAAAAAAGACCTCTTGGGGCTTCCAAAGTCTTAATTATTTTAGAGCTACAAGGCATGATTTGGTAGAGATTTGGGTAATGGGAAACATATTCTTCTGGGATCACTTCACTTTGGGGAGCTTTCCAGCTGTGAAACAGGCTCTTGAACTTAAAAGCTCTCCAAAGCTCTACCTGGCCCCAGGCCCAAATTTCCCTGTAACAAAAGTTGACTCACAGAACTAGTGTAATATATGCAACCAAAAAACTGCAACATTAAAGAACTGGTAGGATTTATGATAACACTAAAAGTTGTTAAAGCGTTTTTAAAAGGTCAGCTTTTCACATTTTGAAGCAGAAGAATATTCGTTTTTATATAATCACCACATATCTAATTCCGCAAGTAAAAGTGACAGCTATTTTATTATCCAAGGTATCTTAGGAGGTTTGCACATGACAGCATTAACTTCTTAAAATAAAGTGAATGTTCCATTTGTTATCATTCAGAATGATAAATATCATGTGTCTTTTTTACTTTAGAACTGGTTTTCTGGAAAACTACTTACATGATGATGTTGTTTCATATATTAGTTAATGTAGGCATAAATAAATAATAAATTGCAATGTCTGTGTGTCTGACATTATCATGCACCATTTAAACAAAATCTATCACTTTCAAGGCATATTTATCAACAAAACAATGTAATGCAGGCTACTATTAAGCCAATTAATAGTAATTTTATGTTGTATGTACAAGCAATGGTAGATATGAGCTGTCCTATACAGTTTAGGATCTGAATAAAGTGTAATCTTCATTCACAATTATACATCTCATAAAATTTTCTACTGTCATCAGTATGAAAAATAATAACTTGAATACTACAATAAGAACTTCTAAACTAGAAACTTTCAACAGTAAATTGAAAACTCTAAAACCTGGAATTTTATGCACTCAACTGCACAACAAAAGTGTACAGAAAGCCTCAGGTTCCAGAAGAGACCTTCAGCATAAAATTCAGTTTGTACTCCAGTATGATCGTTTCTTACATAGGCCAAACTCAAAATGTCTTCTTAACATAAGGACACGTATAAAAAAGCAAAGGAATTATGAATGCCATTAAAGAAAGTCATTAAGTTTGAGGAAATGACACATGCACAGAAATCACACAGAGCAACCAGCACAATTCCCTATGATATCAAAACATCAGAAAAGCATGCCATGAGAAAAACCCTTCCTCTGTTAAAGTGTAGGGAAAAACTCTTTCATGTTTATGGGCTCCATTTGAAGTCTGGAACCACAAATCTCCTGTATTTGAGAGAAAAGACTATAGATCAAAAAGTGTCTTTCAGTGTCTCTATGGTTTCTCCTCTAGTTCTGACCCAGAAAAATCTTGTACATCCTGTGTTCTACTCTGCAATAATGATCCTTTTTTAAAAAGTTCTGAAGGGCAATTATTTTTACAGCTTCAATTCTATACCATAAGTGATTTTGAATAATATGCCTAAGCACATGTTATTGCTTCATTCTGCCCTGATCCCTGTGTTTATGTATTTATGTCTCTTCCTTACATTACAAATTCTTCGCATCTATGAAAGAGCACTCCAATTGTCTAACTGAAGACTAACACAAACACTGTGGTACCTATCTGGTATATATGATCATGCTGGCCATCTGGAGTACCATCTGGAACAGAGAAATGCATAGGAGTAGAAGACAGAGGCAAGCTCAGTCCAGGTGAAACCCGGTCTGTCCTTAGCCAGAAAAAGAAAAATTCTCTCAGCTCTCTGCAGAGACTTGAGACATGTACTTTGAGACTGTGTTTCACCAAAAACAGCATCTAGGGAAGAGACAGGTTTGTCAACATAGGCACAAATTGAGATGTGAGCCATTTATTTGTGAAACAATGGGGTAACAGTCCAAATAACAAGTGTTACTGCAATTAGTAGCACTACAGAATCTTACAGGCAACCATGGGACACCCAGCTCCACTGACTGGGGACATGGGAAGGGAGACCTCAGATGGTCATGTCTGTGATTCACTGCGCAATCCATCCACAGTTTATGCTCTAGTTCATTAGTTTATGCTTTTTTCTGAGCAAAAACTGGTGGCCTGCTCTTGGACAAAAGCTATAGAAAAAATATAATCATGTTTGTCAAATGGCAAGACTGGGCTAATAATACAGTTGGAGTCATCAAGCTCAGCATCTCTGTATTTATCTAGGATGTGCATCTACAGCTTAGATAAGTTGCCATGGATAACTCAAAGCAGACTGTTATAACAATTAATTTGCAATAAAACCAAAATCTCAAAACATTAATGTGTGCCTAATAAAGTTCTAAATGGATGACTCTATTTATTAATTTTACTTTTATTCAAGGACGCCTTTAGACACCAGGAATGAAGGAATTTAGAATTTCTTTTCAGAAGGGAGACAAGTTCAGTATAAATTTGAGTGTCTTTGAGAAGTATAATACAGAGCTTGGAAAAAAAAAAAAAGCACTTCAAAGTGATTTTCTTTGGGGGATTATCCTTATATAGTAGCACCTCCTGATTCATTTGCGTAGACTGAATGAAAGACCACACTAAACACACAATGTAGTATGCAAAATTACATAAAAAATATTTGAATCTTTGGAATGAATTTACCTGAAAAAAAAAAACAGCCAGGTTTTTTGTTCTGTTCATTTATTGAGATTATTATGAAGGAAATACTTAGTAAAATCAAAAAGACTGTTTATCTCAGTATCCAATTCACAACAGTGGCCAAAAGCAAATACCTAAGAAAAAGTGCTAGTACAGGGCAAGCATGCAGTGATAGCTTTCCAGAACACTCTCCCAGACTCCAGAGATTTCCAATTCACAGAATTAAGGGAAAGATTTATCTGAAAGAAGATTATGCACGAAACCTATTGTAGAGGCAACAGCTCTTACTCAATACATCAGCTAAATTACATTTATTCAGTAAAAATGAATATGTTAATAAAACTATTATTTCAGTGCTTGCACTGCTTGAAGCCTAAACTGTCTGTGGTGCATACCCCGACCCACAGGACATGTTTTACATCTTCACTTACAGCCTCCTGAAAGTCTCACTGCCTGCAGGGTAGGTGGGTCTGACAAGGAGCCTCAGAGCTACCCACAGCACAGATGCAGTTCCTGCCAGGCTCACAGAGACAATCAAAAGTGACTCTGAAGATGCTTTTCACACAGGATGGATTGCCTGTAACATGGACGAAGGGCCTGTTAAAATGCATTCAAGCCTCATCAAAACATCCATAACTGAGTGCTAGGAGTGAGACTGTGCACACACACAGGTTTGCTGCAGCCTGCCACCAAGCCAGCAGCAGAACTGGAAGGTCTAGCAGAGCATCTGCCCCTCTTGCTCTTCACAGGCACCGATATTTCTGAGCCCTTTTTCCTCCAATCTGTGGAGTTATCCTAAACATTATGAAAGTGTTGGTAATAAGATTAACAAGGTCTTCAGACTCTGTTTTCCAATGTCTTGTGTTTTAAGTGTTTCCAAGGAATTAAGGTAGAAATACAATCCCACAAACAGTTTTTGCTCTGCATGAGACATGGCAGAGCTGCTGGAAAGGCACTGTTCACACTGACCTGTCACAGCTGGTGAAAGGGAAGAGTAGAGCCTGTGCTGCTGGGCACTGCTTCTGACCCTCCAGCAATTAACAGAGGATCACCAAGGAAAGAGAAAATAGACAAACTGTCTTTTTTGGTGAAAGAAATTAAATCCATATATTTGTTTAGGCAATGAGTGGTTGTGGTTAGGCAACAAGTATATTGACCCAATTACTCCTTCCTTCTAAAGGGCTGCCTGTGACTTAGCACTTAAATGCTCACAAATTGAAGAGTGTTAGGCAGATTGTGTCAGTGTGCCCAAGAATTTACTCATTAACGAGTCACTACAATGTAATACGGTAATTGAGAGAATGGAGATAAAACCCAAAAACCAACCAACCAAATCTTACAATTAAAAAACCAAAAAGTCAGAGAGCACAAGAGACTGCTGTCTCATCCATGCATAAACTGCATTTGCAAAAGCTACCCTGCCTTGATATCATGCTGTAAAGATACATATTTCAAACTGTATAAAAATCATACCATGATTTGAACCAGGCTTAGATCAGTGGCTGCCACTTCTTCATGCAGAAATATCTCTATCTAATACTCAGAGTTACTACAAGGACCCAAATGAAGTTTAACCTTTGTCCATGCACATCAGCATCAAACCAGGTCAGGACTACTGGTTTTGTGTTCACAATCTGGCAGATGTTATCAGACAGTAGTACTCCCTCACCTTGAAAGACAGTTGCTTTAAAATTTCTCTTGAGTTTTGTTTCAATAGTTATAGGTAGGAGACACAAGATCAGGGTTCCACCCTCAAAAGGACTTCCTCCCACCACAGGCATTCCCAGCAGGAGTCTTACAGACCTCCTGCTTTCTGATGCTCTGCTGTGCTCTATGACTGCCCCTACTTCAAAGGGTAGCAATTAAATTATTTTATCTTATTCACAACATCCATTGGAATGTAATTCTGGGTAAGATGTCTCCATAATTTAGGTATTTGAAATCAGTTTTTTACCAAGAACATGTGGACAGCAAATTACACTATTCTGACAAAAATATTTTTCTGTGCTATTCATCATTTGGTACAGGTCAAGCCTTCAAAAGAACATGTATACAGATTCATACACCCACCTCCTCCCAGACACAAGAAAATTTTCATTTAAATAATGCTTATTGGTGATTATCATGGGTATTTGAATGCTTCCAGTGCACCCTTTTTATAGTCAAAACTGCAAATCATCTCCTACACTTGAGTAAGTCATCACTCATCAGTTACACATCATAGTAAAACTCTATCTCTGTTGCTTCTCAGAATAATTATTTCAGAAATATCTGCAACAGGGAGCAGCCATGTATCTGAACAACCTGGCTCATGTTTGGTGGACCAGATTTGGTTTTCATTTAAAGAATTTCTTTTTTAGTCCGTAATGTTACATAAATAAACATTAAAAGCTTAAAAAAAGCCAGAACAGTTGCAGTAAGTGATCAAAGCTGTGGTTATTTAGGTTCCCCTTTCTTACAGGTTCCCTTTTCAACCACATTAGCAATGGTTTTCATTCTTTTGTTTCCCCCCATTACAGTTGGATAGCACTCTCCAAGTCATTAGGGTGTGAATGACCTCTGCCCCAGCAGTCATGGCACAAGTTAGTCTTTGCCCATTTATCATCTCAACACCTTTCAGCCATCATGATCCACTTACTAAGGTGATACTGCATACAGGTTTTCCATTTCATTTTTTCTCTTTCTGCTCTTGTATAATTTCCCATTCGTCACCTAGACCTAGGAACTGCAATTGCCTTATTTTGATGACTTTATGAGACAACTTCAGGTCTGCTAACTGAAAGAATGATTAAATTTTGGGTTGGGAACTATGCTGGACTTTCAGCCTAATAGTTAAACCATACCAGTGACAAGTAAGTCTAAATCATAGACTCAAATGTGTAAGTGTGCTGAGATGAGACTGGCAAATGAAGGAAAATGTTGTGACATTATGAAAACAAATGACTACAAGAACATTATAATAAACAAACAGCAACGTGGTTGCTACAGATCTTTGAAATTGATTGTGCTTTTATTCCTTCTGATAAGCAAGCTGAGACTTGCAGTCATAAACATGTTCAAATAACAGTGACTTGAGTGAGACTTACAGAATCTAATCCTCAAGGAATTACTCACGTACATAATGTTAATAACGTATGTAAACTTTTGCAACACCAGAACCTCAGTTTGTACATTATGCACATCACATCATAAATTGTGTTATGCAAGCAACATTTCCAGTATTTGTACATCTTATTTTCTGTCAGCCTGTTAACATACATTTTTGTTGGTATCTAATACAGACACTATTAAAAGAAAAAAGACAGACATCCACTTGCAATGAAGTGGAGGCAAAGGCTCCTAGGACTCTGCTGGGCTGCAATTTCCTTGGTTCAGTATGGAAAAAAGTTTCATTTAGACTTCAGCCGGAGAAGGTTTGGCAAAATTCCTGGTTTATAGCATTTCTGCTGCCTGCTGCTTGTCTTCCAGGTAGTGCAATGCTTCAGAATCTTAAAGATTTTTGCTTTAGTAATTATTTTTACAGACTTCTTGATAATGTCAATTAATTGATTCTCATGTGGAATAGTTCTTACTGCTTACAGCATGTCATTTATAATTAAGTTCCAAATCACATGTTAACAGAGCTGCTTTGAATAATATTTGGTTTAGTCTACTCTGTATATTTAACTTCTAGATAATGCTAAAAATAATAACAAAAAAATACCTGCCAATGTTTGGAACATATGAAAATCTACTACCTCTTCTCAAGGAGACTAGAAAAATATTCACTGTGATACCAAATCTTCATAAAAGTCTGCATTTCCATTTTGAGACCATTTTACTTGACCAGATGTGACAAGTCCAAGCTAATATTATTGAAGATCATATCCAACATCTCAGCTGCTTAATCATTTATTTTATTGAGTATGAGATTTTCTGTGAGCAACTGGCAAAATCCATAATATGAATCGTGGTAATAATGCAAAAATGCAACTATGATGACATTTTGTTCAGGAAAAAAAAAATATAAAGCACTACCTAGCTTGTCCTTTAAACTTTTAAACTACAATATGATTTCTTGAGACAGAAAGTATAAAAGCAGTAAAAAGAATGACCCTCTGTATTTGATTCTTACTTTCAGGAGTAACACAACAAGAATTTCAAAACATAATTTGACAACTGAGGTCCAGTGATCATTAAAGAATCTATTTAGATATTGGAAGGGTTAGGATAGAAAGAAGGACTAAGAAAGAAATTAAATCAATGAATTTCACTTCAGCAATGAAATTTTCAATGAGCTTTGTATGTTTTTAGGAAAACTTATCTAAGGTGAAAAGGAATTAAGGAGTGTTTATAATACCTTAAGAAAAAAAAACAGTATAAAAGAGGTAAATCCTAAAAAGAACCCTTCCACACCAACACATCAAAACAACAAAACCATCATTAGGAACAAAGAGTAATAAGTTGCCCCAAATTTTGAATTTTTCCTGATTCCAAAGACAATATAGAATGCATAGTAAATACCTGAAACATGCCTTTTGAAACAAAAGATCAAATAAACTATTTATATACAGAGATATATGTACAAAAATATCCTCTCAAATACATGTATAAAGCATAAAAACTAACATAACTGTATGAAAAACAAACAGAATAAAAATATATCCACATTAGACAGGAAAAGATATAACAAGCATGATTCAGGTTTAGTAATGTTTTTTAATTGCAAGAACACTTAAATACTGAAATCTATTGCCTGGGAAATGACCACTGTTCAAAGTGTCTGTAATAGATTAGAAATCCATCTGCTAGAAGGGCTGTTAGAAAGTGTTATTGACCCTGACTGGGGAAGGGAGAAGGATTAGAGGCTTTTTATGTGTGATTCTTTCAGCCATACAGTTCAGTATCCATTGTCACTATCTGTTTTGTGTGGTATTCTGTGCCCTTCAGAGCACAACCCATCATCTCACTAATCCTGTTTCTATGAACCTGTGGCTCTCCATCATATTTGTCTCAGTATTATTTATATCAAGGGTGAAACTGGACCATCTCCTCAGTATCTGATAGCACTGTTGGTATGTCAGGAAGAGAACTGGGCAGAGGATGAGAGAATGACATGGTTTACTACAGTCAGGGTCTGGAGAGAATTTCAAGTGGGAGGGAAAGCAAGGAGGGAGTTGAGTTGCTGTGTTTTTTACAAGGGTAAAGAAGACTACAAATTTTTGAGAAAGGCATTCATTGGTGTAATACCACTGCTCACAAAAGAATTGTGCACCTTGTCCACTGAGCAGTATCTCCTTTTCAAATATCTGATGAAAGACTTTATTAGAAGTTGGATTTTTTTCTGGAACAACTATGAAATATATGAAGGGTTTTAAAATTACTATTTTCCTGAAATAAATACTTCTTGCAGTTTTTAAAAAGTTGTCTAAATAGAGAGCTTGCCCACAAGGGTAAAGGCCATGTGCAGCCTGAGAAAACTCAAGCATATTAGCTTAAGGCACTGAAGTGATGTAGCACTGACTATGCCACATGATCGTAACATTACACCACGATAACAAGCCCTGCAACTTCATTTACCTGAAGGTTTTTCTTAATTTTTAATCCTTTCCAGAAAAATAAAAAAGGGAAAAAAAGAAAGAAAGAGTTGATTGCAAAAGAATTTTAAACAGCAACAATATTTAGCTGATGGGTTTTGATCAGTGGGAGCTCTTACTAAAAGGCAAGTGAGTAATGAAGAGACAAAATATCCCACTTATTTTTATAATGTTTCTTATTTTGATTACTGTTTGCAGTGAAGTTCAGATATCCTTGAATCCTTAAGAGTGGAGCTGGCTAAAACAGCAACCCACTTCTTGATTAATGCAGATAACAGTGCAAGGCTAGAGGGTAATTCCAAAGTTCCTTACATTTACCTTATCTTACCTTATATTTGCTGTACACAGTAGTGCATTTTAGCCACAGAAGAGAACCAAGGCTGACACTGCCAAGTCCCCCTGTGATAAAACCACTAAACAGCCTAAACTGTCTACTCCTGGAGCAGCAGGGCCCTGGACACCAGCAGAATATCTTGTCTTGCCTCACCTTTCCTTACTCTGAGTTCTCTGAGGGTTATGGAAAATATCTCAAGACAATCAACCACATAAAAAGTTTGGAAGGCAGTCACAGAATCATTACTGTCACTATTTCCTAAACCATTTGCAGCTTGGCATCACTCTTACAGTATCTATAACTACAGTTAAGTATGTGGAAACTCATAGAAGTTTCTTTTACATGGCTGTCATTGTTGACTTCAGGAAAAGACCATGATAATCTAAAAGACCCTTTCTCTGTGACCCAACATCACAGCTTCTTACTCCATAATGAAAGTTCCTTATATGTTGCGTATGCATTAGAAAGCTGAACATTCACCTGTGTACCTACCATAAAATTTACTATAAACGTTTGAGTATGTGAAATTCACATTTCTGCCTGAAAAGTAGGCTGTTTGGATACAAAAGGAAAAGACAGTAGTAAGTTTTTATGTTTCTCTCAGTTAGTCACTATTTCTCACTATTTTTTGAAAAGTCATTCATGTACAAATCTCATACAGTCCTTACTCAAAATCAGTGATGTATTTTGTGCTAATGCACAATAGCTAAATCTGTCCATACTTGGGTATGGGTTCTATTATGGGATGCATTCTATTAAGGGATGGGTTCTATTATTATGACAATTAGACAATGATTTCCTGAAGAAATCAGACATTTTTCTTTAATTTTATTTTTATGAATCAGTGAATAATTTCCAGTTTCTTTTTAAGTGTGAATCCTCATCACTGACTGAAAACCAGAACTTTTCATAGAATACAAATTAGTGTATTGCCAGCAGATACTACTAGGAATTCACCATGCCATTCTCAATCACAAACCTATAAAATCAAAACAGCCAAGTTTCAGGGAAAGCTGATATTTAGAATTCAAATAAGAACATTGCAGTCCTCTAAACCCCAGCTGACAGAGTTTTCTTAGTCATTTGCTGGTATAAAAATAATTATCAGGTATTACGCAGAGGAATTCAAATGAAATTTAACATCACATCTTAAACTCTCAAAGTCTTGACTTCTATAGAAAAACCTGCTTAAACATTTGTGAACTTTCTGTTTTTACAACATGATTCTCGTGAGAAGTTCAAGGCCAAAACCAAATTTTGTCATCAACTACATTTTTTATTGTTTTGTTTTGCATGCCATATTAGCTTCAGTTGATGGTAAGCAGTCAAGCACTTTTTCCTTTGTGTTCCCGTGAAAACAGTGCACTACAAACTGCATCAATGAAGCAGAGGTCCATTGTGAAACCTGCTAATGAAAACATGCACAAACTGCATAACTAAATATTTCTCATTGCTGCATGGAGCTAACACATGTTCCTCTGCTGTGCCTTCCTTCTAACTCAATACGTCTGTAAAGGGACTTTATAAAATGAACAGTTTGCAAAGTTGACTGTGGTGTAGGGGGGAGTAATCAATTATTTTTAAAATACTATCCATTACTATCAATGGACCAAGTATCATTTTAGAGTTTCCTCTCTCTTTTTTTTTTTTTAATTGGAATACTATTCATATTATGCACCTGTGAAGTCTAAAAAGCATTCCCCAGTAGAAAAGTATACTATTTTTTGTTACCATTCCTGGCTGAAACATTCTCAGTTCTGTCAGTTTTTATGTCCCATCACTAAACCTAAGCACATGGTTCAGTCTGAACTTCTATGCACCCGTCACCAGACTGGTTAAAGACAACTCAACTGCATTCAGAGACTCTCAGCCTTTCAATACTCTGTTTACTAGGGTGCTTTTTAAGAAGCCAGACTAATATATAAAGGTTGAACTCAATTCCTATCTAAATTTATTCATTATCCTGTGTTTGCTGAACATACTGCGGCTGATGGCTACAGCACACAGCAATGCTGCAGGACTAACAGGTGAATTTAGCATCTAGAAGTATGAATCAAAAAGGCCAAATCAAAAATGCAATGAAATTTTGCAATTTAAGAACATTCCCTCTTGAACAGCTTAATACAAGAATAATATATCCATAGCAATAACAATAATGGTGTTGGATGGTGGAGTAAGCACTTGGTGGGCATTTATTAAGAAAGGAGCGATGTCTAGTAAATTATGGATTAGACAGGAGCAGTAACAAGAAAAACCCTGAACATGAGTCAAAACCAGCCAAATTTGCACCTAAATTAACCAATATTAGTTTACCTGGAGGACAAAAATAGGACAGAACAGCTGGTGACTTCAGACTCACTTCAAGCAATTTTTTTGGGTTTTTTTTTCATTTTTTAACAAAAGGGATCAAGATGTTTCCATTGAAAAACTCTGAACAAATATTTAAAGCTAAGTGACTGTTTTCAAGGATTTTGCTTTCTCAGTCATAATATTGGTGAAAAAAACCCACTTTAGTGCCAAACACTATATATTAAAAAAAACCAAAACAATGCATCTTTAAGTGCTAGCAAGTTGTGACCCCATTTCTGTTACTGTATTTTTGATAGGCAAAACCAAACTCAAAATATTTCAGAAGGAAGTCTAGAAAAATAAAAGTGAAGAAAAAGGATGAATGATGATTTGGTTTATCTTTATGAAGACAAATACTAATTCATTTTTTAATTAACTTCCTACTATATATTGTTTATTATATTGCATACTATATTAATATATAAACTGCTTGTGCATGTGTATTACTTAATGTGTTCAATAAAAATATGTACATTTTATTTCTGTCTATATATACATGAACACATAGATATTAATCCCATTTCTAAGTTAATGTCTGAGTCCTCTTGTTTTCTCCATTTATCTCTTTTAAAAAATGGACAAAAGTGGGATTTCATGACAAATTACATTCTTTCATAATCATTTCAGTGGGGAGTAAATAGCCATGAATGACCTTCTTGTCTTTACCTTTGATTTTTAAAATTTTTCTTGGCACTTTAACAAATGGTTCACCACACTTCAACTGAAAGGGAAGAAGATGTCAGTGACTTGATGGATGTTTTTTACTATAATTGTGAGTAGAAATACTACATTTAGCACCATGTAGTCGCCTTATTTTTTTAATACTACTCCTGAATATTGAATAGGTAGAATATATTGCTAAGAATACAGATTTTAAACAGAAATAGTTAACAATAAGGTTAAAAAGGTTCTGAAAAGACATATAACATTTTCCCTGAAAAGTTTATAATGAAGCAAATCTGACAAGATTTTGTTCCTAAATCTGGATTGGAATTTCCTCTTAGGCTTGGGTACAAAAATGTGTCAGAGTTTCCTGATAATGTTAGGCTGCAACATTCAAAGAACTCGATAGTGATGACAACATGAAACAGTTATTGACAGAAAAGGCTATGTATAAAGAAGTGTCACTAAGGTTGTATGCACTAAATAATACTTTAAAAATTAAGTTTATAATAATGGCATAAGCTAATGGTTAAAAGACATATTTTGGGAGCGGGAAAGATTTGGTTTGATTTTTTTGTGGAAGAATCCTCTGGTAGTTGGAAGCTTTCCTTTATTTTAGATCCAAGCTTCATTTAATATTTAATCCTCTGTTTTTTCCCACATCCTTTTGCAACTAGCACATGCTAATGGAAGATGACAGAAAGACTTATATAAGTCACTTGGGGACAACTCCAAAATAAACTTTGATGCCTTAAATTAGATGCCACTGCAACAAACCATACCCAACAATCCCTCAGAGATGTCTATGTATTTTTTTTTCCGTTTTGACCTGAAGCCACATCCGCCACTATGTCTTTTGGCATTGATGCATTTGAAATTTCTCATCTTTCTATAAGGTAGCTAATTAATTTCCACAAATAAAATAAATACAGGACTTCTCTGAAAGTGATATTTTACTGGAATAAAAGATTAGGCCTTCCAATGTTGTCAAACCAGTATTAGTCCGCAAAGAACACAAAGAGGCCTGAGCAAATTCACAAGTGAAAAGCTGACCCATGTTTCTTTGCTACAGAAGAAGTGATACATTTTCTGCCCTCCTCCCTGCTTTTCTTACCAAACATCTTCACACAAGTTCATTCTGCCATTTTGTCCCTTGTTTAGTCAGTTCTATCTCTGCAAGCCAAGCACAGGCAGGAAAGAGTGGTGGCAAACCACCACGGTGACCATTAGTGACACGCAGCTGACAAAGAGAGTATGAGGAACTTCTACATGGAACTTCTATGAAAGTAACTCTGATGATATTCTTTCACATTTGCAATCTGCTCTCAGTTTGTAGGACCTAATGCAAGGCTGCAACACATTCCAAATGCACTATTAAGCCATTCTAATATAAAGATTGACATTTTCAAAGAAGGCTCCATTACAAAGAAGTTCCACCTTGAGCCAGTAGCCATCTAAAGGGTTTTTTTGGCCAACACCAATACTGGTTCCTGTCTTTCAGAAGTCCTCAAATAAGCAGATCCTGAGAGAGGCTTTGAGGGAGACATTAGTAAATAAAATACCCCAACTTACCCATTTTCCCCGTTATATTGCCAAAGTAAGATAGGCACACAGGTACACATCATCACAGGTTTACATTCAGACCTTCTTTACCACCCTTTGCATTCTGCTGCTTGTGCAAAGTGAAAGGGTTACCTTAGCTTGCCTTGCAGTGCTGTCCACTTTCTCCTTTCAACTCTACTCACAAGCACTGTGACTTGATTGCTAATTTCCTGTTGAACTATAAATATTGTATTTTGGAACTTTTTGACACTTTTCTTTTCTTGTTTCCTTTGCTGGCCTGCTACACAGCTCCCCACCCTTTCATATTTGTCTCATAATTGTGACTAGCCTTAAAAATATTTTTGAAAGTGGCTCCTTTTATCCACGAGTGTGTGGGTTTTTTTCCCCTGAATAAACATTCTCCAACAACCTTCCCCTCTTTTCTGTCCTTACAGCTAGGTTTAAAAAAGTTTGGCCAACGCTTCTGTTGCATTTAGTGGATGAATTCTTTTCAAATAAACACACTGCAGGAGTACTATCATGGCATTCTCAGCTGAGAACAAGCAAATTCTTTAATTCTCTTATTCTACCTTTTTCAGATTGACAATCTGTTTTGATTTTTCCAATATGGACACAAACACAGTGTACTTTCAGATTACAGAAATATTTAAATATTTTGCAAATACTACCACATTAACAGAGAGATTTTTACTTTCAATACTGGATGTCCTAACCATAACAGTGTAAAAACCTTTATAATTAATTTTTATTTGGTAAATTAATTAACTAACCCAAAGTTTTGAATTTTGAATCTATAAAACAAATGGTGGCATAGGGATTGAGAGATAAAATAAGTGGGGAAAAATATATTTTCCACTTTGATCAGGAGAGAAAAAGACACCAGACCTTTGTCTCCATAGCCTCACTGTAACTTTAGTTCAATGAGATTCCAAGGAATATGGGAAGACTTATTAATCCCCCAAGGCCTGTAAACCGGCTATTTTTCCCTTTTTCAGCCTCTCTTGTAGTCAGGGTTCTTAATTTTCTACAATTCTCTCAGGAGCTGAGGCAGTGGAATTTTAGGCTTCAGTCTTATATAAAGGAATTTTTTTCCCTTGGGTATGCAGCAGTGGGAAGAGGTATAAGAAAGTTCAAATTCAAAACGAATAGAAGAATTTCACATATTTTTGATTGTTATCTAGTTCAGGTGACTGGAGAACACTGACAGTTCAATAACAATAACATGGCATCAATACAAGAATAAGTGCATTCCTGATATTGAGGTGTATACTATCTCACTAATGAGATTTTAATTTAAAATGACAATTTACTTCCATACTGCCAAAGTGTATTGAAAAGATTTATTTATACACCTAATGAACCATAACTTCGAGAAATATAAAGTAGTATATTACTCTGTAGACTTCCTATGAGTTCCACATTCCTGTCTAATTTTTACTCTACTGAATGGTAATTAATTCTGGTCATTTACTTTGACAGCTTTCTGTCAAACTGCCAGGTGTAATGTGCAAAATACACAGAAAAGCTACAACACAGATTCATACCACTTTACACATAAAACATTAAAGTAAATAACTGAAAATCTATTTGATTTATGACCAAAAATGCAAAAATAGAGGTTTTTTTTTTTCCCATGGACTTATGCCTAGATTAAATTTATTTGGACATATAAATGGCAGTGGTTTTATTAGGCAGATCCAAGAAAATGCAACTATTCAAGAAGCTCAAGTTCAGTGACTACCATTCTGTGCTAGAAGTTAGCTGTACAAATAAAATTTCAAGCACATTTCTTTACCAAAAGTAGCAAAATTCTTCTTTGGCTAACTGGTTAATGCTGAGTCATTGGCTATCAATTTCACAACTTTAAATATACAAGTTACCTTCCTCAGTGAGTCAGTAGCTATTAATTATACCTTAAAGGAACTTGCAGAGTGTCTATATACTTCATCATGACATTTCACTTAAAAAAAAACCAACTCAGTAAGTGTATATGGCTGCATTATTTCCTCTGCAGAAAATCTGGTCTAATTTATATGATCATAATCCAACTCCCTGCTCAAATCTTCCATCAGATGGCTCCATCAGGAAGCTTGAATTTGTCTCAGTGGTGATGTAAAATTTTTAGTCTGGAAACACTGATTTAACACCTCTTCTTTAGTCCATGATTCTGAGCACAAAAGGTCTGTGCCCCATGGCTGTTATCTACAACTCTTTTCTGTCCTCCTAACATAAATTCAGCTACAGATTTCTCTCTGAGCTGCTAGTTTCCATTTCTAGTCTTGTACAGAGATTCACAGGTTTCATTATAACAGTGTTCTCTAATACTATTTGAAGGATTCCCCAAAGATTTCCGGGACAAACTACACTCTGTAATTGCTTCCAGGGTTTCTCCCTGTCAGTCACCACAACACATCTGCTGCATGGCCCAGGACAGGGCCTTCAGAGAGGTCACATTAATAATCTATCTTTGGCTGAAAACTGCCTACTAACACCACTAACAGTGCCTATTAACCTGCAATTCAGCAATTCATTTAGGGTAGCCTAGTAATTTTACTATTTCAACAAAGTCAACTCCTGCAGCTGAAATCAGGATCATAGTTTCAGTAAGTGAAGGGTTACAAGCAAGCCTTAATCTGCCTTTTTTCTTATGAGCTTATAACCCATAATGTCAAACAAGAGCCCACAGATGAAAGAGACAATTGTGAGAGACGCTTGTACCATGTGCCATCTTGAGCCAGCAGCCATCTAAAGGGGTTTTTTGGCCAACACTTACACACTGGTTCCTGTCCTTCAGAAGCCCTCAAATAAGCAGACCCTGAGAGAGGATTTGAGGGAGCCATTAGTAAATAATAAGTTAAGAAATCAGCTCAACAAATGAGAGGAGTAACAAGATAGACATTTAAAAACTGTCAGGCATAGGGTCAAGACTGACTTTCCCTATGAAATGGGAGATGATGGGAGACAACTCCATGCAGTCAGGAGCATGGAGGAGAGTGGGAATTTGCACGGAAGAGCTGAAGATTAAGACAGGAAATTTGAACTCACTAGGATTAGAGTTGGTGAAAGTCCAATAAAAATGTGGGATGATCACAAGTTATCTGTCAGATAAGTTTTCTGTATGAAGCATTTTCTTCCCTTTGAGGAAAAATAAAAAAATGCTGGAATCTTTTTCGATCTGGATTGGGGACTTGGGTTTGTAGGACCACAAGTATGAGGGGCTCATCAAGCTAATGAGAAGAGCATTTTTTTTCCCTCTCACATTCTCCCCTTCATCTTCTGAAAAATAAGCCTATCAACACAGCAAAAAACTAATACTAAATTGTATACAGTTTCTAGCTGAAAATATCTGCGAATACAACCATCTTTATTTTTGTCGGGGTTATTTGGATTTGACACTTCTCAGTCCAGATCCACTAAAGTTGCTTATACACAGTGTACATAAACATGGAACTGATATATATGCTTCATGAGTCAGGGAGGTTTCCAGATAGTAAAGAATAAAGGAGAAATTACCATACACATGAATGAAATTCCTAATATAAAAAATTATTTCCCTGGATATTACACTTCATTCATCTGAAGCAACTGGGAGTTATTCAGAACTACTCACAGTCAAAACCTAGGTTCTACTGTGTTTAAGCACTGTGCAGCCTTTAAGTTCATTTAAATTCAGTTTTTGTCTCAGCTTGGAAATAATGGAGGCTAGGGGAAATTCAGAGTTCTTGTCTGACTTGGCCCACTTAATCCCTTAATTGGATGTTGAATTATCCAAGTATAAAACTAGAAACTATACACACTTCTCAAAGAAACACATGGAAAAAACTCTGTGTGTGTGTAGACTTGATAAAAATCAGAGTATTTAACTCCAGAAAAAGTACAGAAAAGCATTCATAAAGAGTTTTGCTTATTATTTTTTAGTAGAAAACAGAATCCAGAAATACTTAGTTATATTATTTTATGCTAACACAGATGACACAGCTGACAACATTTAATGAGCTTCTCAATATTTATTTCAAAGCAGTGTTTTACAGCTTGAAATGAATACCAGAGCTGGCAGGTGTCAAGACTCAATAGCAACTTACTTTCAGAGTAGCGATGCAAATTGCACACTTGAGTTTTACACAGAAAAGAACAGGAGCAAAATATGTAGTGACAGTAGTATGAAGTTTGTAGGAAGTGTAACAGCTCAGCTTCCTGATATATGTGGTTTACCCAGCAAAACAAAACTTTTGTGACTATCACTAATTGCAGAGACTATTTAAATTTAGCTCCAGGATTCAACATTATATTTGCCTAAAAGCTGACTGTCTCCCAGAGTCTAAGTATTTTGCTCTGGTTCAACATTTCTCTACATTCCTTTTGATAAATTGAACACTTAATAGGAAATTTTCCAATCACAGCACAGGTCACTCCCAAAATGATAAAAGAGAAGTCATTAAAACAAATAATTCCCTCAGTTATTTTTATACCAGTGTTGAGAGAAAGTTAAAATCTCATTTAAGAGTAAAAACTAGTATAAAGTCTAGAAGCCTGTATCATTAATCATAGTATTTTTAACAAAAAATAATTGTTTGGGGATTTTATTTGAAATTAAATTATATACATGCTTACTATGAAAAAGTAGCAAGTCCACACAAGTTATTTGAAACTTGTAAAAATGTACTGCTAACCCTAAACAAAAAAAAAAAAAAAAAAAGAAACCACAGACATAGCAAGACTGAAATCCTATGGCAACTAGGGATGATCGAAAACTAAATTCAGACATATAAAAACTTCTTCATAGGCAGAGACATCTTCTGGCATTTCAGACCAGTAAGGTAACTACCCTGTCTAAAGGCTCAGGTTAGTGGAAAGTGAAATAAAGACTACAATCCAGCAAAGATTTAAAACACATGCTTAACTTCATGCACCTAAATAGACCCATTAACGTGAAGTTAAGCATGTGTGCATGTTTTTGTAGGGCCATTCTCAAGTGATATCCCTTTGATGAATGTTTCTTCCTGTGTTAGCAGGGAATGGTGTTTGATCAGACCAGCATGGGGTTAAGCGCCCTTTATCTTCCTGTTCTCCATTTAGAGGACCCTACTATGTTGGTGAGTGTGAGGATGAGGATGAGAGGCAACATCCAGCCCTGAAGACATACAGATTCTGGTTATTTTAAGAGGAACCTCTAACACAGCTGAAACTGGAGGTCTGATTGTAGGATTTGTATCCTGTGAGTTTCTGAGCTGCTCCAGGTGGCAGAAAATTTCCTGACAAAATGTTCTAGATTTTTTTTCATAAATTACAATTACTGATTAATATGGAAGTAGTTCTGCTGATCTCCTGATTAACCTTGTTGTGCTAAGAATACACCAATTATTTTAATTTCTTAGCCACTCTTACTTCAATAGGAGGTCCATTTGTTTATATACCCACACAATTTTTTTGCAGTTTGGATTTTGATGTCAACAACAGTGATTGCAAAATTACTGCTTAATATATCACACTGAACAACTGTGAGCCTATGGTGAGGTCTAATTATACATGTCTGACTTGAAGTTTCTTTAGGCATGTTCACCACAGTAAGACTAGTACAGCCATCTGTATGACAAGAGGAGTGTGTCACAACAGGCAATAGAGTTTTGAGCAGAAAAAAGCAAACCAAGGACGAAACCGTTTTCCTTTGACAGTTGTTTCCTTCCAGCTGTTTAAGGGCCTTTGATAGGATAATTCTAGATCCTCTTTGGTACCAGAATAATCATACCTAATAAATGCATTAGAATGTGGGCATTCTAATTCTTGGATTAATTTTCCACTCAGTTAAGCCAATACAAAGAAAGGTTCTGTCATTTGCCCAAGCAGTCACCAATTTAGCAATAGGCAGGAACGGACCCTCCAAGTTCTAATTCTCATTTCAGGAGCAGTTAAGGAGGTTACATTTTCCCCCCATCATTTATTGAAAATATATTTTGTTACACTTCTTCCAAGCAGTTAATAACTGCATATAACTACACATTATGGACTGCCCTAGAAAGACACATAGCTTGACTGTATATGCTACAAAGAGGTAGCCACTAATGCTTCCTAAAATGAAGGAGAATTCAAACATATGAATTATATCAGGATAGAAAATAAAAGAAAACATAACAAAAAGACAAAAGGAATTCACCCTAGATCTTTTGGTAAAGAAAACAAACTGAGGATTATTAATGGCTGTAAACAGTCAGTGGCTGAGTAAAAATCTTGTCAAAAGCAAAACTGATCCAGAATACAAAGCCAAGAACTTGTGTGAAAAAAAAAAATCTTTCCCATAAATACTGATTTAATTTTCCCTATATAATTTCCACAAATAGTAGATTTCTGTATATTTAAGTAAGGAATTGCATTGAAACTAACAGCTGAATCATGATGTGTCACATAAGATGTAGCATCCCTGAATTATGGCTTGGGATTGCTTTGCATATTCCTAATTTTAGAGCTAAAAACCCTTCCAGTTTTTATTATCGCCTTGTTATTTCCATTTTTCCTTCATGATGTTATGGTGACTAAAAAATATGTGACTAAAAAATCGTAGCCTTTCATACTTCAACCCCCTGACTTTCCCTGGGGAAGCGGATTACTGCATCATAATACTGATATCTTTTAGTTAATGCTGTGGGCTTCATTCAACTTCAAAGTAAAGATATTAAAGGCTCGTTTTCCACTACAAGGCAGGTGTATTTTTATTAGCTCTTTCTCAAAATTGCTATGACTTCACTTGTGGATACCCCGCCAACAGCCATTATTGAAAGCTGGACTATAATTGCTACGGAACATGCAACGTCTGAAGCACTAAACCAGTGTTACTGCAGTCCTCCAACGATTGACTGAAACCAAGTGTTACATCATTAAAGCTGAATTACAACACACCCATGGCGTGTTTTCCATGTGTGCTATTTTAAACAATAGTAGAGAAAAACCTGGCTATAAATTCACAGATCCCCAATTTGTTCAAAATCCATGAACAATGAGGGCTGTCTGACAGGATCTGTTGGCTCTATTTTAGTCAGAAATGTCACGCACCATAATTAAATGTCTGTTTGGTTTTTACTGGAGATGGAAATGCTAGCTTTAGTTATAAATTTAAACAACCTGTCACAAGGGGAGACTCCACATTTATACAGTTTAGGAAAGTTTAGCAATTGTAATTGCTCCAGGAAAGACAAATAAACTAATGGAAACTATTCTATTTTTTAATTGGCTTTGCATCAGAAAAAAAAAAAAAAGCTAATGGGATTATGGTATAGCTTTCATCTGGTTTGAACAGTGCTTTTTGCTTTAGTAGACAGCTTGTGCACTAGTACTTTCCAATGCTTAATTTTCATGCAGAAATTAACTGAAGAGTACAGTGATCATAGCTTCTAGGTTAGGAGAAGATGCCACTGAGAAGTGGCAACAAAATACAATCAGTATTCCAGAAAAATGTTTAGCTCAATTCTGCACTGTTCACCCTGATGTTGTCCAAGTGGAAATATTCTGCTGTCACCTTGGTATGCAGAGTCTATTATAGTTGAAGCAAATCCTTCAATTTTTCTACTCAGCTTCAGAAATTTTACTGTGCCCAGATTCCAGTGGAAAATATGTGATCACTCATATGCTTGGATAGAAATTTGTCACCTGGAATAGAAATCAGGATAAACCTGCCAGCATCCTTATGCAGACAGGCTCTGCAAATATATACTAGGCAAGATCTCTGCCAAATAACTTGTGTCTGGCCAATACCGCCCTTCAAATAGCCTGTGAATGCCAGTTGCCAATAAAGATTCATTATACCACGTATAGTTAAATATTATTTTAGCTTTCAAATCTACAGTTTTAAACTTACACAGTAGCAATTCATTTGCTCTCCACATACTACCTGTCTGAAAGTTTCTGTCCAGTAGCCAATCACAATATTCACACTTCTCACTAGCACCTAAACAATATATGTCTTTTACTTAAAATAGATCAGTCAGATGTAAACATTTCCAAATTATGTTTTTCACTCACACACAAAGTATGTACTATAGCTATTTTAAATAGCAATATGAAATGCAAAACTTCACAGTAGATGTTATAATTATCTAAGACTTTCCCACTGCACTGCTTTACAAGAAGCTAATAATTTCTTCTGGGTTCTACAATCTACTTAAATGTATGACAACGTGTAATGTCTTCTACTCTTGAAAATGCATGCATACACTAAATCAAAAATATTAAAGCAAAAAAAAATAGTAGCAATCATAGTGAAAAAAAATCACAGTGAAACTTTAGAACCATTCCCTTAGGTGCGGTAGATCATCCAGAATAGTCCCAAATCATGCAGATTGTTTAAGTTGTTAAGAAATGAAAACAGTTTCAAAGGGAGCGTGTACCACTTTCACCATAAATACTTGACTATACATCTTCATTCTCTCTCTTTTAGAAAAACTCAACAACTCAGATTATCTCACTTCAGGATGCTATTGAGTTTTTCAAAATGGCACCAAACTTTCTGTTATGATACTTCTCAAGCATTTGTGCTGATATGATTTTACCTCATTTTACCCCTGTTTTCACCTATTAGAACTATATGAGAACCTTTCAGTGGATAGATATTAATTTTTGATTCCTAGAAAGCAATACAATTTATAATAATAATAATAATAACCTTTTTTCCACGACATTTTTTATTTACCTGATAAACCATGTTGTTTTCTCTTTTCCTTCTTTTCATTGTATCACATCCTTTTACACAACTTCATCAATCTAGTTTTCTTCATCTCCTCCCATCCTAGAGTATTCCAGTGTCCTTATGTCTCACTAGCACTTCAGTTATTTGAAGCTCTCTCCTGAAATCTTTCTTTACTGTTGTTCATATATTACTTCAGATTTCTATGGAATTAATTACTTCCTCATTTCTGGAAATGTTTTTAAATATTAAGGTTTATTTCAGAGGGCCCTTTTCCATATGAAGACAGCTAATAAAGTTTTGCACAGATTATAGAGAATAATCTATGTTTTTTCATGCACCAGACAGGACAGTTAATGACAAATATTTCAATCCTGTTTAGCACCCTCCTCTTTAACTCTACTAACTATTGATATGTCATAAATATTATTTACTGATTTCTCAACACTACAATCCACTTCTGCTCTTGCAGAAAGCACTGGTGGCTGATCAAACACTATGTCACAGATGAATCTCCTCTGACACTAGTAAAGTCTTGGTGCTAGAGCACTCTAGTACTACATACCAGGGAACATGTTTGGCCCCCGTTTCCAGAAATTTAACTTTCATGTATTCAAAAAAACAAACAAAAAAAAATAATTTCACCACCATGAATAAAAGGATAAATCTATTCTTCTTTTGCGTATCTGAACAGTCTTCTTTAATTATTTATATTTCTATAAGTTTTGCTTTTATTCAAAAAGATCTATTTGTAGATCTTTTATAAATTTAAGCCAGTATGAAGGGCACAGTAACATCAAGGTTTTATGCTATCTTGTATAGCTCAGATACACCATTCTTGTGGAAGCTTTTCCCTTTTCTGTGCTTCTCTATGTAGTATTAATCCCAGCACAAATTCTATCATCTCTATGCAGATCCCACTCTTTTCTTCAAGTCCCATCCCCCTCAGCCCACCATAGAAATTTTATCTGTCCCAATATTGTAGCGTGTTTGAATTTTAGCTTAGATTAGATATACTTGGAATTCTTTATCTCCTCTATTTTCAAATAAATCTTCTCTCCTTTTCCCATAATTCTAGATATTACCACTGTTTATGTCATCTTATATCTCACCTGTCTTTAGACTCCCCATATCCACAGATTCTTTTCTAACACACCAGTGATAATTAGTCTTATTCATTCATGGATCTAGAATTCTCATCCGGGCCCCTGTTTTCTCATCTCTCCAATGCAGCAATCCTCTCTGCCAAAACCTTCACACCTCACCCATGTCCACCCACAGTGCTACTGAAACAAATGGGTCTTAGACTGTCCCTTTGGATAAGTGATTACTCTCTATCTATGTTTCCATTAGCTCCTTTTTTAGAAGATAATTTTCAACATTTGAAGGATCTTTTCAGCATGTCTCTCTTCCCTGAGCTACTTCTGATATCTTTCATTATGAATATGCTCAATTTTTAGACAAATGCTTTCTGATTGGTCCTAATATTTGTCTATTGGTCTAAAATGTGTCTATTTTCATCTGCTGCCTTTCATCTCATGTTTACATTGTACATACCTGGAAACAGGACTACTGCTTTGTTGTGGGACTTGACAGTAACTTGTACAACTGTTAGAATGTCTGGATGTCAACTAGTTTGAATTCAGGGTTAATAAGGAAATATTTATTCTTAAGTATCACATTGCAAGCAGAGAATATAGTGATGAAGTGCTTTGCTACTTGCAGACCAGCATCTCATTAGTACATTAAAATCCTAACTTACTGCTGTAGAGTCAATGGACAGCATGATGCTTCAGGACCTCCTTAATACAGGAAAGATCAAAACCATACAAATGTTTTAAATGAGATTTCTAAAGTACTAAATAAACAATTGAAAAGTATTTTCCTCTCTAAATATCATGAATCAGAAGTAACAAAAAATTTCACATTTGGAAAGTAATTTTTAAACCACATTGGTCAGAAGAACATCTTGGAATATTTCTCTTTGCATGTAATAACACATGTAAGGAAGGTGAATATAATTGTTTTCCCTGCTGGAAAGATTTGTTTACACTGATGACCACAGTTTTTTTCAATTATGTTATCAGATAGTAAATAAAACCATGAAAGTAAGTCACTAAACTACCAAATTTCATCTATTAACAAAGCAATCTATTCTTCTGGCCAGCAACATACTTCAAAGTGCATATTCAAACAGAATTTTTCTTTTTTTAGCTCCCATTAAAATGTAACAATGAGGTGTTTCATGTAATGTTAAGTGTTATTTTTAAATTAAGCAGTAAGAAAATGCTGGAGCTTCAGAGAGCTGGCATTACTTAAAAATTACTGTACATGAATATTTACACATGCATAATTATATAATTGCACTTGATGGCAGCAATAGCACATAGAGAATACTATTAATAGTATGTAAAATCTGCAGCAATCTTGTGAGGACAAATATCCTCCAGAAGTATGAAAAGGTGGCTCTTGGTACAGAATATATTTTAGTTTTACCTTTCAGTATGACAATTACCATGAAAGAAAGGATCAAAGGCAAATGGCACAGCTGGCAGCTTGAGAATAATTTAAGAGGTGTACTGGCAATAGCTTTTTGGTTTCAGTGAGATGGACTGCATTAGCTGTAATAGGGAAATGATGCTGGAGAACAGTCATACAGCATTCCTGCCTGGCATTAATACAACATTAGCTGAACCTGCAATTTTGACGACTTCATAAAAATTTAAAGGAAAAAAAACCAACTTATGCTAACGAGTACTAACAATAGCAATGTCTCCTCTGTAATTCCGGACAGAAAATCCAACACCACATTTAGGCTTAAATCACTGATTCAGCAACTTATAACCACTGAGGAAATAAGGTTAGCATGTGCCATGATTCCATGATCTTGTCACCAAATTACAAAGAGATAATCTGCCAGCAAGGACTTGTCTAAAGACTTTAAAAATCAGAGCATGTGGCTGGAAAGATGTAAAATAAAATAATTAATAATTGCAGATAATGCCATACAAACCCAAGGTTCTTCTCTCATTTCCCACTGTGCAAAATATGAATTCTACAGCATTGTAGGAGTGGGTTCACATGAGCAACATCTAATCGTTCAGATCCTTAAGAAATGAAGTAATAACAGAGTTTGGGAGAATGAACAGATCCTCCCTGCTTCCCACCTTTACCCTCTCTCCTAGATCATTACAGGTACCCTTTGGACCAGATGTGCCCTGCATGGTCTGGGGACAGTCTGTGCCTGCCATCCCTCATGCCATTTCCTTTCCATTACACCTTTAATCTGTCAATTTGATTACATACTTGATAGCACACATTTTCACGTCCTTTTCCTAAAGGACCACACTTTGGACTAAAGGCACAACTCCTGCTTTTCTGAGATTTCCTTCAAACAGGGAGTCATTGAGCAGAATTTTGAAGGATATCAACCCTAGCTTGTTTCTCAGCAATTAAGCTAACAACATGGTTCCCTTTCAACAACAGTTTTCCAAAGAACAATTTATATTTCCAATTTACATTCCAAAGACTCTAAGCCAAGAGGAAAACATTTGTCCACACATGTACAGTTCTGAAAAGCAGAATCTCTCCTGCCAAATCTATTATGGGTTCTCTGAAATTACTGGCATATATGCCCAAATACGCTTCTGTGTAGAGTTTATTAGTATGAATTACTGCACAAAGCAAAATATATTAATGAAGATCATGCAATTTAGTCCCAAAAAGATCAAAATAAAACAGTAGAGGATTCAAAGTAGTTATGCAGATTTTATTTGGACTGTCTAAGAAAACTGGACCAGTTTTGTCTGCACACTGCTTTTGCAGCTATTATTTTTGTTACTTTTGCAATCTGATGCTTTTGATTTTTATTTGAGGCTAATAAGTTGTGAAAGCCAGAGAGCTTGCAAAGCCAAAAAAATAAACCTGTACCCACTAAAGAACCTGTTTCCTCCTTCTTAACTCTCCACTAGTCAGGAGTTCAATGGAATGAGGAGATTTGATTCATTTAGTGGATTGAGACTTTTTATAAAAACTTGGCAGAAATTAGCGATTACTTAGAAGGTGATAAATAGTCCAATAAGAGTCCTGAAAATATCAAATTATGATTGCATCAATTTCTAATAAAAATATAGCTATATAATAATATTGGTTTTATCACTATTCTTAATCAGAGTACTCTAGAATTCTTTATCTGTTTCAAGTGAGCTAACCTTGAGTAATGTGATGAAAAAAATCAGAGTGTGATAAAGCTGACAGAATCCAAGGTGCTAATGTTCTACCAATACGCAGGACTGTGTTAAAACTAGACAGTGTTTGCTTTTTCAAATATGCAGTTTCCCTCTGTTAATGAAAAGCTTCTTACTTTCAATAGCAAGATCCTCAGATAGTCCCTTAGACAAAACACTCACTTATCTCTCTCTGCTCTTAAAAGTAGAGATTGGAAAACTGAAACAAAGAATTTTTTTTCTTGGAATGTATTCTTTCAAGATAAACTAACTCAAAGCAAGTTGAAGATTTTTGACATTATTTAGCCCAAGAATTTTGAGTGAGATGCTTTTGTTTCAGGTAATAATTTGTTCTGCTATTTGACTATTGTTATTTTTTAATATTGGGGTGAAAAAAACCAAAAAAACCTAAAGTGAAATAAAAGTGTATCAACCCAAGTAGGAGGAAGCATTCTAGCTACTCACCTTGAACCTTCCACCTATTCATGTTTGTCTTAACATGTTGTAAAAAAAGTGATTTCCAATTTTCAGGGACCTGAAAATATTATAGGTTTTATTTTCTTTTGATTTGGTTAGAGACCTAGAAAAAGTTTTTCTTATCCTCTCCATTTTCCTTTATTATCTTTTCATTTCTCACACATAGAAAAAAGAAAGTAAAAGTAATAAAAAGGAAGAGAAGGAGTAAGGAGTTCTGTATCCCTTTATATAGCATAGTCTCAATTTTTTTTTTTGCAGTTGTAAAAACATATCAAAGCATATGCCATGGTTTTTTATTGAATTGTACATTTTAGACTGCTATCCAGAAGGCAAGGCAAATTCTAGCAAGTTGCTTCCAGCAAGAGGCTCTTCTCAGTTGTTGGTATCTTGGTAACACATTTTTAGGTCCAATTCACAAGTCTGACAGATGAATTCCTGTTTTTCACATGTTTTATGGTCTGAGGATGCAGTTTAACAAGACTCAGATAACCCCAGGATCTATTCACCATCCATGCACATAGTATGGAAAGATAGATTTGGAATGGATTCACTTTAGGGCAACACTTTCAACAGAAGCAAAGATAGCCCAAAAAGATATTAGAATTATACTCCAGAACACTTCTCATCCTGTGCTAGAATGTTCTCACAGCTGACAATAACAAAGAACTTAAAAAACATACATACCCCCGCCCCGACTTTTGTAAATAAGGCAACTGTTTCACTAATAGGTTTCTCTTCTAAGCCTGGAAAAAAAATTGACCAGGAATTCAGCCATGATGATGGCAAATCTACCCACCGCTTACATAGCAAGCGGAAGCAGGACAGGCCCTTTTAAGTATGTGCAATGACAGGTATCTTCCCTAAAATGCTATAAACTCACTAGGTTGGTCTCAAAAGGAAGTGGAAAGCTATGAAGTAGGGTATAAAACAATGTAGTTAATAGCCAGACTCTGCCTCTTAGCAACCTGCTTCACTACCACTTTGAGCTGTTTCCTAGCATCTGACCACTCTTTGTAGGCAAACTACACGAAGCGAAAAAGAGGAGAAATTAATAGATCTAGAGCCTTATAGTCATATGCAGATGTGCAATGAATTCAGGTAATAGCTAAGGACAAAATATAGCCTCCCTTTCTCCATAAAACAAAATCTAGAATGTTCAAACTAAAACCAGGCATCTTCAATGGTATTAGCTTCAAATCAGCAAAATAAACAACCTAGTCAAACATTTCATGGTTTCCACATGAAGATAAACCAAACAAATTCTGCCAGGACAGATGTGATCACTCCCAGACTCTATAGAGGGTTGCTGTATTATTTTGCCTTGTTTTCAAGTGATAGCTAGAGCTTTATATTTACTTTTTTCTCATAACACCTATTTCCAACTTTTAAACATACAAAGTGTTTTGTGTGTTCTGCATTTGGAAATCAGTTGTTAAACACAGCATTTGCTAATCTTCTTTCATCAGGCAATTTTTATTTGGCATTGGCAGGAGAAGGAAATTTTAAAACATTCTCTTTGTGCTGCGCAATACACAAATATAAAATAAAATATAGCATTGTTGCTTTCTCAATATTCTTATTCCCCAACCCTAAACATCATGGAAAGCAGAACTTGTACAGAGGAATGATATAACAAGAAAGTAATAAAGGAAATAAATCACAGCACATATAATGGCTTGATTTTATCTTACTGATCTATTGCCCACTTTAGACAAAAGGCACTGGCTGGTTAGAATTTAGCATGCAATTGCCCAGATGTCACGAACCAGTTTTCAGTCTCTGTAGTTATTTCAGGTGCTACTAATAGGAAAACAGAGGCTCAACTTTTACTGTGCTTTTCTTCCTTTTTTGTTCACAAGAAGCTTCTGAAAAAAATAGACTGAGCAGAAGATAGCATTTATGATTTTTAAAAAGTAATAAAATATATTATAAAGCATTTTGAATTAATTTCTGCTTTTCTACACAAATGTATTGATTAAGATTTCCAGTGGGCTAAATTAAAGTCCAAATCTGTGACTCCTACAAAGACATTTTGTTGCAGAAATGTTAAGTTTTCATAGCTGCTTACTGTTACAGAAGTGGGGAGAGACATTTATGGGAAGAAGCCTGCTACCATTTTCATTGCAAGATGCAAATATTGAGTAACCCTGGACTGCATGTATTTTTAATATTTGGGGTTTCTCTATTTAAACTGTACAAGGTAGAAATATCCAAAATATTTTAAATACTAGGTTCGTTCTTTGTGGTCACCTTGTGTGTGCCAAACCCAGATCTTTTCCACATCAGAAACAGCTTGTTTCACTACAGCTTTTATCTCTTAGAAGTTAATTCAATCCCTCTGCCTATCATGTTTGAAGATAAAATTCAAACTAAGTCATTTGTATTTGTGGTCTTGGGAACACAGATACCACTCTTCTCTCTTTAGGATACTTCCTGCAACTTGCCTGTTACAATAGCTTAGGAGGTAAGTGATTTAGTTTTGGAAAATAGTCTACTAATTTTGAGTATCAGGCTGTGCTGACAAGCACATACATGTGGGTGAGCTTGATGGACTAAAGACAACCTAGAGAACACACACACACATACTGGTTATGCACAGTGATGCTGGAAGGCTCCCCCCTCAGGGGTGTCCTTCATGGCTGGGAGATCCCTTCTGCACTCCTCAGACTGCATCTTCTGCTTCTCCCCACATGACCTGTGTGGAAGGGGAATCTCCACAAGTAAGCCAATGTCCTTCATCCAGGACACACAAATTGCCCATCTTACCCTGCCTTTGACTCTTAGACATTGCAATGTACTTTACGTGACATCTTGAAATCAACTTTGAATGTAAATTTATGAGAGTATGAAGTGATCAATAAGCAACAGCTCTGTCAAGAGTAGGAAACATGAGTCATCCACATCTGTGGAAATATGTGGTATGAAACAAATTCATGCATTTGTGCACAAAAAAACAAAAACAAAAACCCAAACAAAATACTCTAGTACTGCAACTACAGTTACAGAGACAAACATCTACCCATGTGGAATGTGTCAGTTGTCACTAGGGACTAATATCAGTGAAGCGATTCACTAGTATGGAGATCTCTATCATTATCCATGTGTTATTATGATGTAGAAAAGAATGCTCTTTGACAGGGTTTGTAGCATTACTGTCTTATAGAAAAATTTTGCTTTGGCTTACAAACCAGATCACATCAGTAACAAGATGTATGAAATACTAGAGCTTCATTTTTGCAGACACCCTCAGATATACAACTGAACATTAATAGTCTCATTGGCATGGCTGCTACCTTTAAAATGCAAACACTGCATACAGCTACATGCCAATCACTGACTGCTTTGGGATAAGAAGGGTTACAAAATAAACTTCATACCTATGAGCGCAAGTGTTGACAAAAAAAAAAAAATTCAGTCCGTATAAGTGAACATGTATTTTCTATGTTCAGAGTACTACGTTTGCTTTATCTTTGCATGCTTCTGATTTGTATTAAGTATGACTACATCCTTGTCTTGTCAAACAATTAAAGTGACAAAAGTAATAGCAGATGCTTCTTTCATAGGTAAAACTACGGCAAGCAGACCATAGCTTGCATTTTTTTACAGCTCCTCTATACAGCCTAGTAATTGCAAGGTAATTGAAAAGATCCTGATAATAAACTGCCAGTTCACTTTTTTTTCAGACAAAATAAATATATAACCCAATTCAGGCTTCATTTTAACAACACATTAGATGGTTTCCAACTTGTCTTGATTTTTGTTTTATTTTATGATTGTAAATAAACCCTGGAAAATTCCTTCCCAGATTTACCACCTGAAACTGCAGCTGTTGGCTGACACTATCAAAGCCTCGCAATTCCGAACTCACGTGCAAATCTCATCAAGCGCAGACACTTCTAATTGATTCCAGAAGTTTTTCTTTTGCTAAGATCAGCGGGCAGAAGAAGAATAATGAGCAGCTTTTAAGCAGAGGGGGAAGGGTGTTGAGCTCAGGGAGTGGAGATTTTAAAAGCTCCAGCTCAACTGCTCTGCCAGAAATGCAGAGCAATTTTACGGTCAATTGGCCAGAGCATCTGGAACTATACATCATAGTCCTTAGTTGATGGTGGTGAAGCCGACTCTCAAACTGGCTAAGTCTAAAATCAGTAATGACTCTGCTGTCACACCTAAGTGGAAACTAACTTAATCTACTGCCAGACTTTACTGTGACTTTTTCTAAGGGACATTATTCCCCTTAGGGCAGTTGTCAAGAATATTAAAAGTCCAGTCCCTGGGATACACTGCATGGCATAGCAAACTTTTCTGAATGAAGCTAACATAGAAAAAAACTATTACAACGCATGTTTGTTTAATTCCATGTGTGTTGACAAGGCTTTTTATCATAGGCAGCAGAGTTTCCTTCCATCCACAGTTTCATTTCTAAAATATATTTGAAATACACCAGCCAATCTAGTTATGGCATAGAGGCTGCATAAATGCTGAGGTCATAAATCATAGCACAGGGCATGGAGCTTTCACCTTAATGGAAACCAAATATGGGATATGGCTCTTTGAAATGTGGCACAGATGATCTTAACGAGGGACCAAGAAAAAATGCTACAG
Source organism: Passer montanus (assembly GCF_014805655.1). NCBI lineage: Eukaryota > Metazoa > Chordata > Aves > Passeriformes > Passeridae > Passer > Passer montanus. Next base: position 15,805,387 of record NW_024356505.1, on the reverse strand, counting down.
AGCAGAAAACTATCGTTGATGTGGAAATAAGTTCTTATGAGTAAATGTTTGTTTTATGTCTGTACTCATAAGTCAGTATTCCAACACTGGTAAATTATATTAAGAAACAAGTGAGGTAACAGCAACTCTTTGTATGATGAAAGGAAAAATAAGTAGTGTGATAATATATCACATTAAGAGGGACTTCTGTGGAACACATGATACAGTGTAAATCAGTTCTTTAATAAAGAGATATTTTATATTTTATCCAGACCAATTAAATTCTATGCCACAAGAAATACCAGAATTGCATCAAAGATCAGAGTAGCAGTCCATTTGGTATAGAATACTGTCTCCAAAAGTTTTTGGAACAGCTGCATCTACCAAGTTTAGATACTCTGGTGGAGTAAATAAGCTATTTGACCACAATAAAGCTCATTTCTACCTTAATTAGTTAAGGGTTGAATTACACCCTGCAGCACAAAATTCTGTATATCTTCCAAAGCTGGTTATATTTCTAATGTACCACATGCCCACATAGAAAAGAAAACAAGTTATTAATTTAAAACATCACACATATATAAAACCTCCCTTTTCCACCATGAAAGTTGCCCTAGATTTTTGTCCTTCCTACCTGTAAATTAATACATGCCAGCCAACGTGGCATAGCCAGGCAGCTCATTAAGTTGCAATGCAGAAGTCTGGATGAAAAGATTAACTCTTAGATATAATGCCTTAGCTACAACAGGGGTAAAATATAAATACATCAAGACAGACATCTATTTCCTCCTCCCTCTTCCTCACTCCTAGCCTCTTAGTTTAAGAGTCTAAGTTGCAGCTACTATGAGAGTTGGTGAAAATATTTAAAATAAGAGTTCCAACAACATGTCAATGGCTCTCATTTCTACTTGCTCCTCATTAGTACTACTGTCAAATAACAGCCAGTGTTTGACCAAATTCAGCTCATGGAATATGCTGGCTGATGCCAAACCAGAGCAGTTGGATGGAAACACTTTAAAGAGGTGGACCATCATCACAGATTTATTTTTACATATCGTGCCTGCTGAACTGTCACATAACTGAACACACAAGCAATGTTTTCTGCTACCTCCAGGTGGTTAGGAGGCTCCAGGCCCAGTCTGACAGAAAATGATTTGGCTTTAGTAACACACACAATCATCACATTACGCAGGCATGAAGTAATCAGCCTAAAGAAAGCTAACTAGTATAGGATGTGGCAGCACAGATTCTCAAAAGAAACACACCAGTCCTTCAAACCCGCCAAATATATTTCCTGTCACCAAGGTTTTTATTGACCTCCACCCAAGAAATAATTTTTTTAAGATATAAGAATTTCCTCATTTACCACCACTTTTTTCTTAAATAAACAAATAACACATAAAAAACTCAAACAAAGAAACAACAACAACAAATTCACTCCCCCCCCCTTCCAGATTCACCTAATCATCCATATGAAATCTATACAGGAAAAGGAACAGAAAATGCATGCTGAGAAATGTACACGGTTCCACCTCCTGTGGTCACTTTTGTAGTGAAGATAGCTTCAAATTATTTCTGTGGAGATGAAAAAGACACTGGGATCCTCATGAGTATATCATAGAATGAATTCAAATGCAATAGCAAGGAGGAAAATATATTCAAATAATCAGAAAAATAACATAATTTTCATAAGGAACCAAACCTGGTAACACACAACTTCAAAGCATCAATAGAGCTAATACTGTTTTTACTTGACTGCAGACACAGAAAACAACATATTAAGACTGCAGCTTCACAAAAGCAGAAGTCTTACACACCTGTAACACCATTTTGCTTCCTCCTTCCCTGAGCCTTAGTATTAAGAAACTTTCTTGCTCCACAGCAATTTGCATCACTTACCTGGAAAAAATCTTTGTCTGGTTAAGTCAGCCGAGTTGGCAAAGACAGTTAGCAGGGCAGCAAGGAGGGTAAGAGCCACAGGACACGACTGCTCCTACTACTCAGATTGCCATCCTCAGCTGCTTTTTTCATGCCCACCTGAGCTAATCTAATGGCAAAGTGGGAAAGGCTTGCTCCTTGTTTCCTCTGTTCATCTCCCTTCTCTCACTGACCCCCTAGTTTGCTCTCATTTCTTCTTTATTTCCCATTTAGTTTCCCCCCAGAAGGTGCTCCTCCTGATTCTTCTTATGAGCCAAACACAATCATTTTCAGTTTAAAGCACCTATTTTTTGGCAGTTAGAAGACCCTTCAAATAGTATTGCAAGGATATGTTCTTTAAAAATTTTACTAGTCCTAAAGCAGTCTTGAGAAATAAGAACATATGAAACATAGTAGCAGAAAATCCCCCCACGCATATGGAAAATAGTAACATACTTTTTCACTAATTATTGAACATGCTGTTGGTAAAATCAGTCTTGCACTTATCTGCTGCGAAGTCCACCATTAACTTAAGAATTCTGAGAAAGAATTGTTTGCTAGATTCTTAAAACACTTCTTTATCCTTAAGTAATCACACCCTTGAAGGCTTAATTTATAGAAAAAGTCAACACAAACTCTCTTACATGATGCTGTGCTTTCATTCTTTAACACTGGATTACTAAAGAATTGTTTATTTGGTAACACATAGGATGAAGATGTAAAGACAACCTTTTTGAGCATATTACAGGTTATGATTACTAGAAATATTAGATTAAAAAGACCAAAGTCAGCTAAATCTAGGTGTATGTTAAATACATGATATTTAGATGAGGAAAACAAAATTATTAAATAAATGTTTCAATTTACACCTCTTAAAATTTGTAAGAGAATGTGAAAGTGAAACAGCACACAGGAAGTCTAAAATCAAGTAGATTACCTATGTTATTATATTATGAAGGATAAACAACTTGGAATGATGAACAGAAACATTTTTAGGATACATTTTAGACCTAACTTCTGGGGAAAACATCTGTTTATGTATTTCTTATGCTTTCTGGTACTGCTGTTTCAAAACGATCATATCAATATTGAAGTAAGACATTACTGTTTGAAGACTTTTCAACATGAACTGAAAAATATCCAGAAATCTCTCAGATTTTTTTTTATTTTGACATAAATTCCATTAGACTCATAAGAATATGCCTACCATGCATATGATACATTGGGAGCAAAAGTGTATCATTTATTTTAAAAGTGGGTCATTCATTTTAAAATGGGGGACATTTTGAAGTTCATTACAAATATTCAGACTACAAAAAGGAAAACATTTTTTTATTGTGAAGATGGTGAAGCACTAGAAAAAATTGTCCAATGAGGTGGTAGGTGCCTCATCCTTGGAAATTTTCAGGATCAAGTTGATATGGGCTCAGAGCAACCTGATGTAATTGAAGATGTCTCTGCTAATTGCAGGGGATTGGACTACAGGATCATTATACTTCACACCCAAACTATTCTATTATTCTATAATCACAAAAGGTATTAATGTAATGAAATTGTTGATTTGTGATAAAATGTCAAGGGTAGAAATACTGGCATCACTCAGAAACATTATCTATTCTGGTCTTCCCAAGAGCAAATTATTTGAGAGACACCTATTTTTCCAGTATTTTCAAAGGAAAATTGTGTGCAAGTAGTTCTGTCTCTTCTAAAAAATGGACTAAATAGTCAGTGTCAAAGGACTAAAAAAAGAACAACAAAGAACTGTAATATGAAGGGTAAAAAAATAAACAAAAGGAAGAAACTATAGGTAAAGTATAGTAGAGAAGAACTCCAGATGACAATAATTACTTTTAGTGACAGAAACATGTAAAGAACAGAGAAAGAACCACTTCATTTTAGTTTCTTCTTCATGAAGGAGAAAGAAGCTATACAATTCCCTATAAACAATAGGAATAATAATTTAATATTTTTCTTCTACTCATTTCTTAATAAGAGACACTTTTATATATGAATTAAAAACTCAGCAGGGCAGGTATTGAGATGTATATAATGACACAATTCTCACAGACTTCAGTTAGAATATCCAAATAATTCAAGTCAGAAAACTATGTCTCAAGGGCAAGGTAAATTGTTCCAAAATTTTAGAATTTCTACTGTATTAGACTACTAAGGAAATTTTACAAACAATTTCCAAATTATATTTAAGTAAACATCTTAAAATACCTGCTAAATTCTTGCAGACTCTTATCAAAGGAATTCAAGAACAATTTGATATATACACCAAAGCTTTGACAATGTAACAAGGGGGCAGGGGGGAAATGATACAATTCTCAGTTAGTGGCATTTATCTAGCTTTAAATATTGTCCAATAGCTATTGTTTTCCAACCCAGACTGAAAAAAAACCAAACCAAAAAAAAACCCCAGAAAAACCTCCCAGACCCACAGCAGCAGTAGCTTTTTTTGTTTCATTTTTCTAATTCAATTTCCTTTACAAAAGCAGGAGAAGCGAGACCACTTCCAACTGGGAAAGACACTATAAATTTTGCATATGTTTGAAGTCAAAGGAACCATTTTGAACAAACAGTTCCTACTGTTTTATTTGATTTTTTTCTGACTTTAAGCCAAAGAGTAACTTTCTGATGAGGTTCTACTAATCTAGCCACCCATTCATAACCTTGTTGGTTATGAATAACCATTATTGTCTGGTAACCAACAACAAGTGGCTTGGTAATGTTGTTCAGATAGGAATACTAACAGTGACTATTGTTATTTCATTGTGATAATATTAAAAAGAGATATGAAATACCAACTCTACTGGAAAGGAAAATAATAAAAAGCAAAAGGCACAAACAGGATAAAAGTAAATGCTCAGAACACAAAGTTACCACATGTACCAGACATAGATCTATTTAGTCCTGTATCCACACTTTGTCAATGGCTAAAAGTCTGTTTCTGAGGCACAGGATTAATGCAGAACAATATACTTTATATTTAAGTCTTCCAGCCTCCAAGAATTTTCATATTTCTCCGATAAAAGGAGTATTAAACAATCTAAATTCAGCAATGCATTACTATTATCCACTTCAAAACATGTGGACACAAGTAAATTATTTTTGCAAGAAGTGGTAAATGTTCATGACCTTTTTTCCAAGGATAACTGGCATCTCAGTAGTGAACTAGAATAATTTTCTTACAAAATAATCATAAAAAGTGAAAAAAATGAGATAAGAAAAAAATAATACTATTCACATAGCTTAATGAAAAATAATATAACAAAATGTAAATGTTTAGTGTTTCTTTTTTGTAAAAAGATAAAAAATCTAGAATAATCAGCACAGACATTTTAAAATAAATATCTTACCTCATATGCATAGCCCAAGAAGGAAAAATGACTCCTAAAGTAGCCAAATTTGTAAACACCTATGAAGACTAAACAGCGTATGAATTCCAAAATTCCTGCTTTGGACCTAGAAAAGGGAATCAATTCAGATTAATATCCAATCTTTTCCTCTTTGCTAACTTCAATGAAAAAGAGAAAATAGAAGTAGTTTGTAAAGTCCTCCACTTACATCTAGTCATCCTTCTTAAACTTCAAGTTTTTCAAGTATATATGGTATATATAAACTTTTCAAGTTTTTATGGTATACACCTTACATTGACTTACAACCATGAATTAGCTGGTGGTGAGAATACCCATACTTGCAAAATATATTTGAACTAACATGAATGGAACTGTATCTTTAGTTACTGTCCTTTAATCTCAAAAATTACCACAACAAAATTCTGAGAACTGCTACATAAGTAGTTCAGAATCTTTTCAATGATATACTTATGTCACTTTTTACTAATGCCTCTTTATTAACTCCCTAGGTTATTCACACGTCTGGCATGTTGACATATTTTTTACCTGTCCTGAATTAAACTATTCAGTCCTTAAAAGTGAAAGGTATTCCTTTCTGAAAACATAATGAACAGCAGGTGCAAAGCAGTACTGGCACCTCAGTCTCAAAGGAAACTTTTATTCCACATTTCTTCTCTGTTAGGGCAAATAACTTCTTTGTAACAAAGTGTGAATGCTACTTACTCTTCTTTAGGGCCACAGTGCCCATATGGACTACTTCATAATGTATCTCATTGGCCTGGTGTATTCAAGATCCAATTTCATTTGAAGCTATACTGCTTAAGTTTAGTCTCAAGTCTACATTATCTTTCACATGATTTTGAGCCAACTCTGAGCTACACTGTGTGCTCTTCATATACCATCCTGTATCTGGCACCTGTGGCATGCTACACAGGGCTCACACAACCTGACCTTGAACAGGTCCACCTCACACTGTCCCAAACTCATGGACCCAGTAAATGCAAGCACAGAGGAAGACATGAAGAGCCCATCCCAAAACTCTTCTGCAAGGGACAATACAGATGTAGTCACTTGCTATGGGAACAATCCTGGATTTAGGTGCTGGCTAGTCATGTGTTATTTTCTAGTCAACAGACAGCCATGTGTAGGTCTGGGTGATTTTATCTCTTTATCTATATAATTTCTGAGATTTATATATAGTTATAAATAACCCATAATGAAAGAATAAAAAAACCCACATATTTTATATCTTACTTGTTCTCCATAAGTAGTCCAAAAGATACCAGGGACAGAATGATAAAGCCAATTCTCATGAGAACTGTTCCCTGTGATAATATCTGTTAAAAGGAAGACAAAAAATTCATTTAGAGTAATTTTCTGGAGAGAAATGGAGTTTTTATGGAACAGTAGCTTGAACTTACTCACTGAGTGAAGCAAATGTCCTCTTCTAAAGTAATTTGCTATTTTAAATTTTAGAGGAAAAAAAATCTGCTGTGGATAGCACTCATACTTGGAGTAACCACCTTCACAGTTGGTTCCTGAATACTGTATTAATGTTTAATGTTATCCTCTTTTGTCCCATGTGGTTTTTTCCCAAAGTTATTTGATTTCCTTTTGACTCTACTCAAGAGGGAAGAAATTTACTTCTAGATAAAAATCCTAGCAGCCCTGTTCTTTAAATTTCATATTATGTTACCAGATCTTTACAATAGCCATCTTTGAATCCCACTGCATACAAACGCCAATGTACTGGTAAGAATAACAACTCACATGACATGATTATATTTAAGATGAAACAAAATTAATGTTTTCCCTTCATGACAACTCAACACTTGGTTCCCAAGTCAGCAAAACTTTTCAGCTCATATCATTAATTTCAATCAGATTTAAAACACTTTTAAACATTAACATGTGTATGAGTATTTAGATGAATCACAGCATGAGGACCTCTGTCCTTAAAATTTACATCAAAATGACATAAACAAAATTCAGAAAAACAGAAATTATTTTGATTGTAAAGTTTGAATTTTTAATTTTTTAAAAAAATATTTATTTTGTATTCTATACAGCTGCCTTTGAAAATCAAATATTTAATCGGTTTCCTTTTTTCCCTCCCTGATTTTGTTCCAAATATTAGTTTTGAAAAGCTTTTGGGTTTGCTTTTTTTTATTAAAACAAAACAAAAGTATTTGATCTGACTGAGTTATAGAAATCCTTTCTTGCTTCAGCAGCAAAAGAGTTTATGAACAGCATCTTGCGCTTCATTTCCAGGCATTGGAAAAATAGAACTCCACAAACGTCTGCCCTGATTTCCATAAATCCCATCCAGTGACATGACCAACTTCCTTCGGTCATGGCCCCAACCCCTCAAAGAGATCTAAGGTAAGCATCTGTGAGCATGGGAGGCCACAGGAGGATACTCTCAAGTTTTACAGCTGTGTGAACTTAGAGTGCCCATGTTTGCAAAACACATCAAACCACACACTCAGTCTGGGCGGGTTTCTGTTGTTTTACTGAAGCATCACAAACACCTACTTAGATATCCTCAACAGTTATTGAACAAAGAAAACTCAATCCCAGCAATGAGCAAGCTAAGCAGCAGCCTCACCAGTTTACAACCCAGAACACAGTTCTCACAAATGACACCTGTCAAGCCACTCTGTTGCACAGATTTGTACCAGGTGAGAATCAAACTTATTACTGCATTTCCACATTACCAATCTGTTCCATTTCTCCTTAGGATAAACTTTTCATTGTTTGCAATAGGATAATTTTGTTTTGAAGTGACAAAATGTTTGGACAGAGCTTTTTTATAAAAATCAGATGCAGACTCTATTTGAATTTAATTAAATGAGGAGTACTTTAACTGCTCATCTAGCCATACTGAGTTCAACTTCCACTTCAGCTTCCTGTACAATCTGGGTCATACAAAAATTCAAGAAGTGAGCAAAGAAAAATATGATTTGGCACAGGTATAAGAGAACTCACCCATAAATTTCTTAGAAATGCTTTCCTTAAAGACTGTCCTCACTTTTAAGTTGAAAATTGCACCTTTTTAAAAAATCTACTCATTCTTGCCAGGTCAGTCTGATTTTTCTTTGTTTCCACTGTGATGTACCAGGTCCTGCAGACTGCCTGGAAAATGCTCCCACAGTGGTAGAGCCCTATTCTGAGAAGCAAGGTTTTGTATCATTTTAGGCAGGAAAAAGAACTAAACATCAAATCCAGATTTCCATCAAATCACGGAGTAGCTACATTACAAGATATGGCTAAAATCACACTTTGTGGAAAATGAATGCAACTGCAATGGTTTTCATACAAGTGCTAATTCCTGCCTTCAGGAAGGATTCAGTAGTACATGCTATGAATGAGCAAGGGTGTCCCTAGTTTCCAGTTTTAAAGAGCTGCATGATTTCAAACTTTTCTGGCTTTCCAGTGATCCCAAGCTGTCTAGCTTGTCCCAGGCATCGGGGTTTCCTTGTCACTACAGCTGCAAAAAACTGATAGCAGCAGATAAGATAACGCTGATTTATTCTACCTGCCTTTAAGTACACTGAAGTGCCCCAAAACCTTTCATTAACTTAAGCTTTTGCTGAAACTTGTGGAGAGAGTATACTGGGAATGTGGGAATAAGTTAAGCACTTTGGGAATTCCATTTCTTGCCATTAGCTAGACTGCAAGCCTAAAGACTACTGCATTAAGTCTATATTGGTACTGCATTAAGAGTTGGATTTGAGTGATGATGGCAATGCTTCCCAAAAGCAGGGGAAGAATTTTGTGTCATATTTTAGTGGTGGTTTTACCCATAACTTCTATCAAGGACTTTTTTCTTAGTTTAAAGATATATTTTAATTTATGTTACTAGAACAGGAGAAAAAAATATCCCCTACGTTTATCTAACACAGAAGAATAAGGCACAGACTAAGAACTTGACAGGAAATTAATAAATTTCAGATCCGTTTTAAACATGGAGTTCCAGGAAAAAAATGGGAATAGAAATACATTTCAATGTCTGATCGTAAATCAGAAGGACTGAAGCAACCTTATAATTTTTTTAAAATCAAACTCAAATATAAATAAGCCTTTATCTTTAAATGGTTAAAATGCTATATGAGGTTCTTTGGCACAATAACTACCTGAACCAGGTGTGATCATATTTTACAGACTTGTTTTTTTGAGGCCAATTTCCATTTCTCTTCAGACACACTCCTACTTGAACTAAACTGTTTTGAACACTAGCTATTTGTAAAACTCCTCATGGTGAGTATGGTCCAGAACGTGAAGGTCTGGAGGACTCTAAAGCACAACCTGCAGATCCTGGTTAACTTCAAATTGGCACTATCATCAGATTCACGCAAAAGCATGGCACTGTAATGCCTGAGTGTGGCAGCTTTCTACTTCCCAAAATTTCGGAGTGGTGAAGGCTGAGGCAGAAAGCCTTACTGGGAATCATGGAGGTAGAAGGTGCAAGTTACCCTTCACAGTAGGTACATGCACAACATTCACATACAACAAAATAATTTCCTCATTTGTACTGCTAGTCAAGGACTACCAAGAAATTTTCAGTGAAATACACCATGATGCTACCGGGAATAACATCTTTTAGAAAACCAGCCACATAGCGTAACTTTTACCACAGTTAGTTTATTTCCCTAACTTTCTCTTACAGTTCCAGTGGTATAGTAATATGCTGCCTTGATTCTTTTATTTGCTTTCAAACATGTATCACCCTATGAAGTGGATGCTGGCAGCTGAGGCATCCATTTTCTAGGCATTACTCTACCAAAATCAACAAAATAGTCAGTGGGTTATATCACTAAACTAACATCATATATTAAATCTATGCACTGCAAGCAGCACTGCAAAAAGTATGTGCCTTTTACACCTTCATTAGTGTTAGCATCCTTGTTCCACCTAAACCTAGTATGCATGGATGTATATATAAAATAAATGAGTATTTATATACTGGAGTATTTGTATAAACAGAGAAGCATGTGGAACCACAGCAGGTTCCCCAATTACAAGTCAGCCACAACTTTGCAATGTGGTTATTGGCTGCAACTAAGCAGAAAAAAATATTTCTGTTGGATTTTAATTTCATTTAAAGTTTTAAAAATATCTTTGAGCCTTAAAAAATGGGGGGCGGGGGGGGGGGCGCGGGCAGGGATTATAGAACTTAGTAAGAGGTTTACACTGCTTTGTATTCAAAAGAATGCCATAGCATTATTATTTTATGGGTTTTTAGTAATGGAAAAAACAATTCATTTAAACAAAGGAAATGTTATTTCAAATCTGTATTTAGATAAGCATTGAAATATTCAAAATTCACTTTTTATGCTGCAAAGAACCATTTTTTTTATTCCTTTGGAAGAATAACATGGATGCACTTTCTATTCCAATTTGTTCAGTGGTACAAAAGAGCTTCTAGGAATGATGTCAGCACATTACATAAGTTAACAGTTGCTCTGCTCTCACACATCAGATGATCAGATACATTCAAATCAGGAATGCTAATATGACGCTATGAATTTTATATTGTTAGGTGTCTTTAGCTGTATGAATTTATTTTAACTTAAAATTCATAGGGAAAAAAAGTTAATTCTTAGCAATACTACATACACTGTAATTGGTGATGCCGTGCTGAATGGATAAATTAATTGTCTTCTTAACTTTCAAGAGATCTATCTTACTAATTTCCATCCAATTGAAACTGCTCACATATTTATATAATTATAAGCACAGTAAATGTTATAGTATCTATTAACAATAAAAAAAAAGACTGCAAAACGTGTTTAAGGTGCCCTTCACTTTGATTTATATGATACCTGAAGTTCTGGAGCTATGAGACTTTTGCTTTGAATGTACTGCAGTTTTACCCTCCTAGCACTCTCTCTGGGACTGATCCAAATCCCATTTCTTCAAGGAGCTTTGGATCAGATCTAGATGTGCAGAGCTCAGAAAGCAATTTTTATTCACTGGATGTAGTGCAGATCACTATACAGAAAACAAACACTGTATGCTCTCTCCTGTGGAAAATATATATTTGTTCTTTCCTGTTTTGCTCTTTTCATAAGTTAAATGTAGGTCATTCAGACAGAAGGTATATGGTTGCTCTTTATGGATAGAGAAATTTAACACTTCTACAGGGCGTGAGACCAAACACTGAGCAACTGTAATCACTTGAGAAATGTAATAGCTGTGTGCTGTGTCTTATGGCTGCTATGAAATGGAACTTATACCTAAAGATGAGGAAAACAGTTAGTTTTCTCCATTTATGGAGCTATGCCACAGTTATGACATAATTCATAGCCAGACAGAACGTTCCAGTTGTATCCATAGACATTTCATAACTCAGTGTAGTGGAAAACTGATATTGAAGAAAGGTTTTTGCCAAGTAAAGTTATTCATACACAAGCTTCCTTCTCATGACAGCTTCCCCACTGTACTGCAGAACGATGCTGGAACTCTGCCTTGGGACCAGCACTTTCTACACCCACGCTGAAGGTTTATGTCCTGAGATGAGGTGCTTCCAGGCCCCTGGGCTCTCCTTCTTGTCCTTACTACCTTATTACCCTGCAGTTTTGTGCAGAGAATTTTCTAGTTGCTTTTCTACAATAAGTTCATAAATGGAGGATCTTCAGGATGCTTCCTCTATGACTGAAAGAATTTAGTGATTATGTGGGGCTTGGGTGCATTTTTCAACTTTTTTATTACTTATTCTTAAACAGCTGCAGTTACAGGCAGATAAAATAATATAAAATAAATAATATAAAATAAAATAACTTTTCCTTCCAGGACCAGAAAAAGGTAAAAAGAAGAAAAAATAAAATAAATAAAAAAAAAAGAACTCCTTAATTCTGGCTGCTAAAAGCAACAGGATGGAGTAAAAAACAAAACAAAACAAAACAGAACAAAACAAAACCCACCAACCCAACAGCAAAATTAAACAAATGGAAAAGCTCAAACACGGAGTTTGATTTCTATGCAAATGTAGGGATCTAGAAGTATTCTGGAAAATCTTGCAGAGGTTTTTCTCAATATAGGAACATTGGCAATCATGTATACTGTTTGACTTATGTATTTTGGAGGTATTTATTCATACCTTTGGCTTAATTTCCTGTCCTTATAAGAGACTAAGCCTCAGATGATTTAGTAATCTCCTAATTCCCTGCAATTGCAGTGTGACCCTTTGCAGAAGTAAACCTGGTACATAGAATAACTCCATACTTATCCAAAGAACATGCCTGAGGTAGCTTTTGTATTATACCAGGAATGCTACGTACAACAGTGTCCAATGAGGTGGGCAGGGGAAAGTGACTACTGCTGGCCAAGGTGAGCATGCCATGACAAGGCTGAAGAACCCAGGGAGTCCTTTGGGTGTTTACAGCCTGTCTGTGGCGATGTGGGTGACACAAACACAGCAAGAACACTGCTCTTTAACTAAGGGGGTCTTAGAATGGGTTTAAAAAGAGGACAAAGGGCATTTTATCAAACTAATAAGAATTTTGTGGTGTTTTTGTACATCTTGAGAGGTATTTGACTTATTTGTGGGAATATTATATCTATTAAATTCTGCTTCATAACTATGAAATTTTAGCTTTAGTACACGAGGGAGAGTTATAATGACAGAAAGAAAAAAAAAGGAGCTTGGAAGGATGTGAAACCTCGCAAGCAGTTAATATCTCATTTCTTTTAGGTGGACATGGCCTTATAGTTCACCTTCACAGGCTGCCAGGTATCCATAGAGGAACCAGTCACCATGGAGATTCCACCATGCAAGTCACTGGTGATAAATACATGCCTCTTCTTGCTGTGCTTCTATCAATGCTGTTGTGTGTTGGAGATTGGAAGAAAAATTTGCCCTAACTTTGTGCTACTCCAACTCTGAACTCATGCTGACACCAACCTAGCCATCTGCAAGCACTGCAAGACCATTGCAAACTTCCTTCTAAAGCCTGGGCATCTAATGGTATGACCAACCTTAACATTTTAAAACTCCGTAGTTTCAAGCCTCATGGGGTACTAAAAACTGAAACAGACACATACGTCTTCTAGGCAAATTATATTAAGTAAATAACTGACATGGTTATTAAAAACTGTTTACTAAATAATATAAAATGTATATTTAATAGCATGGAATTACATATATAGCCATTTATGCTAATTCTTTTACAGAATCTAGTTATTATTTTAGTAGCTCAAATAAGATAGGAGCTGGCTATAGAGCCACTGCACAGTCCTTTAATATTTAAACATGTTGTGTGTCATTGCTGTTAGCAGAAGATGTTATTTCATAAAGGAAGGAATTACTTACAGTCATAGAAGCAAGAAGTTCGACGTACAAGTCCACTATTACAGCAAAATGTACAAGTGCATAGCAATTAAGATAAGCTGGTACATGTGGATTGAAGGGAACTTCTTTTCCAGTGATCTGTATAAAGCAAAACAGTTATTTGCCTTCAAGAGTGACCTGCTCTGGCCTGTTGCTCCTTAATATTCTTTACACTTAAAAACACAAAAGGTGTGATAGCTAATTGAAGAAAGACAATCTATTGTCAAACTTATGTACTACCTTGTTTGAGACAGTTTAACTTTGTGTGTTTGTGCATGCCCACAGCTGAAAAAAGAGAAACTACTATACTCCATTGAAAAATTTTGAAAATCTCTTCAGGAAATGAATAATGAAAAAATAACTTTAAAAACACACATTTTCCATCAAATAAAAAGAAAAAAACACCACAGTTAAAACATTCATTTCCTTCAGTTTCTTTTCCCAATTCATCTTCCCCCATGCTTTATGACTGCTAATTTGCTAATTTAAAATAGCATGTGTAGAGTTTTTAACATTGATCCAGTAGCATTAAGAGGCCCAAGTAAATTACACACAACTGAAAGCCTGTGCATGTTCTATTTACCACTGGGATTTCCTCAGGAAGGCCAAGTCTAGGTTTGCCTGGTCCCCAGCCTGGCCCTTTGAATATGACAGAAAGCTTATTGCAGAATCCAGGTGTGGCCCAAAACGTGTTCCAAATATGAGCCAAGGGACGTAACTGAAAAAAAAAAGTAAGCTATTTTTCATTGTTCACAAAATAAAGATTAATAAAACATTGTATTTTATTAATTTTTAGTTTTCAAATAAATTATTTTTCAAACTCTGTAAAGAGAATAAATTAGAAATAGATGAAGACAGTTAACCTGGCTGAAACAGGCAAAAGCAATAAGAAGCCCTTGGCTAATTTGGTGAGGATTACAATGACTTCTGCTCAGAGGAAAATCTGTTTTTCCATCTGTGTCTCCTGTAATCACTCCTGAGTATTTAGTGGTATACTGTATAGCTATATTTATGCAGTATGATTCGGCTACTGGGACCTTGAAATGACACACTCTCAGTAATGAAATTACTTAGTATCTGACTGAAATGGATATAATTGCACATCCTCCTACTTTCCAGCCCTGACAGTAAAATTTGTCTTTCTTTGAGATTCCTCCTTGGATGAACAGTCATGAAAAGTAAATATGGACTTCACTGCTTCTCATGTTTTTGCAGAGAATTTTTACCTAGCTTCAGTGAAACCTGAACCAATAAATCTGAGAAGCACCTCACTAATTAGTTTTCTTTTCTTTTATTATATGCTTTTGTCTGTGCTTCTCTATATATTATTGCACTTAAAACATCTCATTCAATCCAACAACTTATATATCACTGTTTTAATAATTTGTTAATTTTACTGTTATATATGTTCATGATTACTTCAAGCTCGGCATATACTCAATGCAGGGATTAGGAATGGCTGTCACAAAATGGAATACTGAAGAAATTGTAGATAATGTAATTGACTGGTCAGCAATGCAAAGATAGCCTCAACTGTGCCTAAGAGAGGAGTTTCTTTTGAATATGACTGAATGCTGAAGACATCAGAATCAATGATGAAAACTGCAGCACCTGGACCATGATGGGATCAAATGAATTTACTGGATGTGTTAAGCCATATACAACTTTTGCATCTTCAGCCTCAAATGTTCCTGATGGAAGAAGAAAACAAAAGAATAACAAACAATCAAATTCAAAACTATACATATTTTTCCACATTGATTTGACATGACAGAGAACACCTTATTTTACTCACCAAATATCCTGTCCCAGATAATGAGCGTGCCACCATAATTTTTGTCAATGCAGTAAGGATTTCTACCTATAATAAAAATCAATTATGAGACAAGTAATAGGATAAATAAGACAACTAGGAACTGAATTATGAAGAAAGAATCATCATTTGAATCACCTTATAATCTAAAAATAACTTTAAAAGATAGCTAGCCCACCACTCCTCATACTTATATATATTTTTTTTTTCTTTAATAGTCTTATTGCTCTCTTTCTGTTCAGATTACAAATCCAATGTGTTGTGCCCAAAATTTCTGTGAAATTCTGAGACTAAAACCAGGTCAAAATATATTCATAGAAGACAAACTAAAAAGCAAGCAAAAATTATTCCATCAGTTTATACCTAAGAAAATATATGTTAAATACATATATGTGTAGTTATCTCATTAATATCTGTCAGGTGTCTCTATCCTCTATGTCCTATGTCTGATCCTGCACTAATAATTTCAGTGTGAGGAAAACTGATCCTTCTATGTTTTCTAGGGAATGTATTTATAAGCAGTCCTCTCAAAGTTATGAGTGAAGAAATATTGGTTATACATCCCTAAGTTTGTGGAGATAGTCTGGAGCAACTGTACAGCCCCTGATCAGTTCTATAAAGATTTTGCTTAATTCAAATCAGGATGAGAACATTAGTTCAGATTTACAGCGGAGCAAATAAGAGCAGAGTGTCTCCCTGAGGATTATCAGTAGTTGTGCAAATTTTAAGAACTAGACACAGAGCACCACCACTGTGGATCCTCCAATTTTTTTTAAACTTACTATCTCTGCACACTGAATGAGCTAAGGACATCTGTGAAATCCACTTCTGTGTCTCAGATATGTTCATGATATTTTACACAGTGGAGTTATTAGTAAAATTTACACATGCAGTACAGTCTTGAAGGCCTCTGAATACTCATAAAAATCAACCATCATGCACTTCTGTGAAGTGAGATTTACCAATAATTCAAACAGGTGAAATCAAATTCCACTAGAATATTTAAAAGTTCTTCTAAAACCTAGCCATGTTTTTGACATATACAGAACTTGAATTTGAGTGCAAAAGTGTGTTTGTTGATAATTCAGTAGTCAGGGAAGGATGAGATATTTTTCTATCACTCTTCATGCTTAGAAGTATTGATTTCTTTTTTCTTAAAGTCTTCAAATTATTTCATGTTATCCAGACTTTATTTCTGATCAATAGTTAAACATAAAAATGTTTAAATCAAATGTTAGTTCTGATTATATTATTTTAAAAGCTGTGAAATTTCTAACTGAACAGGGACCACTTCAGAAGTAGAGGTGAAATTTAAAATCTTTCTGTAAAACTGATTTTACAGTACAATTTTACTATATTACTATACAAATAGTGACCCTGAGGAAAAAAAAGGAGTAAGAGGTTCCACTTTTATCTTACCATGATGAACTCTATGATGACTGGGAGTATTAAGTATCCATTCCAGAGGCCCAAGTTTGGTGATAACCTTAAAAAATGTAATGTTTTAATAAACCTGAAAATACTGTATCAGACCAAGAAGAAGTAGGGAAATGAAGGAAAAGCTAAAGAGAAGATATTCACCTGGAGAACTGCATAAAAAGACAGAAATGCAATATTTTTTCTGAACCATTTCACTGCATTACAGTTACAAAAATTTTTCATTTAAAATATTAAAATACAAGTTATAAATTAAATTCATTTTTGATCCAGAAGCTAATTAATTTTGGTCCAGAAGTGAATTGTTTTTATCATTATTCCATGAGAATCTCTGAGACAATTGGCAATCATGAACTGATAATAGGATGGAATCACAGAGAAGGGATTGTCCCAGTGTACTAAGTACTGGTGAGGCTGCACCTTGAGTACTGTGTTCAGTTTTGGGCCTCTCACTTCCAGAAAGGACATTGAGGTGCTTGAGCATGTCCAGAGAAGGGCAATGGAGCTGCTGAAGGGTCTGGAAAACATGTCATGTGAGAAGAGACTGAGGGAACTGGGATTGTTTAGCCTGGAGAAAAGGAGGTTTGGAAGGACTTCACTGCTCTCTACCTCCCTGAAAGGAGGTTGGAGTGAGGTGTGGGTCAGTTTCTTCTGCCATGTCCCAAACAAAAGGACAAGAGGAATGGCTTTGTGTCAGAGGAGGTTCACATTGGATATTAGAAAAGAAAATTCACTGGAAGAGTGTTTAGGCATTGGAATAATTTGTTCAGGGAGGTGGTGGCGTCACTGTCTCTGGAAAAGTTCCAGAGGCATCTGGATGTGGCACCTGGTGGATATGGCTTAGGGCTCATTCTGGTTGTGCTGGGTTAATAGTTGGACGCTCTGGTCTTGAATCTCACTTGCAACCTCGATGATTCTGTGATTCCATACAAATTGTTTCACCCATTTTTCTTATTCATATCCAGTGACACTGCTTGGGATTCAGTGCAACTCTATGATACCAATTTTGCAAACACTTTATGTCTGCAAATAGCTGGCACTGACCAGATGAAAGAAAACAAGAAACAAGAAACAAGTACTCCTTCCCCATTCAGTACATTTGACTGCTTGCTTCTTCTATCAGTAGCCTTCTTTTACCCTGGCAGAAATGCATTAACACAAGAAACCTGACTGGGAAAGTGATGCAAATCAAAACTGCTTTTGTTTTGTTTTTCTAAGTTTAACCGGATCAGTTCCTGATTTTGGTCCAATATATGGTCACAAATACAATGTCATGAGTTGGAGGCATGAAGAGACAGTAGATCAGCATAAATTCATCACGGAGCTACAATGACTCAACAGTACAGAAAGATAGATTTGATCATTTTAGTGCCAATCCAAAAATGACAGAAAGTATCCATTGCCAAAAGCCATCTCTAGTGTTTCAAGATTTGTCAGAAAATGCTGACTAATTAAGTTTGTGTCGATGGGCTTTCTGCTAAATTAGGTACTCTCAGCTACCATGGAATTAGAGGAAAGCCAGCACTGACTTCAAATTTGGTGCTTTGGTTAGTTCAACAGAAGTGTGTGGACAAATAAATAAATAAATAAATAAATAATAAAAACTAATTCTGACTAATAACAGTGGAAATATTTTCTTTGAACACAGCAATCATTCTTTAAGCCCAAATAGAAATCCATCTATCACGAACTGGTGCAATCACTGGATGACCAAAAAGAACATCTATTCACAATAGATTCTGAAACAGTATCTATTGACCATGTCTGATTATGGCCATAGTGTCTTGCAATTAAAAGGAAGCAGGGAGCATTAAAGCAGCTGAATAAAAATGCTTAGACCTTAAGAAACAAATCCAAGAATCTAGAATTCTTTTCCTCTTAGAGAATTTAATTAGTAAATTTTATATTCATACTGCCAAAAGGGGTGACCTGTAATATAATAACAGAGATAAGATAATAATGGCAAAAAAAACCCCCAAACAACATTTAGAGGAACAGTCATTACTCATGAGAGCAGATCCATTAATCAAAAAAGGATTTTCATTCCTTTAAGGTTTACAGAACAAAGTCCTGAAATACAGCACTTCCATGACTCTTTCATTTACAGTTCTGCAAGATAATAAAAGGAAAAAGTAATATTTTTTCATTTTTTCCCCTCAATAACTGCAAAAAGAACATCTACTTAATTGGTTAATAGAGAATTTCTGTAATTAAAGGAGTATAGAAATACAAAAATTCTTCACATACATAGAACTGTAATATTTGGACCATCTTTCTCAAAATCCTGCTCACACTTGACTGGAAAAACAGAATCCTGAGACAAGTTTGTTTTGTTTCATTTAACTCAGAAGCCAAGAACAACATAAGTAGGATCAGCTCTCCCTCAAAATAAGTTCAAGTCTGAAAAGACCACCTAAAAGTAAGAAACGATCCATCATTCGTGCTAGTTCCATTTTCTGCCTTTCTCAAGCAGAACATCCCACTGTTTCAAGATATGTGAGATGTGACCATTAAATTAATTTAATCTCAGAAAAATGTTTTGAATTGAACTGCAGTCCAGCACCTGAGAGAATACTGATTTATCTAATAGACCACAACTAACTTTGATCCAGTTGGTTTTAATATATTTTGAGCTTAATATTTTAACAGCTTTTGTAAAAATAAACCAAGTGTGCACGAGGAAAGCAAGGAATCAGTAAGGATTAGAAGTCTTCACCTTTATCCTACAGGTGGATTATAACAAAATATCCTCAGAATGAATGCCTTCAGGTCTCAATATCCAGCTGGTTGCATTAAAATTTTAAAACTAAAATTCATCCTTTTGAAAGTCTACATAGTACATCCTTATGCTGAAGCAGAACTTTTTGTCTTGGGACTCTCTAAGAACCTCAGGGTAAAACTTTATGTAAATTTATATGCAGAACTTTAAATACATTTTTCTGACTAATAAGAGTGGAAGTATTTTCTTTGGATAATGAAACCGGTCTCATCCTTTAAAACAGACTTTCTTTGAGTGATGAAATTTAAAAATCTACTGAAATATCTTCTCTATGTCGTAATTAGTGATTGATATCCAAGCCTACTTTGATTAATTGTTCATTCAAGGTCACTTTCATTGGAAAGACATTTTAGCCCCACTCTGAGGAAAGTATCATCTGAGACAACAATCATAACCACAAGACTTTAAAGCTCAGAGGGGATGCAAAACTCTCTACCTGATGAACAAAAATCTAGTATGTTGACATTAGCAATCCATAAATCAATGCTTTGGCTGAAACACATAAAAAATATTTTTTCACCATAGTCAAAATAGTACATGGTGTCATTTCTAGAAACTTCCTTTGCCATCAGTAAGTTTACTTGTAGATATTTAGGTCGTTCCTAAAAAAAAACATTAAAAACTGTTGTCAGAGGAAAAACTTTGGTGCCAAAAAAATTATAAATGCATAAATGCTATAAATATAACCATATATATTTCCAAGATACAGAAATATATCACCACTGAAAAGCTGAATTTTGAAAGCTCTTGCAGCACTTACATGTCAAACAACATAGCTCTTTTGTTTAAATTTGTTGAATTTTTCTATATTCTGCCATCCTATCTGGGGCAAAACTCCTACAAGGAGATTTTTCACCTAAGTAAATTGGATAGGATAGCAAGACCATTTTTACCAGACAAGATTCTGACATGGTCATGTCAAGCTGACAGGAACTTACTCTAGTCATATTGAAAGAAATTAATTTAGTATGAACTGACTCATAACAAAACTTAATGTGTTGTAGCAACAGCCCTGATTCAAAAGAATATCCAGAGAGAAGAAAGGCAATGGCAGGCATCCTGCTTACCCATCTACCTTTCATCTGTCAGTCTACCCTCATTTCTGTGTCTTTATTATGTCCAGACATTTCCCTTGGAGAATGGCAATTTTAAAGGAGCTCATAAGCATTCTTTGTAGCAGCAATCTGGCTTACACTGCAGTTACAACCAGTCACCAAAGCACATAGACCACTAAGTTTCAGGCACTCAGACAAAAAAACATTTTCAGCTTACAATACCATTGTATTCAAATTGGTTTCTGAGAGTAAGAGCTTTCAAGATGTTCACATGTCAGGAAAAAAAATTTTTAAAGAACACCAAACAAATGTGGTAAGAGGATCAGCTTAGTTTTTGATGCTTGCAATTGGGATTTTCATTTTTAAATATCTGCTACATTAATTTTTGTATCTGACCTTTTCATTGGATAGTATTCTAAAAAGTAGAAAAAAAAATAGTTGAAATGCCGTTGTTCAATAAACCTACCACCGGTACTTCAAAACTTACTTCATATAACTCAAAAGAAAAAAGTCTGCTTGTGGATATAAAATATTCTTATTCTATACATCATCAACTTAAAGTGATTTGGGGAATACAGCAAAATAGCTACTGATCCCCTAAAAGTTGAAATACCCCAACTGTTGTCCAGTGATAACCTTATCTGTATTTTGGCCATTATGACACTGAAGGTTTACATTTGTGTTTGCTTCCCTGATACAAACACCTACTGTTCTAAATCAACTCCTGTCTGCAATTTTTCCCTTCTCAATTAACACATCATGTGCACCTAAACTCCCATGCCAGTGACCCAGAGATGAACTGCAACATTCCAACAAAATTCTTTTCCTGTTTCCTTTATTTTTTAACATCCCATTGCCACAAAAATTATTTTTCACTTGTCAAAATCCCTACAAATGGACTCAATAAACTACCTGCAAATCAAATATGTAGGCATCTCATATATATATGTTATAAAAGTTTTTTCCACAAAACATGTATTCTTCTTTCTTTCTTTTCTTTAAAAACCAATGCATTTCCTCTGTTGTACTCAGGTATCACTAAACAATAAAGCAGAATTACTGACAATAACTGAAGCAACTCCAAAAGCAGTGTACTAAATCAGGCACACATAGAAATACTTTTCATACATTACTGAATAAAATATCCTGGAATTGAAATCTGCAAATATAAATGATAGAAACGAAATGGATTTTTTTTCTACAATAGTGGTTCTTATATAAAGATGTTTCCATTGTGACAGCAATCCCTCGCCTAAAGGGAAAGAACATTATGCAATATCTCTTGTGGCATGTAAGCACCTCCGTTTGCGGTCTCAGAGTTTGTCAGCACCAAGGGAAATCTTTATTGCCTGGTACCTGCACCACTTCAATGTAGTTCTTGTTTAAGTAATGAGAAAAAATCGTGACATGAAATCCAAGGGAAACTTTACATCTTGTGTAACAACTCCTCCTGTCACCACTACCACATGAATCTTTACTTAGCTCTGTTTCAACGTCAGTGTTAGGAAGGAATGTCAACTGAGTAAAGCAAACAACCTTACAGTAAAACTATTCGCACATAAAAAGTTCAGGGTTGTTTTTTTTTTCTTTGAGCATAAGGAAAGCTGCTTGTGGTGCAACATTACTTTCAATATCATGGTGTTACTGATCTGCAGGACAGAAGAGGGTAAATTCATCCCTGGAGCATCACTACAGAGCACTCTGAACTTTACTTGGGGCTTTCTGTTAGACTAGTTGGTAGTAAAACACATATTACCAGTAATTTCCTCATCAAAATCAAGGTAAGATTCTTATTCCTGGTATATAAATCTGTATTTCAGACAGCCTGGTGGGGAAATTTTAAAATATGACCTTAATTACATTCCCCAGTAGAGCTGCTGTGTTAATTCAGGACAACACACCCATGTATTTATACAGATGGCTCTGGTGACCAGATTTGCCATGTAAAATCTCTACAGGGAAGCTGAGGAAAGGCAGAACTCCTAGGATATGTGCTCGTCTGCCAGTTTCACACTTTGAAATCCTTGGCAAACTCTGATTTATACACCGCCAACTGTTTTCCTATCTGATTAGGCAGTTTTCTACTCCAGTAAGCATGTAAAATGGATATAGCTGAATTTCCACACTGAGGAGTGAAAAAACAATATTTATAGTTTAGAAATAAAACAAGTGAGAGGAATCAGGCATATTGGGATCATAAAGAGTTTCATAGAGGGTGAATTTCTGATAAATCTGGATTGTAGGAATGGGAGGTGAAAGCCTAGTTTTAACAGACAGTGTGGTTTAGGGTGTATTTATATAATAAACACGCAGACTTTAGAAATGTGTCTATAATAAATTATCTTGAAGGCAGGCTGTTGTCACTTTCCATTGTTTTACACCTCAGCTAGGAGGTAAGGTTTGAATCAAATTGGCATCTTACATGAATATTTAAGTTAACTGTTTCAACAAATGGATGCAAACTTTTTGTTTTCTTTATAGGTCCAATTATGCCTTGTGGGAAAGGTGAGCACATATAGGAAATTTCAATCCATTTTTCCACTAAAAATGAAAAAACTTACAGTAACTGATTGGTTTAATTGCAGCATTACAAATAGCAGAGCATGGAGCAAGTCACACTTTCAGTCATACATCAAGTTAAGCATTTTAAACAAACTCCAGGAGAAAAATCACTATACAATTTCAGTATTTTTCAGCAGCCTGATGAATACATTCTGGCAATTGCAGGAAAAAAACCCAAAAGTCATAAATCGTTATGCCAGCCCTGAAATAAACTAAAATATAGCCAAGTGAGGCTCTTCATCTTCCTTTCTAAACAGATCAAAAAATAGTCAGCAGCCTATACTTTGTGATTTTAACAAAGAAGTGCCTTTCAAATTTTCTCTTGGCTTTGAAGCTATAATTAAATAGATTCTCACTGAGTATAAGCCATGAGAAAAACTCAAAAGTATTATATGCAATGTGTTAAGATGGAAAAAGAGGGGTTTTTGTAAAAAAGAACAGAATCTCTAATATTATTAATGTGGTATCCTTTCATTATTACATTAAATTTATTTGCTAAATGAGTTGTTTAGACTCTTTTTCCAGGACCCAGAATGTACTGAACTGTGTTACATCTCTAAGTAGTTCACTTCACTTTTATCTTGATAATTCTCCAGGGACCTAATAGACAGAAGTGACCTAAATAAAATTCTTTAAGTACAATCTTTAGTTTTAGGGTTTCTGCAGGCAGATTAGCAATAGTCAAGCTCACTGTTGCTGAAGTGAACATTTCACAGCTGTTTCCTGCAAGAAGTCTTTGGTGCAAGGAACAGAAGCCAACACTTAAACTTCAGGACTTTACTATTAGGATCCAAATTGCAGTTTCTGATTATGTTCTTGTTCCATAAACTTTTTGTTTCTGGCCTGACTTCAGCAGGGATAGGGGAGGGTTCTTCTGTCTGGATTGCTGCCCATCAAATGCAAACCACCAACATAACCCTAATTATCACGGAACAGCCACCTTTGAATGAAAAAGTTAATGGCTCCTGTGCTGCAGGTTGAATTCAGAGCTATTGGGTGCACAGCATTATTAAAATAGGAGTTTACACAGACTTAAAATAGGCGGCTCATCCTGACACTACTAAAGTGGAGCATTGGCATTCTGAATCATCACTGAGCTTTTAGGCGCCAAGGAAGGAACTCCAAACTTCATCCTGCTATGTTTTTCCTGATTATACTCTGTTCAAACACAACCTACACTTAGCAGGACAGGAACAGTGTGCTCTCTTATGAATGTTTTATTTTCTCTCTCTTTTGTTATTCTTTTTATTTAAAACAAAAAGCAGAGTTATATGCCTTATATATCTAGAAAGACAATACTTTTCTCCCCTCATGGGGCAAGTGAAACACGGAAAACTGGAACTTATTTTACAGTTATTGCAAGTATTTGTGTTTAATGATAGTGTTGTCAGCTTTGCCCTTTTCTGCGCTCTGGCAAGTGCAATGATGACAAGACTTTGATCCTACAGGTTGGTCAGAAAATCTAATAAACCATTTTGGCAGACAGGCTGGATTGAAGCAGTGAGATCTCTTTGTTGCTTGGAATCATGCTTAAGTTTTAATGTCTATATTGCATATATAGCCTATCTGGACCTACAAAGTCACTGTCTGCATTAAAGAAAGTATGTTTATCTTCCTGGTGTTTTTTGAATTTGTTCTCTTTCTCTCCAGAGTAAGCATGTGATTTGAGAGTTTGCAGCAGACAAATGAATTTATGAGTGATAAAAGCATCAGCAATCAGGAATGGGGCAAGAACTTTGTTTTGTAAACCAGAGTTTGGTTCTTTATGCAAATCAACAAACAATTCTTTTCCTATTGTTTTTAAATAATTTCTTGGATCTTTGTTACAGTAAGAAAGTATACAATAGGCTGTGGATGATGTCACCTGTTTCTAGGAATTCCAGTTAAATCACCATGTCATTGAATGTTCACTGACATAATCTTGAACATCAGAGTAGGAGAATGGCTGTAATCACCTCTAATTACCTTCATCCCTTTGATCACTTTTAACAAAAGTCTTCTGAATGGTAAGTCTCTGATTCCTTGTAACCTGAAAGGGACAGATGTGCGTGTTTCTAATTTAAATGAAAGGGAGCATCAGACAGAGCTGTGTCTATTTTTGGCTAACATGGCCAAATTAAAGGAAAGAAATTCATTATTTCATTAAATGAAGCAATATACTAGAATGAAAAAAATAAAGATTTTCTTGGCATATGGTATTTGAATTCAAAGTCACCCTCTAGAATCGAATTCAAGAGATACGGCAGTTCCACAATTCTACTCAATACATTGGATCATTACTGATTTTACCTTTTACAGGTGATGCTTTGTAGATTAAGAAAAAATCAACCCCCCCCCAAAAAAACACAAACCAAACCAAAATACTAGCAGCAAAGTCTTATTTCTTGATAAAATTTACTTTTCCATTTTGAGAAATGGATTTAAAAACTACTTGAAATAGATGAAATAGACTTTGTAACATTTTATTTTCAAATCCTGGAATCCCTTATTGCTTATTTAAATTAGACTGCAGCGCACAATGCAGAGAAAATAGGGCCAAGAAAATTGAAAAATAAAATTTTCAAAGAAACAGACCAATCTCAATTGTTAGGACCTGGAAACTAATAACTGAATATTTTGTCTATTGTTTCATCCTGTCACTTATTTTTCACAGTGTCTTGATTACAATTCTTTCACCCAATTCTTTCACCATCCAATAGACTTTTGTCTCAAACAGCTTCTGCTTGAAAAGACAAGTAAGTCCTCTAGAGTTTCAAGAATAGCTTTTGCTATTGGTATGATGGTAATCACAGGTGTACTGTACTCAGAAAAACTTATGTATACTTTTTTAATGCATGCTTTTTATCTATTTTCCTTTCTTTTACCTGGTTCCTCAATCTGCTTGTTTAATTTCCTTATTGTAAAATAAAGTCAAAACAAAACAGGGTTTTTTTTCTGAATCTGGCTATATTCCTAGACATGATCTGATTGATGCAAGAATTTAAGGACTGGGCCACAAGAACTCACCTGAACTCAGGGACCCCAGATGGGCTGTCCAGGGCATGAAAGCAGGAATAATTCCCAATTTCTCTCTTTCAAAGCTTTTCATTAAAGAAAATTGAGCAGAAGCCAAATGTAAAACAACACTTAGACAAAAACTTAGACCAATACACAATGTGCCTGCATAAGTGAAAAATATCCCTTTGACAAATACCATACATTTCCTCAGCAAGTTTCAGTTTTACCAATGAGTGTTTTCTGATAAAACTAACTGTATTTCTCCCTATATCTGTAGCAATTTTATGCCTCTCTTTCCAGTCTGCATGAGGTATTGCTAAAATTATTCCGATTCCTCACCTGTTTTCACCCATGTTACTTGTGGTTAATAGTTGTGGCTCACCTTTTTCTCCTCCCAGAGTTGGATGAGGTAGAAAGACTTAAACAAGGTGAAAAGAGATGCCTTAAAAAACCTGACTTCTGTGAGCATGCTAAAGGGCAGATCATATTCTTTCCTTAAATTAGAAAATTAAACAGCAACTGGTACATGTCAAAGATCAAATAGGCAAGGAATAATCTGCTGCTGCAATTACTACCATCAGGGACTGGATCAGTCGATACTTTTTAAATACAGTTTGACATCTCATAAAAATTACAGCTAAACCAACAGAAACTAATTTCTGTTTTTCACAGGTGTCTATCAGGTTATAAACACACCTAACTTATTGGTTGTAATAAATGCATAATGGAAGGATATAGTTTAATATAAGCCATAGACCTTCTGAATCACCTGCAAAAATAAACTGAAATGGAGTATTTCTGTCTGTCACTAACAGTCCTGAAATACTCTGTGGCTTTTGAAAAATTAGTTTTTTAGTGTCCTTTGACTAAAGTATTTTTCTTTTACTTCTCTTATGATCTAGATGAGAATGGTCTGTCTGGTCACAGAAGCATTTCTCCCAGACTATTTAAGAGTAGATCTGAGCCATTCAATTGACCTGAACAGTACTAGATAGAACAAAAAATTATTTTTTGTTCTTGATTTACTGAGATCACAGAACCATAGAATCATTTTGATTGGAAAAGAGCTTTAAGATCATCAAGTACAATAGTTAACCCATCACTGTCAAATGTTTTCCTCAGGGGTCTTCTTGGGTTATCTTTTTTTTTTCCATTTCTCATTTAAATAAATTACTAGGAGTTTATTTCAATGCTTTGGTGCTACTTAAGATATTTATTTTGGATCCTTGACAAAATCCTGTGATAATTTCAGATTGTCACGTACATGATGCAATATTCATAGAATCATTAAGATTGGAAAAGACCTACTAGACCATCAACTCTGACCTTTGATTAAATACCACCACATCACTTAACAATAGCACTGTCATGTCCAGTCATTTCTTGAACACTTCCAGGGATGGTGACTCCACCACTTCCCTGGAAGCCTGTTCCAATGCTTAACCACACTTTCAAATAATATATTTTTCATTATGTCCAACCTGAACCTCCTCTAGCACAGCTTGAGCCCATTTCCCCTGGTTCTGCCACTGGTTGCCCTGGAGAAGAAAACGGCTCCCACCTAGCTGCAGCTTCTTTTCAGGCAGTTGTAGAGAGGATAAGGCCCTCCTGAGCCTCTTCTTCTCCAGGTTAAACACCCCCAGATCCCTCAGTCACTCTCATAAGGCTTGTGCACCAGACCCTTCACCAGCTCCATTGTCCTTCTCTGGACAGGCTCCAGAACCTCAGTGTCTTGTGGTGAGGGGCCCAGAACTGGACACAGGATTCAAGATGTGGCCTCACCAATGCTGAGTACAGTGGGGCAATCCCTGCCCTGCTCCTTCTGGCCACACTACTGCTGATCCAGGCCAGGATGCTATTGGCCTTCTTGGCCACGTGGGCACACACATTTGCTCATGTTCAGCTGCTGTCAACCAGTACCTCCATATTCTTCACTGCCTGGCTGCTTTCCAGCCACTCTTTCCCCCGCCTGTAGCCCTGCATGGGGTGGCTGTGATCAAAATGCAAGACCTGGCACTCGGCTTCAAATCTCATCTTTGGTCTTGGCCCACTGATCCAGTTGAACACAAATGCCTGACGTAAGTCTCAAAGTTGTATTTTCACTCTAGCATACACAACTTTATTAATTTCAGGCATGTCTTTGCTGTATCAATAGTCCATTCTAATAATAAACAATAGCAAAAGAATCCAGCACCAGAAAAATAGTATAATTTTTATATAAGATTTATAGACCTTAAAATGCTGTATTATTCTATAGAAAATGACAAAAACCAATGTATACCAAGCATGTAGGAAATACAGAAGTCTAAATGAGGTAGAACAAATGTGTACTTTTGATCTTTATGATACTGTAGTCACAAGAATATACGAGTCACTTGAGTTAAAATAAAATAGACCATGTCTGATCTGCTGGTAGTAAAGCTGGAAAAGCACTGACATAACAAATAATGAGACAGGTCAAAGTTATAACACAGGAAACATCTCTTAATATTTTTTTAAAGCAACACTGGACACATGTAAAATTTAAGTATAGGAAAATACCAGGGATTGTATTTGGCTATAAGCTTTTGCTCTAGGCTGAAACATGGCATAGAAAGCTTCAGAAGAGCATGATCATTCTTTTGTAATTACTGAATTCAATTTAAACTACTCTCAAAACAATACATCTTCCCTCAGAAACTTTTTCATGTACTTAAATTCTTTCCTGTTACTTATACACACATTTTTTTCTTCTATAAAATAAAAGAATTCTGCATGTATTTTTCTCTTCAGGCCTGTATAAAAAACAGACAAACCACCATCTATTAAGGAAGAGAGATTTTTTTTCCCCCCTTCTATCTTACTAGATTTTATTTTTCTTAAAGAGAAAGACATGCAATCAAAAGTCATGAAGTGACAATTTTCAAACATCTTTGACTAGTCAATGTGGGTCCAAACTGTATCAGGGAATTGCTACTGATGAGAAGCAATAGAAGCCTGGGGGAAAAAATTTATCAATTGCTTCTTCATGTTACAAGCAAACTATTACATCACTATAACATTATATTGGCAGACTGGAAATAATGAAGTGTGCCTCTCCTAGACCCCTAATGACATGTAACAGCACCCTCCATGGGCTCCCAGGGGACATCAGAGCTGCTGGGGGATGATAAATATCTGCTCTCAGAGCAAGGGCGAGCAGCACTTACTGAGACAGGATGCTGTTTGCTATAGAACCCCAGGCTACAGCCCTGAACAATCTCTGTATGTTAATAAACTGACAGAAACAGAGACCTGAAGAAAGGATATTCATATTAATAAAATCTGTGTAAGAAAATTAGGATCATTAAAATCCAGAAAAGGACTGTTAGGAAAAAAAAAGAGCAGCAGTAGCTTTAAACAGTTAAATTGTGATAGCTGTTGCAAAGAAAACCCAGCATAATGGTGAAGCATCATATTAATTTCACCAAAAATATAGGGTAACATAAGCCTGAATGGCTGATACCATTTCCCTTCCTTTCCTTACTTTTTTCTGTCAATGCCTTGCCCCTGAGAGCAGGAAATCTGCTAATACATGGTGTAACCCTGTTTCTATTTCGACATAATTTTTGACCTTAGAGCATGACTCCAACATATTTCAACCGATTTCAGCTGTGCTATAAAATCAACAATATCAACATTAAGAATAACTTCCCTTGTAAGCAAAGTTCTATGAGTGGATCAACTGGATTAATACAAAAGATCCATTGTTTTTCTACCAGCACCATAATTTAATAGTAAGGAGTGCTTATCTTTTCATTGAAACTGAAATTCATTCTTGTTTAGACTAGTGCCTAAACTTGGCACATTGCACATATGCTATGGAAATTCCTTTTAAGCCCTATGAAGGATTTAGTACTTTAGAGGGATGCAGGCAATTCATAAGCCTCTGAAATTCACTTTAGAAACTCTAGAGGTGCACTGTGGCACCAGTGCTGAGATTAACTGAGTTACTGCTACACAGCAGAATGTTAGAAACCTCTCAGCCAAGGAAGAGAGGGCCCCATCACCAGAGAAGACATAGATGAGGCATATAATAATTTTTTTAGTGGCAAAGTACATTTAAACTGATCTGTAGAACCTAAAGCATGGTCAAAGAAACTTTGGTACCATATGAGGCCTAGTATTCATTTGGTATAGTTTCAAAGACTGCTTGAATTTTTTCAAAATATTTTAAAAAACTTAAATGTGTATTGCTTCAGTTTATGCCACTTCTGGTGATGTATGTGACATTTTATCTAAGCCTTTCCTATTCATGTGGTGTTTTAGATCAAACACATCTTAACAATTTTAGAAATGTGTCCAACAGAAACAAAATGCCAGTATCAAATTTTGGTATTGGTCCACTATAAATAGCTTATTTTTAATTTTTAGAATTATTTTTTTAATGAAACACACAGGAAAAAAAAATCTTCAATTTAAACAACATAATCACCTAAAATATCAGATCAAGAAAATAAAATTCCTTTCCCAAAGAACTGTCCTATATATTGCATTATGAAATTAGAGAGGAAAAGGCATTTGTCTGGGTGGAATAAACAAAGGAGTAAGTGTCATAGCCCGCAGCCCACCTGGAGCTACTGAGAAATATGCTACTGACTTATAACATAAAGTACCTTTAAATACCTCTATTGTAATGCAAGGAAGAAGGCAAAGGCCACTGAACTACCTGAGAAGTGTGGGAAACATCTTGCTAATTACAGTGTGTTATTAATCATTTATGTATGTAAACTAGATATGGTCTATGCACTCAAAAAACAGCAATGAAGTGGCGTAGTCATAAAAAAATAGCCATCAGATATTAATAGAGCATTTTTCATCTGAGAATTACATGCGTTAAGAAAGAAACAATATCTGAATTTAGTTGCAACTCTAAATGATCTTTAAAAAGCACCAGCTTTTGGGTATTTTTCCCTAAAATAATTATCCTAGAAACGAAATCAGTTCCAATATCTGCCAAAAATGTTTAATAAGCTGCAAGATAGGAAAATACAGTATTAAAATAGCAAAAAGTTTTGATTCCTTACAGTTACTATTTTTTTTCTAAATTTAATTGGGACCAACTGGCCTCATTGCTTCTTATAAACTTAGCAATATATATTCAGAAAAAGGAATAAAAATGAACAGATGTTTCTCCTTAAAGAAGTCAGACAAAGATTTTTCTTACACAATAAATCAGCTGCTAGTGGATTTCCAAGACACTGCTCCAGGCTAACTGTTTAGGTATGGCTTAAAAACCTGGTTTACCTCTGTATGTATCCAAAACTGGTAAAGCAGATTAAACTGTAAATGAACAGCAAACACCGAAGGGGGAATGAAAAGAGCCATGGGCAAGTTGAACATCTGAAAAATGAGAAAGAGAACATACATTAGATACACAATTCTAAACTCATGATGATATAATGAAGTACTATCAGGAGCTCAAAGCACTGCACAATACACTTACTTCTTCTAATACATCCATAACGCAGACATTATATAGTGTACAGAGATAGTGATTATTATGTTACTACTTGATGTGATATAGCAAATGAGACAGAAATTGATACAAAAGTGATTTCCCACAAGCCAAACTGAGCAAGTAGAAAATCCAACATAAGAATTCATGAATTCTAGTATTAGGTGTTTATGCTGTGTGGAGCAGACAGCAACACAGCCTTGACATTAAGGGTTGCCATATAGGGAAGAATTATCACAGATTAAGCAAGGCACAAATTTATAATACTACAGCTTTTCCATCCAAACTCCCTACATAAGCACCATGAGGGTAAGACAGCTGACTTCGCTTTCCAAGTTAATTATAATTCTCACCTTAACTTTGGCATCTCCCATAAAGTCCCAATATATTGTTGAGTCCTAAAAACATGCTAGCATGAAAAAATACTTGGGAATACTTACTTGGGAAATTCACAATTAATTGCTTAACTGGCTTAGCAATAGAATAAAACTTCTAAGACCTTCATACATTACAAGTCAGTCTGCTTTCTTCAGAAAAAGGAAGATCTTGAAAGATCTTATCTTTCTATTTTCCCTTTTAGCTGACATTGTGTTATATCACCTGCACCGAAAAGTGAATACCTCTCTAAAATACAGAGATTTTGTCGTTGTCGAGGTGGTTACGACACAAAGCAGGGACTACAAGCAGTTTTAGATGGCAACAGTTTATTATTGAATATGGCTGACCTTTTATACACTTTTTAATTGTTTATGCTCCTTCTACTTTAACTATTGGATACAATAAATCAACATAACACTATTGGTGAAAAGTTACAGTGACTTAACTAACTTTCTAAATATACTTCATGCAGCTGTGTAGTTCTTATCTTTCTTCAGTCTCCTAATTCTCTTGGTCTCCTTGGTTACAGCTTTGGAGAGAGGTCCTTATCAGCTTCTTCTTTCTTCTCAGCTTCTTCTTGCTCCTTTAGCTAACAGGCCCGCTGTTAACCCCTTCCACAAGATTTCTCCTAAACTAAACAGTAGCAGAGGTATCTTCAAACTTTAAATCTCTTTAGCACTCAGGGAATATCTGTTTGGCCAACAAGAGCTCTCTGTGAAGCACAGGAAAATTAGAAAAATATATTTCTGAATTACTACTGTCGTTTTCAGAAAAAAAATCACATCTTTTAACATCCAAGAAGGCAGTCCCATTGCCATGACAGGCCTCCTGGACCAGGAATTCCTTTAGTGTAGGTCTGGACACAGCATGTAAAACCAGTATTCTCTCAGTTTTAGTCAACAGGGCTGCCCAATAGAAGTCACACCGAGGCTGTGAAACAGCTGTGAAACTTCCACCCCAGCGATGTGACTGATGCTCTCAAGAAAGTCACCACAAACACATCTCACTGTGACAAACCAACGGAGGACTAGGACCTTGCAATATCAGCTTAGTCTGCTGGCTTCAACACCAGACAATGTCTGAAACTCTAGGACAAAACCCTGAAGCCATTGCAGTACCACCTGGCAGGGATGTGACAGCTGGGATTTCAAAATCTCCATTTAAAGGTTTCATGGATCACAGCTGCCCCACAAATTACCTACGGGGTGTTTCTGTTTCTGTCTTGGAAGCTGCTTTCCAAGAAGTAAAGGAATTAAAAGGTAGTAGAGGGGGACTAAGTTTCTGTCTAATGGCATGATAACAGCAGGATTTTTTTAAAAAAAAAAAGGAATGGAGAGGAAATTGATTTTAAAAAGCCCAAAAAACCAAACCAGATGGTTTTCAGATTATTCATGGAAGTGGTTACAGGATTGAAAGCAGGGTTAAAAAATTATATGCTTTTTCCCTAAAAGTATCAGAAGCAATTTGGTGGTATTTACAGATGACTCAAAGGGGAAAGAAGGATCATCTTCATATTTATTTCCTAACTTACTTTACACAAAAGTACTAGGATTTCCCTGCTAAGTGGTGGGATGAAGGAAATTTCATATAAATCTATAGGTAAATTTGAAACTGTCAAAGGAGAATGCTTTACTAACTGCCTCACATTTTCTTGCAGTGTAAGCTTTATTTTGAACAGAAAGGATTTTAAAGATCATTTACAGAAGTGGAACTCATAGGGAGAAATGAAAACTTCTCTCATACCAAGATTTGGATTTTCCTATTTGTGGTTCCACCGAAACAAGAAGAGCACTCCCAGGAAAAAAAAAAAAAAAAATCATTAAACAGTTGAAACAAGAAGAGCACTCTCAGGAAAAAAAAAAATCATTAAACAGTTCTTTACTGAAAATGCCAATTCACCAAATCAAAAGATTTCATGGCAACGTACCAGCTTTAACAAATTTCTAGGGGAAAAGCTTTCCTGGCTCCAGAATAGAATTTCTGGTCAAAACTACCAGAAAACTTTTTCACACTGACAGATTTTTTCTCACTTGGGAATTCAGCAGCAGAGATTGGGAAGTGCTACAGTAGCTGATGGGAAAAGCACCCAGAGGGGAGGTGCAGAGATATGTGCATCTGGGGCTGCTGCACTGCAGTTGCTGGCCCTCACACCAAAGGCACTGCCCCTAAGAAAGGTCCATTGCCCACTCTCCCATGTGGGCATCTCTTCCTTTCTCCCTCCTATTTGTAAGTAAAAGGTTATAACCACTTGCACTACAGAAAGGGAGTGCATTGAGACTCCCGAGGTTCAGGAGGAGTGCTGTTTCCATGCTGGGTCTCTGGGGCCACCTGCCGATGCGGCGGCAGAGGATCTGCGGGGCTTGGGGGGCTGCAGGACCGCTGCTGACAGCAAGTTCATGTGGGCAGGAACTCCTGTGAGGACTCTGCAGCAGTTAAAGGCAAGGGTAAAATAAAACAATCAAAAAAGCCAACCCATTTTTTACAGTTCCCAGACCTGGCAGACAACTCAGTAGACAAGAAGTGACTGACTGCACTGAAAACTGTGCTTCCTATTCCATTTCCAGACTTGTATGTACATGTTTCCACTGCTTTTATACCAAGGCATAGTTCAACACTTTATCTAAATGTACAATCTAAAGCGATCAAATTATCATGGATTTAATATTTGTAATTAAATCTTACCCTAAAGTTGAGAATGGTACTCAAAGCATCAAATCATAGCTTTTCAAAGTGCATGTGCAAATGTCTCACAACTGCACTTTGACTGTTTCACCACTTATACACTCATTTATATAGTATTATCTTCCTTTAGCTTGCCGTCTTCTTCTTAAAAATTAATATACTTTTTTTTTGACATCTTTTCCCAACAAGATGGGCCTCAACAGTATCTCTCAGTCTCACCGATTTGCTTCTCCGTGGCCCCTTCAGTGAAGAAATAGAAACACAATCTGTGCAAACAACATGAACCACTATACATTCGGTTCCAAAATCAAGAGTATATCTCACACCACTGATCGTCAAGCATGTTTTTCTATTCTCTTTCATTTAATATCTTTTCAGTCATAGATTAACATGCTGATTTATTTATCTTACAATGTTTAACTTAAAACACAACAGAGCTGGCAACAGAACAGTCACATAATCCCATGCCATCCACCATAAATTTCTCACACTCTCCACAAAATTGGATGTCAAACTCATTGAACAGTATAGTACACATTCAACAAGATCAGATCACTCTGAGATTAAATAAGGATTTCACTGAGCTTCAGTTTCAAGGCAGATCCATCCATGGTTCTGGACAAAACTGTCTGTCCAAAAAAATAGCAGTGCTGTAAGAATTAGCAAGAATTGTCATCATGCACAATAAGCCGTTGCAGAAAGAAAACTGGTGTATGTCTGAAAAGTTCAGGGAGGAGGCAAAACAATATTTACATTAACCATATGTTTTGGCTAATATCAAATACTTGGTGAAAAAACCCTGGCACAAAAAGTACCATGTATTCCTAGATTCATTTCTCTTTTGCAGAAAGCATATGAATTTTGAATGCATGTATATTATTTGCCAAGTGATACCAGTGTGGTCCTGAGGATGGTCTTTGGAATCCAAGGTGGCCAGACATCTGGGTCTTCCAAGTATTTTATGTTGTCTGAGGTATCATCCTCAAAATCATGCCATCAGACAAAGTTCTCATATGCACACCCATATGTACACACAGACACTTTGTCTTTTTTGAATTATTGTTTTTGTTAAGAATTTGCACCATATGGTCCCAATGGGTAAATGGGCAAAGGTTAAATCTTTAACATAGCAGTATTTACAGAGGAAGCAGGGTTGTCAGAGACATCCCTTCTGCTATTGTTCATTAGAGTAATTTAAATTCTAGGTAATCTTCCCAACATCAGATGATTTATTTTCTTAATAAATAAACAACAAGAATTTATATTGAAGACATCAAGAAAAAGATCTAAGAAATAGTACTGCTTCATGATTTTCAGAAGAAAGTTTCCCTGGAACGTAGCACTTAAACTAACTTAATGTCATGCACTTAAGACAGTTACGAACTGGAGACTAAATCCATGTTCAGTTACATACGCATAAATCCACTTTACTGAAGTTAATGGAGTTATACTGTATTTCCATGGGTGAGCACACTCTTGACTTTGAGTTATTCGCTCACAGGCTGGATATAGAGATTGCCAAAGGACTGTGGGTTTCCTTCACCACCCACATTATACCTCACTGGAGAATATATATAATTATATAATTATATGTATGTATTTATATATGTAAATACATTTAATATCCCTTTTGAACTCTAATTCCAAAAATTAAATTTTGAAGTTATTCATTTTGAATAACACACAACCAGACAAACTACAATCTGACTGAAAACATAGAAAATCAGCAGCTACCCTGAGTGCAGAACTAAACCCAAAATATTATATTTAGGGTTGCATTTTGAAATACACTTTTAAAAATCTGTATATAAATTCTGAATATGTACACAGATCACTGTTTCAAATTATTTTTATCTGAAATAACTCTATGTAACCTACTGCTCTTACCTACAAGGGTACTGATATGACATGAATGAGCAGAGGCAAATAAATCCATTTGCATGTCCAAAGCAAATTTTAATGATGATTTCTGTCCCTGCTCCTTTTAGCCAGAAAGACATTTTCTGAAATAGCCAAATTAAAATCTCCTCTTTTTTCTGTACTCGTGTATGAATAAGCGAATGAAAATTCTCCATTCTACTCAAAAAGTTATGAAAGTATAAATGCAGTGTTATATAATTAGCCTTCTTTAACTTTTGTAGTTTTAATGTTTGCTGTACAACATTAGTGAATATATTTTAAAACTTATGATTATCAGATTCTTCAGTTTCATCTTCTGTGCCTGCAGTGTCAAGAAACTTTAAAAAAAAGGTTTTCTTTGAAGGGAAATAAACGCTGTGTTTTAACATTTACTGAAACTTCTTGATATTAACTTGTTTGTCAAACCTTGTGCAACTTACCCAGGAGGTATATTTCTGCAGTACAGATTGTCTCAAGGCTGTGAATAAGTTGTAATCTTCTGAACTATGGTGTACTTGGTGTGCAGCCCACAGGATATTAACCTCTGTAAAACACAATATTTCTAATGAGGTTTGTGCTAAAGAAGCAACAGTTGTTTTCCAAGGCCTTTTTCCTTAAGCCAGAATCAACTAATCCTCCAATTTACACTTTGCTACTTTACATTAACACAAAATAATAAACCCTAATTTTACATTAACATAAAATAATAAACCGATAAAATAATAAACTCAAAGCTGAATTTGTGTAGGCAGGTTTACATGTCTGTCAGTGCACACAAGTCAGTGTAAATTTCATGCTGAAGTAAAGAGAGGCTGTGGCAGGAACTAAAATCATTGCTGGAAGAGCAGAGGGATGTGTTAGATGAGAATTAAACAGCCAGAAAGCCTCATCTGAGTTCTGGTAACATGAATCAGTTGGAGCTCTGTACGGCATTCAGAGGAACAAAGACTGAGGATGCTCTCATGCTTGATATATTTAAAGACCAGAAGGGGACACGAAATGTTCCAATAATTGTATGCATCATATTTAAACAACTTAACTGGAGTCAGCTTTTATGCTTACATTTTTCTGGAATGTGTGAATCTTCAACCCACTTGTGCCACAGACCACAAAACACAGCCACTGCCTGCCCACTAGTGACAAATGGAAAAACAAACTGATGCTTGCTGGGAAGCCTTGACCCAGCCGAAGGAGAGCAGTGGCTCTATTGTTGCAGTTCATAAAAAAAAAAAAAAAATTAAAAATGGCTAGAATAAGGGCAAAACTAGTGTCAGCCACATCCTCCAAAGGCATGACACCTCTAATGCACTGAAATGAAGAATACTTCAAAATCCTGATTATATTTCAAGACATTTTCTCACTCAAATGCAAATCTGGGTAGCCTGTCTGCACTGTATCTGGCCAGTGTGAAGTGGGGTGCTAAAATAGAAATATTCAAAGCCGTCAGCTATAAGGATTTCCTTAATTACAGAAAAAGAGAAAAAGCATGCAGTCAGTGTAGCCCAAATAATGCCTATTTATCATAATTCTTAATTTAAGGTCTCATGTATTTCAAGGGATGAAGTATACACAAAGGCTCAGCTGATTACAGAAATTAAAAGTTGACTGGCTGTCCGCCAGCTGCACATTCCCATTGCCACTGACCTTGTTTCACTGGAGCCATTAGAGAAGTGACTCTGGCAGACATTAGAATCACAGTCAGAAAATTATTTTATAATGGCTTTCTGAAGTCCTGCAATTTTTTGCACCCAAGTATACATCAAACAGTTTAGGTCTGGGGATTAACATGTACCTCCAACATAAAGTAAGGCAAAAAAAAATCCTCTTAATGAATCTGAAGGTACCTTTACCATTTAGGGTACTAGATAGTCTTGTAACAGGAGGTAACAGTCCTGTATGCTAGCAACTGGGACTTTTAAATCTAATTAATTTTGACAATTTGGTAATTAACATCACAAAATAATTTTTAATTACCTCTAGGACCTTAAAAATACTTAAAATTTCTGAAGTAAATGTGTAATTTCAACTATCAAAAAAATTTAACAGTCTAAGAATTCTTTCTTCTTAAAATGCATTTGTTCCCGAAGGAACAAGTGTTCACTATATCAATAATTACTAATGTCTCTCAAAAAAACCCCAAGAAAACTCAACCAAACAAACTCATCTCAATGCATCTCTGCCTAACAAACACACTAGGAAATGAATTACTCAGGTGAGCTTCAGTATTCAATAATAATTTGTGTTTGAAATGTTTCTCAAGACCTCGACAGAAGCTAAATGAGTGAAAAAAGCATCTGAAAAGGTGGAGGTTAAAGACCTGTCTCTTTAGTTGTTTTAAAAGCATTTACTTCCTATCACAAACTGTGTGTAACACAAGCCTCCACTCAATGAAGTACAGCTGTGCAAACAGGGTACAGTAACTGGATCTTTCTTCTTTCCCTCAGTCATTTTTCAGCATTATGAAAAGTTCAAGGAAGGGAATCTATGATGATTTTTACAGTCTACTTTCATTGTAGTTAAGGTCAAATGGTTTTCAAAACGAATTACTAAAAAGGCGTTTTATTAGGATTCATTTTTCAGTTAAACTGCCTCTTACACTAACAAGTATATAGAATAAGGTAACCAAATATTGGTAAAATGCTAGTTATTCAGATGTGCAAGCCAGCTTAAATGATCTATCATTCAAAAATGCACCACAGGAATACTGGTGACATAAACAAACAATTCTTCCACAAGTAATTGAACTGCTACAGCTATTTCTGACTTCTGTTATAGGTAAGCAAATTAAATCCTCCTCCTTAGTCCTATTGTTGATGACACCAATGGCACAGACTACGTTAAATTCCTTTGAGAAATAGGCAGACTCAATCAGAAAAAAAAGTGTATTTAAATTAACCTGAAGAAACTGATAATCAAGAACTTTTTATCTGAAGCAGAAGAATAACATGAATGGTGAAATAGATCACCCAAAAACTCAGTTTGTAAGCATTAGTATATTAAAAATATTACAACCATAATGCCAAAAAGACATCTCTCAAATCTAAGAAACAGACCAAGCATTCTTCATGGAATAAAGCTGACTGCTCACCAACTGCCCACAAGAGAAATGAAATTGTATGTGTCTACAGAACATTTGTGGTTTCACTTTTCATTTCTAATGATGATAACTTGAAAGAAAATGAAAAAATTATTTGAATGAGGATAAAATTATAAAAGACTCTCTCACACAGACTTTCTCATATGTGTTATTACATAATGACCAATAAAGAAAGCACAGTTGAGCCAATTCCAACACAGATTAAAAGAAAACAATTATTCAGAAAACAGGAAGTATTACTGCATTTTATAAAATTATCAAATCCAACTGTGAAGCCACAGGAAAAAAGTAGGCGATGGAATTGGAGAAGCCACTGAGACAGTGTTCTAATGGAATTTTTGATGTTTCATAATTCAAATGTGATTGTTAAATACAATTTTAAAAATAGACAACTTCAATACACTATACACAAACCCCCTATTTTTGATTGAGGAGAGTGAACCTCATGGAATCACAGGGTAATTCAGGTGGGAGACAACCACCAAAGGTCTCTAATCCAACCTCCTGCTCACAGCAGGACCAGCTTTAAGTTCCTCAGACTCACTTTGGTCTTGGAAATCCTCTGCATCTGCTACTATTATGAAGAACTACCTGTCAGTGAAGATAAAGGTAGCATTTCCTTTTCATGTAGCTGTGAGGAAAGTTATAGAAGTTGCAACCCAGCACAGCAAGGGTCTCCTTTCCTGTTGTGGCTTTCCCCAACTTCCTGTTAATGGATGGAGACATGATGAGCTGTTCTCATCTGGGGAACAATGAGGCGACTGCATCTTGGTGCTGGAGTTAATAATTGTTGAATTGTTGTTATTTTTATTATTATTATCATTATTATTATTATTATTACCATCATAAGGGAACTTACTAGCAGTCTTGTAACAGCAATGAAGCACTGGCTAACAAGAAGCTGGAGCCAGGCTTTTTTCAGCAGTCCCATTTATCTTTTCTGGATTTTCCAAAATGAAGAAAGATTATTGATGTTATCCTTCTTTTGTACTTCTTCCTTCCTTCTCCTAATTAATTCATAAAATGTTTCATGCACTATCAAAATCATATTGGTACAGCAACCAATGATTTCACTTAGGCTTAATTTTTTTAATTTAAAAATAATTTTTCATTACTAATCAAGTTCTTTTCTATGAATTCCTAAGACAGATCCAATGCCTGGGCCATATTTC
Source organism: Passer montanus (assembly GCF_014805655.1). NCBI lineage: Eukaryota > Metazoa > Chordata > Aves > Passeriformes > Passeridae > Passer > Passer montanus. The sequence continues at coordinate 15,764,450 of NW_024356505.1, read as the reverse complement.
ACTGCTTCTGAAGTATTTATTTTTTAGTAGTAGGAAATGTTCATTGTGCATATAAGTTTCCTTTTGCAGAATATGTAATACAGAGATGTCAAAATGAGATTTTTTTTTTGTTGTTCATTTCAGTAATTTTAAGTGATTTCCATAGCCCAACACATTTTGGTTAACAACAGGAAACCTATAGTCTTTTTAAGGACTCATTTCAATGAAAAGAGCCATTTTATTAACTCAGAATCCGTGAAATGGTAAAGATTTGATGACTCATGAGTAAGCAAAAAAGATTAGAAATGAACTTTTAATTAAAATATGCATACAAGCTTTATAAGACCTGCATCTTAAGTAATATGGAATCAAATACAGATGATGAGTCACATAAAGCTTCCATTCTCTCACAGTCAACACTGACTGTAGCTAGGAGAACAGGTGGAAGTTTCCCTTCAGCACCTACTTACGTAATACTAGCCATCTTTTAGAAGATAACATGGTGCCAACCAATCCCAGTATGGAATCTGTTGTTCCTAAAGCAGGTGTAACCCACAGGGCTTCAGAGGCAGGTACTCTGTGCTGCATTCATCTACAAGCAATCCAAAAGGGATCATCTCCTGGGGTCTACTTCTTTCTAGTCAGAATTAGTAGAAACCCCAGGATGACTGAGGAAAGAAACATGACCAGGAAGGTAGAAATGTCAGTCACCCCTTTTCTATGCATTTCAATCCCACCTAAAAAGATAGAAGAGAGGAAAATACATAGGATTTAAATAATTTGTCTGCTAAACTACTACCTTTTCTGATTCACAAAAAACACAACTGTTTACTGCCTTCTTCTAACTCATGTGTACATAGAATCTGCTGAGTTGGAAGGGACGCACACGGATTATCAAGTCCAACTCCTGGCCCAGCACAGGACAGTGCCAGGAATCACTCCATGAGTCTGAGAGTATTGTTTAAACACTTCTTGAACTCTGTCAGGCTTGGTGCTGTGACCACTTTTCTGGAGAGCCTGTTCCACTGCCTGGCCACCCTCTGGGAGAAGAGCCTTTTCCTGATATCTAACCTAAACCTTCCCTAATGCTTCATGATTGGTCACCAGAAAGAAGAGATCAGTGTCTGCTTCTCCACTTCCCCTCACAGAAAGTTGTAACTGCACTGAGGTCTCCCCTCAGTCACCTCTTGCCCAGGCTGCACTGACCAAGTGACCTCAGCTGCTCCTTGCATGGCTTCCCCTCAAGGCCCTTCACCATCTTTGTTGCCCTCCTTTGGACACTCTCTAACAGTTCAATGTCTTTTTTTATACAGTAGTACCCAAAACTGCCCCCAGCACTTGAGATGAGGCTGCCCCAGCTCAGAGCAGAGCGGGACAATCTCCTCCCTTGCCTGGCTGGCCATGCTGTGCCTGATGCACCTCAGGACAGGGCTGGCCCTCCTGGCTGCCAGGGCACTGCTGGCTCATATTCAACCTGGCAATGCCCAGCCGTTCCTTGGCCCTGCTCTCCAGCCTCATTCTGAACATCCAGGGTTGTTCTGGTCCAGGTATAGAATTCAGCACATTGTTAAACTTCCTGTAGCTGGTGATCACCCAGACCTTTAATTTGACAAGATCGCTCTGCAGGGCCTCTGCCTTGAGGGGAGTCAACAACTCTTCACAATTTAGTGTACTATTGATGCTTTTCAAGAATTTGAATAAATCCCTTCTCATGCAGAGCTTTTTCACAGAATCCATTCCCTCTTTGATTCTACACGTGCATCAGACGAGCGACCCCTGCAATACGGTAACACTTTTGTTACTGGAAAGGACAATTACCAGATTTTTTCTAATGAAAGTTGGCTAAAAAACTGTATTTTGCAACTGATTTGGGATCCATCTCACATAAAACCAGAATCTAACAGATTAGCGATCATCTCCACAACACAAGTAGATATAAACTCTGTGAACTCTTCTGTTCAGACTGTTATGGTGTAGCCCCTATTTTGTGACTCTTCTGAGCCAATTTTGCTTTATGTTTTTTGTTTTAGTGTTCTTCAGGCAGAGTTGCAGGATAGCTGATTTTGCCAAAAAGCTCTGCTTCCTGCTTATTAGAAATATAATTCTTATAGGAAAAATTCTTTCCTCGGTTACGTTAGTGTTAGCACAGAGCTGTGCGGGTTTAATGAGAACAGAACTAGATCCAAGGAATTTATCTGGAAGGCTCTGTTATATACCACACACTAGGAAGCATGTGTACAGGGAAATGTTGGTGTTTTTTTTGTTTGGTTGGTTTTGGGGTTTTTTTGTTTGTTTTTTTTTTTGTTTGTTTGTTTTGTTTTGTTTTTGGTTTTTTTTTAATAAGACACATTTTTCTTAAATTGTGTCCTTGGCTACAGTGAGTTTCAGCAGTTTGCATTCTCAAGATAATCACATTTGTAAATCAAAAGACTGGCTGTAAGGAGATCTGAGTTCAAGTGGTGAACTAGACTTGATTTACTATAGGCTTTCAAACGATTTTCTTAACCTTTCTTTCCTTCTCATTTTTCTTGAGAAGCACCTATCTGTGCATGTTCCTGACCCAGATCAGTTCCCAGCCTTTAGAAAGTAGAAATAAAAAATATTTTAAATATTAGCCATTGCTCCTGAAGTCACTGTGTCAGGATAAGGGGGAAAAAGTCAAAAGCATTTTTTCAGCCTCAGTATTACCTAGTCCTTCTTGGTCATTCTGCAATGAAATACACATTGTGCTACCCAGGTAATTCCAGGATAGGCAATCATACAGCCTGTCACAAAGCTAGTATCAAAAGAAAATTCTGCTACCAAGAGACACCCTGTGGTCTATAAAATCACAATCCAGCAGTTTAATTAGTAAATTTCACTTGGTGTTCAGCATCTGATCCTTCTGGGATGGGAGATGTGCTCTTTCTGAGCTTTTGCCAGGATTATCTCTGTTTTTTAGTCTTCTTCTTATGTTACTCTATGTGGTCAGCAAAGTATTTAGTGAGTGGGCTAACTTGTAATCAAGTAATACATGGTATACACTCCCATGGTTTGTAAGCCAAAAATTCAAGCAACCTTCCACAAAACCTGCCTCCAGAATGTGTGCACAAGCCAAAACCTCCTGCTTGATCTGCTGCCATACCAGTTGAAAACACAAATCTGCTCCCACACAAAAAAGTCCACAATAAGATCTGCAAAAATTAAGATGCAGAATGGTCTGGGGAAACGTGGGAAGAGTCAAGATAAGCCAAAGTATTACACATGCTACCCAGAATAAACAACAGGCCAGATCCTATCCCCTTCTAGCAAGAATCCAGGGGACTGTGAATTATATTCAGATACACTTCTGAATCTGTAAAATATTTAAGAGATCATGTGGTTAGGAAAACAGAGGCTGCCCAGGTCAAAAATAATGGTCCTCTCAACCCATACGTGCCTTATGTTATTTCCTGGCGTCCTCATAAGCATGGGACATCAACGGAAAGGCTAGGAAAAGCCAAAGCATACCCAAAGATTCGGTCTCTTGGAACTGGTAGGAGCAGTTCTCTTGGAAACTAAGCTGCATGAGCCAAACTTCTTGCAGCATTGTTATATCATGCAGCATGTAAACCAGAGTAAGAATCTCAGTTATTACATTAGGACAGTGTTAACCCATGGTCTGTGAGATTTTCATACAGTTTCCAGGAACTGAACAGTCTGTTTCTACACCATGGAAAGCCACAAAGGAATAAAGGTTATCAGGTAAGATTCAGAAATAACTAACAGTGACTCAATCTCTGACTTCACTCATAATTCTAACAGCAAAATGAATGTTCATTCCTTTGTGCAAAAAGATACCGAGAAGATAAATGATCCAAAGCAGTTTTAGCATGCAATTGTTGGGTTGGGACATTTCCACAAAAACAAATGGGAAAAATTTTAAAAAATTAAGAAAAATACAATAGGGATAAAGTTTTAGTACTGTGTATATAAATTCAATCTGAAAATAGTGGAACATTTGCCAAGTCTTTCAGTCCACAGTAGGTCTCACAAAAATTCTGCTAAAACAACTTGCCTGACCAGTCTGTTTCTTACACCTTCCTGAAGCAAATTTTCAAATTTTCAATTTTCAAGTGCTCTAGTTGTCTGGAGCAGCTCTGCAGCTGGTCAAAGCTTTGTTTGCCTGAGCTCTGGACAATCTCTGTAACAAAGATAGGAGTCTCTAGACCACCAGGAACCATGATGGTAGCAGTTGTTGCACTTTCACTTGTCTCTTTCACATGTGTATAAACCTTGATTCAGGTAGTCTGTTTTCCAGTTGTTAAGGATTTCATAACAGATTCTTTATGTGTAAAAGTGTTAAAACACTCCTATTTGTTTTAAAAAAAGAATAAAATGGTGCCATGGCAGTTTCAAGGATAATCAGACTATAGCATAAATTTCTCTTTAAGAACCCAGTGCCAAGCCCTATCAAGAATTTCCCACAAATATTTGCTTCAAGTTTTTTTCAAATACCCTTTATTCAGTGAGGGTTCCTCCTGGTTATAGCAAGGTTTATCCACCTTACACCTCACAGCCTCCTGACTGAGTGACACACCATATTTTAACTTCTGAAATTAATTGATGTAGAAACTTTTTGTAGCACTTTGCTCTTTCTGCACCTTTTTTACTACAAAGAGGAGAATATGGCTCCTAAACCCTAAATCATCGTGTTGGTGAAATTACATGTATGTATTAAAATAAAACCTATAACAAATTTCTGTATAAAGATCCCCAGCAGCTGTTTCAAAATGACTTCTATAGGTCAGTGCCACTTTATACAAGCTGCAGACTTGACTTAAGCTTCTCCCAGTATGGCAAATTACAGCACTGGCAGTCTTTAGTTCTGAGCACTTGCCAACCTGTGCAACATGGTGTTACTGAAACTGAAGTCAAACTGTGGTATGAATGTGTGAAATGCATTAACTGTGACAAAATTAGCACTGTATTCATTAGCCTGATGACAAAAAGAGAACTGAGACTAAATTAAATAAAATCTTAAAAGGAAAAAAATGTTACTTTAAAAAACCTAAAAGCCAAGTTTTACTTCAATTCTTTCAATTTATTTTTTTTTCTTTCCCCAAAAGAGTCTCAGCCACTGAAATGTCAGCTTATGCAATTTGAGAACATATTCATTGTGGAGGATCTTAGAAGGAAATTGCTGAAATGAAATGGGGAAAAAAAAAGAGATCATTCTCCTTTTGTTTTTTTGTGTGGGGGAGTGGGGTTGAGAGTTCTCCTCCTGTATTCTGGGCTGTCTTTACAAAAGATTTATGTCTGGTGTCACTGTTAGGAAGTGCAAACTGTTCAGCTTCATTGCAATCTATGTCCTCATCCTCTTGCTCTGCAGGATACCACATACTTTGGCAGGCAATATTCAGAAGGGAAGCACTTTAATGGCAAGAATGGATACCAGTGAAACCTTTTCCCACAATGTTCAAAACTCTGAATGCTCATACGTTAAAGCAACATAAAGCTGGAGGATATTAGGAAGAAAACAATAACTGATAGTAGGTCAGACACATTAATCTTACATTTTTTGCCCCTCAGAACAATACATGCTAGGGAAATACACACACAAGGGTGGAAAAAGAAAAAAAATGAAAAGGATGAACTGGAATGATTTCAAGTCTTCTAACCTAAAAGCATAAACATAAACATACTTTTTTGAAGGAAATATCCATAGCCCCTTCATGTATCTTCTACCTTTTAGGTTGAATTCCTGCATTCATCTATTTGGTTGGTCATTTTTTTCAAACTAGATACAATAAGAATTAACACTGGTAAGTCAATTCTGGTACAAAAGAAGAACTGCCTCTCCACTTTTCTCTTCCAATCTCTTCAAAGTGTTTTAAACTACTTCTTCAGCTAAGTTCCTGAATTATAGATATGTGGAAATGCAGACTAGATTTGCAAAAAAATCTACAAAAATTTATGGAGATATTGGGAAAAACTTGTGCTTATTAAACAGTGGTAGTTCCACTGTATTTGGTAGCCATCCAGTTCATTCATAGCATATGTGATGCTAAAAGAGACATGCCCTTCTACAAACTACATTTGGACCAGTGTTGTCAGTACTTATTTTATGCTCCCTTTCCTAAGAGCATATAGTTGACCACAGATCCTCTGTGTCCATCAAGAAATTATCTATGGCTTCATCTGTAATGGCTGCTCTGGACACTATTAAGCATGCTAAAACTTAAACAGCCTTTTTCTTTTATCATTCTAGAAAGAAGGACATGGAATCCATTTAGACAGACTAGATAAAGAGAGCAGAACAGAGTCAATTGTCAAAGCAGGCAGCCTCAATTTAAATGTGAAGAAGAAAGGTAAGATATTGCCTCTGTACTCCACCAAGCTGGAATCTACATGGTAGAGTGCAGCCCTGAGTGTGTCAGCTGGGATTATCTAGAGGATGCCTCTGGCACCAGAATGTTATTTTCAAAGTTTTATCTCCCTGCACTCCCTGTCCTGTCTCTTCAGCAGGGAACAGACATGTGACTAAATTAGGAGTACACAAACAGGTCTTAACATTGGAGCCATCTGCAGGGATACAGGTACTGGCAGCATGCTGACATTTAGCCAAAAGACATGAAACAACCTTTAAGAAAGCCGTTTACTGGGTGCCCCTTGCCACTTGTGCTAACTCTTGAACTCCAAATATAAGGAGTATCAGTATCCAAATATCAGTCAGAGGAGTAACTTCATATTACATTTCCTCTTTCCCCAAAATATTGATAAATGACTACTAGCTGAAGACAGGTGAAGCCATATGCAGTAGAGTTTCAGGTATGGAGTTAATTTCAATGTATGCTGTAAATTCTGGTAATAAGTTTGGAGAGCTGAAGGTGCTCTTGCACTACCAGCAAGCACTGAAACAGATTGCAGGTCTGGGAGTGCAAAACAATGGCTGGCAACACCAACCACTAACAGATGAAGCCGGAGGTGCGGGGGAGCAGGAATACCAACAGACTGCTATGATGCTAATTCAGACTGATTTGTCAAAGAGCAGCTCTAGCACTTGACCTGTAAAGGCACTACTCCTACATGCTCACTGGGTTTGGCAGCCACATGTCTCCTGAATGATGTTGCATTTTCTGACTTTGAAGGCCAATAGATAGTGGCTGGATAATTAGTACCAGAGCTAACAGAAAGAAAAGGATTTGAGAGACAGAAAATAGAAAGTATGAAAAAAAAAAAAAGAAATATTTTTAGCTGATTAATTATGACATTTGTACACATCCCACAGTAAATTCCTTCATTTTTTATCCTTTACCTGTTTGCTCTAAGCTACGGAACAAGCTAAGACTGAAAGCTCAATGCAGGATGCAACTGTTGTACATTTTACTTTCCAATCACACAAAAGTCAGCACTGAAGCTATGAAGTGCAGGATACTAGACTGCAGACTTACCTCAACCACTGAAGTTGTATATAGAAAACAGATCTGCCTAAGAAAAATAGGCTCCTCTATATAGTGTGATTATTATCTGGCAAGGGTAGTGTATTTCATTTTCAATATAAAAACAGAAGGGTTTTTTGCTGCTTTGAGATCTCTGGTTAAAATCCTTTGCTAGACAAAAGAACTGACCCAAAACAAGTGTGCTGTTGAGCCAAACTCAATTCTAGTCTACCAAAAAAGTCCTTACTCCACAGCCAATCTCCACCTACTATTAGCAGGGGAGGCAAGGGAAACAGAGAATCTTTCTCTTCAAAGTGTTGATTTTTTTATTGAAAACATACTTGTAAGTACAAAGTTTTACAGTGTGTTAAGACATACAGAACAGTACACATTTATGTATCATTTCACAGGGTATTGTATATGCACTCCAGTACCCATTATCTCTATACCCATGGAAACTTTCAAACCTTGTAAGTTAAAGGACTACCCTGTATTCATCTCACCACTAATTAGTCTTTGACAAAAGATCCCAGCAACAGACAATTTTTTTTTTTCAACTTCCCAGCCAACAGACACTCAGTGGCAGCAAAACACTGGCCAGAGGGAAGCAGAGCACAGCTCTGCCAGTCCAGGCTACAAATATTCTTTAGCCAAAACTCCAGGGGTATTGCTAGAAGCTTACACTAGGGAATCAGGATATAGACAATCAAATCACTATAACTGGCAGGTTCCAATATCACAACATCTGAGACAGTGGCTATTGCACAGATACCTTCTTTATTTCACCTCCAGGCAGAGAAAAGAAGAATTTAAGAAAAAAGGCAGTGGGGGGGCATTGTAGAAACACAAGCAAACCTAACTTAGAGACAGCTGCTGAAATACATCAAAACAGTAAATTCAAATGTTTATAAAGATCTTGAAGGATATAAAAATAGACATGATCTTTTAGAAACAGATCAAAACTTTAAGTGATTGTTTAAATAATTTTAACCCCACTTCAATAACATTCCCAATTATTTAATATTTAATTATTAAATTATTTAAGAGAAGAAGCATGTCTGATAAAGCAAGAGGGAACTGAAAGACATGGTCAGAAGAGAACATTTTTTTGTTCTTCAGTTTATACAAAGAAAATTTTACTTCATAATCCTTTTGTTTACTTCCTCTGCTACTAGCCAATAAAGATCTGTAGTTTAAGAGTACTAAATACTGTTCTTATTCCTACACCAACATTGCAAGAAAGACAGTATTGTCTTGATAAAATTTGGCTATAATAAATATTTTGGCATAACGTCAGTACAGATTATAAATAGTACAGGTGTCTGTTTCCAAATCTAAAAGCAAAACATCTGCATTTTCCAACTGGCTAGGGCAATCCTATCCTCACATAGATGTTAATCTAGTTCTATTACAATAGGCTTCTAATCATCTACATACTTCCTCTGAAATTAGATTCAAACCCTTAGATCAGGAGCACTTATTTCTGTGCATTTATTAAGCATATAGAACCTACCAGCTCTGATCTCTTCTGAGACTTTGTGGATCTTCTGTGCTGTAAGACCACATAAGGTCTGAATATTCAAAGTTATAAGGAAAGATTTATAAAGGTGTACAAGAGACAGATACATTTGTTTCTGGAATTAGATAGGGCTGGTGAAGTAGAGCTCAGTGGAAAAGCAGGTGGTTGAGATTATGATCAACCAGGCAAACAAACTCAGGCAAGCTGGACCAGATGGCCTTTTTTCTGTTACTAATATTACTTATGTTCCTATTCAGCTGTAAGAAATTACAAACAGTTTACCTGTTCAGATTTTTCTGACTCAAATTACATAAGATCAATGCTCTCACTTCATTGTCACATTAAAACTTATCATGACACTGTCTGTAATTCTATTTAATAATTTACAGTACTGCCAACCCAGAGGAGAACCCGGTAGGTTTAATGAAGAAGTTTTGCCTTTAACAACACCCATTACATAGCAAACCATATAAAAAAGGACAGAAAAAACCCAGAAAATCCAAAAAAACTTAATCCAGAGGATTAAGTGCTACTAGATACAAACAAAATCTGAAGTCAAACCATATTTCCTGCATTAAAAGATGGAATTTGGAAGGAAAATTAATGGGCGTGACTAACCTGTAGTCACAGAGATTGCACGGCCCATTAATTTACAACTGCACCAACCATGTCTAAATCTCTCCTTCATCTAACATGTGACACAGTTCAGAGGCAATAAATTTAAAATCAGAATGGCATTTCACAGGTGCACAGAAAAAAGCAACATCTCTAAGATTCCAATTTGCATTAATTTATTTCAAAACTATACAAGTAATTTTTACATGTGGGCTACAGCTTATTTTGAACTTTGGACTAATATGGGATTTCTGTGACAGCAGAACTGGATTACTGTTAGCAAAGCAACTTTGCCAGTTGTGGGGTATACTCTGATGCTGTAAAGATCCTAATAATCTAGTGAAAAAGTTAACTGAGTGAAAAGACCTACAGTATTATGACCAGCCTTCAGAGCAATCCACTCAACACCTATCTATACTTATTTTACAAAATGGCACTCTCCACTGTAATTTGGTATCTCACAAAACAATACTGAGACAAAGCAATCTGTGCCTATCATACGCTTTATAAAACTTTAGAAATCATTCTGCATTTATGTCTATTTACCTTTTAAGTATCATCTTGGTCAATTAAAGCCTAAGCTCTTCAAGCACTCCTGGTGCAGGCATGTTGTGACCACATGAAGAACTGGAAAATTCCAGTTTACATCAATCAGGAGTCTTAGAAGAAACCACAAAAATGTATAAACTACCTATACCTATTCTTCATATGTTTTTATTAAAGCATACATAGAATGTGGTACATCCCACAGCCACTGATATCCATAGTTATTGATTGTTGCTTCATTTCTTTGTAATTATTTCAGAGGAATGCTGGAGGAAGAATTTGAAACTCAAAATATGCTGTGGCTCCCAGTATACATCGTATTTCAGGGACAGCTTTAACAACTTACTTCACAAGTTTTCTTGATCCTGGCTCTGCAGACATGCAAACATTTTCATTTACACACAGTATGGTGTTTTGGCTGGTTTGTTTACCATGTACAGTGAACAGCACACAGCACATTTCTTCTAGATATACTAGGCTGGCCTGTCAGTGGAATGCAGATGAAGGGAGCACACCTAAAATCAGTGGAAATAAGGAGATTTTCCCAGTTGCACAGGAAGAAACTCCTTCAGTGGTGTTATTAGAATCAGGATGTGTGTGTAAGTTTCTCAGAGTTGCATATCTCCCTGGAATGTTACAACAGGCAGGCAATACATGGTTTTTGTCACATTTCAAAGTTTTTAAGTATCTGAATTCAAATAATTTTCTTGTTCTAGCTTATACATGTATCCACTGTTGTGGTAAGGCAGAACTTCAGAGATTGGAAGCCTTCACCATATTCCAGCATTCTCTTATTTCAAGGGAAGTCAGATGAGCAGTTGTATCTTAAGGGTGTCCTTAAGGGACTTCCTCACATAGAAATGTGATTTTTTTGTGTGTTCAAGTGTTTTGTTCAATCAGACTCAGAGAGATTTTAAATGTCTGTCTTTGTTTTGCACCATGTACAGTATTGATAGCCTTTGGATAAGTATCTGAATGACTGAAAAAACTCAGTGTTTATACTATATATTCCAGTAATTTATGCTAGCCTCATTCATTCAGAACAACAACAAAAAAAACCAAACCAAAACAAAACAAAACAAAAAAACCCAACAAAAAAAATTGAGCTAAAAGAACTTACTGTGCAGCCAAATAGAGAGATAGATAGTTGAGGGTTTCTCCTGAAGGCCACAGCTGTAATTCTGTGTGATCATCCAGCTAAATATTGTATTAGTGTACTGTATATACAGATGTTTAGTTATACAGATTCTATTCTGCCTTTGCATAATTTAATGAAAATGTTTATTGTGGATCACTTGCTCTCCCCTGGTTCAATGCAGCAGAGAAGAGCAGAATGTTTGTACTGATGTCTGAATATCAGCAGGACACTTAAAAATTGAATCATAAAAGCAAAGATAAAACCATCATACTCTATGCCAGCCACCACAGTCCATGACTTCTTCTATCATATTTTCAAATGTATTAATATCCTAATTGACTCTTAGACCAAGAAATGAACATGAACAAAATCGGAAGCATAGAAAGCACATTTCCTCAAGAATTCTTAAACCACTAAATAAATAGCATGGTTACAACCTCGAGCTCACATTTAATTCAACTCTCTTTGCTTCCAGTAGAGAAATCAAGTGAAAGATTAAATCAGACCTCACATTTTCAGGAGCCTCACCATGGACAAACACATATTTTAAAAAAAAATAAAATCTGTGAGTGATTTTGCTGTAAGCATTGGCATTTTTTAAAAGCTCAAACATTTTTGAGCAGTCTCTTTTCATTAAAATTACTTAGAAACTTTCATTTTAATCCAGCGTAATAATGAAAAGTAATTATTGTTTCTGTAATTATTTTTTATTAAAAACCACAAAACCAGAAAGTGATCGGATTTACTATTGTATTAATATTTCTGTATTTTGCCTTATTTTACTTCAGCAGTTTGGAGACAGTTTCAGCACTCTTACCATAATTTGTCCTATCAAACTAGAGCAAATAAACAGCTTTTCAATGAGGGCTTAATCCTGCAAGGTGCCGAGGCCTCGGCAGTACATACATACTGTATACAGGCTGTCTTCTCTTGAGCTGCAGTCCTAGACCTGAGCAACAAGAGATAATAAAACCTGCTAAACAGAGAAAACTTGACTGGACTATAACTCCGGAAAAATTTCACACCATTGGTGTCTTATGCATATTATGAGCTTATATATAAATTGCCAACCTCATGACCCAAGAAGTATGCAGCTTATGACCTCATGCACCACTAAATTCACAGGTGTAGAAGTTTTCTTGCATCTTGAAGAGTGAACCACAAATGACAAACATTTGCACTACATTCTCAGATAAATCAATATTATCACCAACTATAAATACCCAGAAGATTGTTCCTTGTCACTTTCAGAAACATGCTACCTTAATTTTGTATTTCTGGATAGAAAAGACTTTCTGATGGCAGAGTACTAAAAAAGTAGCTTTCCTCAAAACTTTTCATAATAAGTCAAAATGTTGGAGGAAGTCTTGACAAGAAAAATTAACCTAGTGACTAATCTTTGTTTGTACTTGAAAAGATTAGTATGAGTATTATCGAGAAATGTATCTGCTCTATTCTGAAATTTCTGGCTTTTATTCCCTCTAAAACTTTTATCCAAAATCTATATAAGTTAATCCTTTCAGTATGATGTCTAATGTTTTGATCTCTGGGTGTCAACTACGTTTATTGGACTGGCCAAATTACAGTTCCAGGGTCTGTGGAAGCAACTCACCAGCTCCAGCTTAGACATTCCTGCTGATTTTCCTAGATGTGGCTTTGCCCTACCTCAACAACATCCTCATGGGAAACTCTGGTTTAGAATTCATCCCAGGTGATGCTTATGGCAGTCAAAGCATGGTCAAAAAGCACCATCTTGTATTCATGACCATCTTCACTGATTAATAAAGCCCTTGACAAAGAACAAGAATCCTCCTCTGTGCCGTAAGTATTCAATCTATCACTTTGCACATCAAGATGGATTTGATGCTCTTCAGCCCAGATCAGTACACAACCACTTAAAAATACAGAAGAGTACAGAGAAATGGCTAGGTACAACACACAAGGATATTGCAATTTTGAGCTCTTAACATAATGGCTTATTTGAAGGTAAAATTACACAAATGTTAAAATCAAGAAATACGAGCAACATGCTCTTAGGATTTTTCGTTCACCATCATCCCAAACTCTGTGTACTTCTGTCTAAGTATGTAGCTATATATTACCTAATGAGATCTCCCTGCAGAACAGTCACATGCTGCTCACAGGCAGAGGTGTGAAGACAGATCCTACTCCTACTCATAGGCCAGTTTTTATCACAACTGAACTCTTAAACTTGAAGGGTGCATGTAGGGATTTGCCTGTGGCCACTATTCTGGATTAATGAATAAGCCCCAGAATACACTGCACATATGATGAGATCTCCAGCTGCATCCCAGAATAACAATTTATCATAGACAAGATCTGCTGGGTTCTATTAGGAAATGGGTTTAGAACTAAGGGAGTGAAGATGTCATAGGTCACAGCCAAGGGACAGCTGAGAAAGCCTGTTGTGATTAAGGCAGCCTTACATAACTGCCATGAAAAATTTTCAGCTCAAAACTCAACATCTGTGCAACCAAATCTACCACAGCAATTGTGAAGACAATGGCCAAAAACCATGGAAAATGATACTATATTCTCTCATAAAAAGTACTTCCCACAAAGAGAATTTTATAGGACTTGACTGAGTGAAATGTTGAGGTCATAAGAGAGAAGTTTCAAGGGGCAAGCAGAAGGGATAGAGCAAATTCTTTATAAATAAGCATCAGCTATGTATTTGCTATGTCTGTCCTCAGTACTGCTGAAGGAGACATGAAGGAAAGATGTTAGGGAATTTAACTTAAGAACAAAGAAATTATTAATAGTAGAGAGCACTTATAAACTGATTAACCATATATATATATATAAACAAGCTATACTGGTGACAAGCTGATCAACCATGTTTGCCCATGGACACCAGCTGTAAGTAAAAAGTATATATTATCTTGCTAACATGAATCACTCCAATAACAGTATTAGGATTATCCAGATTTACTATAAATACTAAAGCATACATAAGTGCTCCATATTTTTAACACTATACATATAAATGGACAGAATAAATGCTCATTTATCACTTTCAAAAAGCATTAATGCTTCTTCAATAAAAATGAAATTTTATCATAGACATGTTGTGACTCTGCTCGAGTTAGTAATTTTTAATTGAAATCTTGTCTTCTGTTAATTTCAAATGAAAGACAACATAATGCAAAGCATATCAAAGTAAAAAAAAAAATCTCTCCTTTATTTCCTACAAAATTCTTGAAGGTTAGCTAAATGAGATGATTCAGAGATGTTCATAAAAGTAGCTGTAACATTACCTGCAGGTCAAGATTTCCGATATCTCTGGATCTCACCCATAGGAAAAAATTTTAAAAAAATCTCTCTCCTTGACAGGATAGTGGATTAGTAAATTGGATCAGCTCAAAGAAAGGGCTGATGCACACCTAAGAAACAAAGCAGGGAGGGTGAGATGGCAGCTGGACTTAAAAGGGAAGTAAATGCCAGGGGGGAGGGTGTGAATGGAGGAGAACAATGGTGTGGCAGAGAGCTGTAAGTGGGGCTTTAAGTGGTTAGAAAAGTGAAGTAAGAACAAGAGACAGTCCCTCTCTTCCAGAAACTGAATGTAATCACCTGACTTCACACCAGGTCAATAATGATGGCATTGAATCATTGAATCAGGTTGTAAAAGACCTTTAAGACTGAAAGGTAAATGTGTATTTAAGCCAAGGCAGAAACATTCAGGTTGTAAAAGACCTTTAAGACTGAAAGGTAAATGTGTATTTAAGCCAAGGCAGCACCAAAGTTTGCACAGGCAAGAAAAGGATCATAGTGGGCTCAGAAGGATCCTTTAATTAGGCTAATGACAAAGACAACAGCACACATAGCATTCTAATGGAAAACTGATTCACTTTGCAGATGCTCCTGACATAGAGCAACAAGAGTTTCAATATTTATCCTTAAATAATTGAATCTCCTCTAACCTAAATACAATCTTCTATTAAGTAACATTCTGGTCCGTTCTTCAATCAGCGTTAACGGGATTAGAGACATCACTTTGCTACACTTACACAGGAGATTCAACAGCTGCTTTCATTGCTGCTTTGAAAGTGCCACTTCATGGCACTCTACTGAACCCAGTTTAGATTTTTAGAGACCAAATTGATGTCCAGATTCTACTGATGTATTTAAAGATTGATGGAAAAAATAAATGGGACTTTGTTTTCTGCCTTCCCCTTAGATTTCTTTCTCAGAGACCATGACAACAAATTAATCTTTACACAGGTGCAATCTTTCTCCTAGAGACTGACAGCCAACTTTCACAGTTTTCAAAACACTGTCTGATTTCGTCAGTTTCATTTTCACAATTAATAATTCTGATATTTAAATTTGAAAAAACCCACCCAACCTTCACTTAAAACATTGGGAGTTTTGTGTAAAAATTCTTTAGATGGAATGCATATGTGGAAAAATCTCTAAGGTTTAAAGGTCTTAAATTAGTCACTATTAAATTCTTCTGTTGCTAGGACTAGTTTATTTTTTTATTATAAGAAAAATTGGAAGGAAATATTTTCCTCTTAAAATCAACATCAAAATATTCTTATTGTTTAAAGTTAAAATTCTGAATACATTTTTCTACAAGACACAGGCACTGACTAAATTCATAGACAAAGGAAACAATAAGCATACACCTCCCTATTTCAAATTTTGCCTACATCCAAGAAGTCTGATTCTTTGTTAACCAGAGAAACAATCATTATGAGTTAATAACAGATTTGCATCAAATATTACTTCTGAGTTTCATACTACTCTCACACATCAAAAAATAAAGCACAGGTATCTTTATTTTTAATAATCCAAAAATTAAAACAACTCATAGCATCAAAGTTCTACTGGCTTAAGTTCAGTACATACTAGAGCTTTGTAAAAGCAAAATTTACTGTAAAAAACCCAAATTTATGTTAAACATTTCCAGTGCCTTCATCATTACAGAAATTACCCCCAAAAGACTGAAATGCCATTGTGTACCCTGAACTCAAAATCAAGATCAACCAAAAGTGAGGAAACATGGTTGTTGCTACAATAATAATTTTTTAATAATAGCAAAGGATGGTGAACATATGGCTGATTTCCAAATAAAATCCAGTAGCAGGTGTTGGGCTGTGGTTTATGGGTGTTTTTGTAATTTTAAAATACAGCAAAGCTGTTGCTGCTGCAGAAAAGATAAGAAATTTTTTCTATGTAGAGAGCTTTTTCCAAAAATATCTTCAAAGGGATTTTTCCTAAGTGAGGCAAAATTTTCCTTTCAAAATTTTACACACCTTTAAATCATGAAAATTAGGCAGCATTACCTTATTGGTAGAAACATGCCAACTTGCACCACAGCAGATAATAAAAGACTAAAAATCCCACCAAAATTAAATTCAAAAAACATAATTAAAAATAAATAGATCCAATTTTTCAAGCTTTGATTTTTATCCAGCATCACATGGTAGTTCTTTAGACATTTTAATCCATCCTTGGAGACCAGTCCCTAATTTCCCAGCTGATTTCTACCAGCCAGGAAAGGGCTGTCAAATATATAGACAGTACCAAATATTTTAGGATTTACATTCCTTTGGGGTTTCTACTTCCTGTTTATTGGGGCATACTGCAGAAGCATAATGAAGTGGTGAAGCTGATGTTTCAGCCCCCACACCACATGTTCATACTGACCTGAGAAAGCCAAGCCTCTGTAGGATTGAGAAGTTTGACCCCTTTTCTGCAGTACAGTGGGAAGGTAAGCATAGCCCATAATATTAATGGCTTTCAAACTCTTTGTCAGCACAAACCAGTTTCAGATTTCCAAAAGATAACAACCTGACTGAAAGTAGTGAAGAGGAAAGCTGATGAAAAGTGAAATGCCTTTATTTTACCATCTTGCTCATAGCTACCACAGACACATTTAGTGTCAAACTCAGTACCTGGAACTCAAATTACTTGACATTTGTATCATTCACAGATTCCTGTTCCCATCCAATCATTTTAGACACCCATATGTGCAATGGCATCTCTTTTGGCCAAGTTTGTTGTACAGCCAATATTGTCCTTGTTAAATCGTTTAACTGCCTCTAAGCAGTTTAACTGGGAAAAAAACCCCACCACCAAAACCACATCAAGTACAAATCAGTGAATTTGTATGAAATGAAACAAATCCAGAAACTGAGCTATTGAAAGGAAGTTGCAGAGAGGTTATGCAATGTAATACACTGCATTTCTTTCGGAGGCTGCTAGGCAATTCAATTTGTTTTGAAAAAAGATACTCTGTCCTCCCCAAATGGAGTCATTTGATGTGAAGATCTTTATACTGAACTACTGATGGTTTGAACTTTAGATGATGAGCAAATTTCAGTGTACATTTGATATATTAATCATATGTGCACCCATATTTTAAAGTGTTCTCTTACAGATTGGCAATGCAAACACAAAGACAGAATGGTCCAATCAGTCTTCATATTGACATGATCACCCGGGAGAGGGAGGATTTAAGCTCTCAGGATAGCATACTCCTGCTTGAGGGTTATTCCATGCATGATGCTTTCATTGCACACATCTGAAAGACTTGTGATGAACACATACCAGATATCAAGCTGCAGTAGACAGGAATGTTTCCATCTTTTAACAAACTAACTAATGTAAATTCATCAGTAGCTAATAGAAAGATTATTTTGTAGCTGTGGAGACCTCATCTGTAAAAATTTACCTACCTGTAAAAATTTATTCATCTTTAGAATTAGTAAGGTCATGAAGTTTTGCCTCTGTATCTCTCAGTGCTCAAGATGGCTTGATATTGATCCACATCTTCTTTTGCTTGATTATATTTCTTTCTAATAATCAACATTGTTATATTTATATAAGCAAACCTTTCAATTAATGCCTCCCCAGTTCCTATTATTTCAAAATGCTGTAGGTCTTTTTGGGTTTATTGACTCATCACTTCCTGAGAAATTTTTCTTAAGGGTTCACAGTGAAAATTTCCTACTGTTCTATAGTTCTTCAGCAAGCATTTTACTTGATCTGTCAACCTGCAGTTCTTCCATTTCTTTGCTCCTGCAGGATGGAGTTGACCTTTGGCAAGAATCAAGTATATACTTGGCAGTATCAGCCTTGAAAAAATGAAACTTAGTGGTTATTAACTCACAGAATTTTTGTGTAATTTTTCCATCCATGTCTTTGACCATGGTAAATGGAAATTGAATCAATTTGTTCTTTTTAATTATTTATTTTTTTTCAAAGACTGTAAGATTGTTGAATCAGGCTCAGGTCACCTGCTATTAGATGTTTATAAACTCTGACAGTTATCTATTAAAATAAGTTAGAGATGACAAAAAGTGAATGTTCAATTCTAGATTCACCTTTTGATACACTCTTGCATAGATGATGTGATCATGAACTCACATTTAGACACTTGTAATGAACCACATTATGTCAATTCACACACAATCTATAGACAGGATTTCAGACATATCAGGTTTGCAAATGTTTCCATAATTATAATAACTCTCCACTCTCCAACTAGAAATTATGAAACTCTGAAATACATTTACTGAATTTAGTTACGTCAACAATACATTAAACCTGTTACTTCTTATGCTGCTGATTTTAGCATGCTTTGAAACATGTAATCATTTTAGGTGAATTTTGTTGTATTGTTTTGATTTTGGTCTTATTCCTTACAAGTATTAGGACAGAAATTCATAATTATGTTTAATGGAAGATAAAATCAAAATCTCCAATCTAATACCCCTTCACTACAGTGTTCACTACATATGAGCTATGAACTATAAACTGAAAAAATAATCATATCCCAGCTGCAACATACAGATTATTTTTTAAAGGAAGAAAAACTGGATACATGTGCAAGACAATGTGCAATACAGTCAGTTCTGATTACAAGCCAGCTGTGTGAGCTTGAGCTCTTCTTAACAGGGTTAACTTCCTGGGTTAGGCTAAAACTTAGCATGTCTTTTCTTTTTCCTCTCCTCTAAAAAAAACAAAACGATGTGGCTTCATGTAAAAAAAAAAAAAAAAAAAAGAGTCCTTATCAGGGTCAACTTAATGCCTGTCTTCATCAGATACTAACTTTTTAACTTTCTCAACCATAATTCTTTTTATGGGTGAGTTTGCTAGTTACACATTCCAGATGTGAGGCAATAGGAAAATTGCAGTGCGGGGGTTGGCTTTGGGATCTGTGTGTCTGAAGCATTCTTTTCCCACTAGGAACTTTTCCCACATTTGTAATAATGAAATTGTGAATAATGAAAAGTAAGTTTTAAAAAAAGAAGTTCCTAAACACAAGGGCCAACACTTTCAAATTATAAACAAGAATAAAGTATGTCTTCTCATGATTCATCCATTAATTTTGGAAACTGGCAACTGCAGGTCATACCATCTATTTCAAAATTCAGAGGGAAATGCTGGCTGATGACTTCTTTTATTAGAAATAATTTGGATCTTTGGAAATGCAGCCAGTAGGAATTTAGGATGCAATGGAGTTCAAAGTTTGTGTGGGTGTATGTTGTTGGGAAGTAAAGAATAGCAATCCAGGCTACTTTAACTTGCCAGATACAATTTCCTTTCTCAGCATTCTATGGGCTTGCCTAAAAAACTGGAAAAATTTACTTTTTACTTGCAAAAATGGCTATAGCTGGAATTAATCAAGCAGTATTATCAAAATTTTAAGTTTTGTGTAGGACAAAAATAATTATATTGTCCTGGTGTTGTCTTTCTTATCCTGAATCAGATGCTTGCAGCTCACAAGAACTGTACATGTTATATGTACACAGGTAACACAAATATGTGTGTATAAATATATATATAGAGACAGTGTGGATACACAAAGAAATTACATCTATGTAACCTAAGGTTAAGACCAAGATTTTCCAGTGTGATCAGTCTCTAAATCCACTCATTGGCAAATAAATACATCCTGTTCCTGCAAAATACTGTGCTCCTGGGGCTTCTCTAGAAAGTACTTGGTGTGGCTGGAAACACCCTGGAAACAAGGGCTGGGCAGGCACTGTCCTCCCCAAAGTCACAGATAATCCTCTGCATATGGAACAAAATCTGAATCTCTTTTTTTTCATCTCCTGCTGCAGCCTTTCCCCTAATCAGGAAACAGATAAACAGTTCACACCCCAGTTCAGTGGGAAGACACTTCAGAAGATGGGCTTTTCCAAACGACTACGTTAGGCAGTGGGAAAAGCACTCTGAGCCCAATGTTGCCATTCCCAGGAGACCTTTCCTATCCTCATAGACTGTTCTTCCAGAATCTTTCCACAGCAGTGGGATTTTTGGCCAAGTCCTCCTGCCCTGCTGTGAGGACACATGCTATCCCAGAACCCCCCAAGAAAACGAAGGGAGCTGTTCTTTTTAGCTTCCTTGCTCAGCAGATTGCGCAGTACAAACTCCCTCTGCCAAAACACTAAAGGTGTTTAGAAGACTAGCAAAAATATCCAGGATCTCAGTTGTGGAATATTAAAACCAGTCTGGATTAACAATTAAACACTTAGTAATTTTGCTGGAAGTACAAACAGGACAAACTGAAACTTCAGGTTGCTTTGAAGAGAGGACATTTCCTTTGTGTATCATCTGCACGGGCACCTGTAGCATCTGGGATGGCACAGGCTGACTGATGTAAGGAAACAGTGCCAGCTTTCTTCTCAAATCCAAATGTTTCAAAGAGCTTTTTGCAAGATTTTCTCTAGACTGACCCTTATTATGTCTTCTAGGGCATCACAACATTCTATCTGTCTCCAAAATCCACCACTCAGCACCAAAAAACCTTCATTACTTTTAGACTTCATCATAGGAGATATAAAAGCAAGCAGAGGCTTGAAACAGAAGACCTTCCCATTCCTACAAATGGCTATACTAGAGATCCTATCTTTTTTATGTCTCTGCCTTTGGACTACTCAGAAATAACAAATACCTGGTTGTAAAGGAAAGGTTTTTATTATGTTTCATGTAAATAATATTTTATGATGTATTGTGGTTTGAAAGAGTTATTGAGTACAAAATTGAAAGTTAAGTGCAAAAGAATCCATGTGTCTTTCTAGGAAATCTGAATTTATTACGGACAGAAAAAGCTTCACTTTCATTTTCAACTTTAAATTAGAAACAAAGAGATAAAATAAAATATTTATTTCCTTTCTGAGTGTCTTTATATTATGAATTTTTTCAAACAGCTAGTAGATACACTGCTAACAAAAAACAGATATAATTCTTCTATCCTGCTGGGCCACTAGAAGTACATTTTATAAGTTTATGTGTAGGCTTTTCTCATGTGTTGCAAAAATGAACATAAAGAAACATAGAGAAATCTAAAGCTAAATGCTTATTGTGGTTAAATGATTGAGTTTCTCCAACTCCAATGATTAACTGAGAGTTCTTTAATACTTCACTTATACATTTTAAATGTGAGATAATTATGGTGACTTACACATCTTCTGAGCCTTATTCAAGTTTATTTTCTGCATTCCACTAAGGTTAACCTTGCACCAAGCATTTAAAATAAAAACATCCAGAACGAAGTACGTCTGCTTCATTGAGAAGTAAAGAAGAAAATAGTTTTAGAAAATGAACAATAACAGTGCATTAGGGTACCAGCATCTGCTGATGTTTTCTGAAGCAGGCCAGAGGCCATTCCTTACAATCTTAAAAATTTCAGAACAAGAAGTCAACATTCTGCCTCCTACAGAATTAAAGTTATTTGTTTGTGGGTTGTGTTGACCCTGGCTGAATCCCAGGTGCCCCCCAAAGCCACTCTAACTCCCATCCTTCGCTGGATATGGAAACCAAAAGAAAAGGCTTGTGGGTTGAGACAAGGACAGGGAGAGATCACTCCCTGGTTAGTGTAATTGGCAAACCAGACTCACCTTGGGCAAATTAGTTTGATTTTATTACTAATCAAAATGAGTAGGATAATGTGAAATAAAAACTAACTCTTGAAACAACTTCTCCCACACCTATTTTTTCCCCTTCCTAAATCTCTTGTACCAGAGGCACTACCAGTGTCACTGACTGGCTTGGCCTTGGCAGTGGGTTCATCTTGGAGCCAGCTGGCATTGGCTCTGCTCGACATGGGAGAAGCTTCTGGCAGGTTCCCACAGACAACACTCCTGTAGTCACACCCCACACCCCTCATTATCTAGCTCAAGCTGTCTTCCTGTGGTATCATTCTCTGTTCCTTTATTTCAGATTCACATAGACTCCTAAAAAGCATTGAACCAGTCTAGTGCAGAGTGGTTTTAGGCTAAAAGTGTTTTTAAGCCAGCACAGAAAACCAACTTTAACTCATTCTATGTAGCTGATGTATTAGAAACCAGCTTGTCCAAAGGTTTTAATGAATGTAAAAAGTCAAACATCACTAAAACTGCTGACTCTGAAGCAGCATACAAACTGTAAATGAAAATGGAAACATACTGTCAGAGTTGTCGCTTACCATTGGATCTTTTATTCTGAATTCCTCTCTCTCTTCCCCTCTGGTAGAATACCACAGAATTAAAGCACCAGCGGCACATTTTTAATAGAGTAACAGAACAGTCACAGAAACTTTTTTTGACAGAAAACAAACAACAAGGAAAAAACAAACAAACCACCCAACTCACCCCTTAATTTCTCATTCAAAAAGGCCAAATAAGATTAAAAAAATCCAGATGAAATTCTGGAAAATTCTTAGCAACCACTGAAACTGTATCTCAGAAGAAACAGGAAACAGTAGAAAAACAGAAAAACATTTGGGTATCTGGAAAACTCCCACCTCTCCCACAGCTCCTGTCAGTCCCTACCAGCCCTATTGGGAGCTGCTTCTCTTTAATCAGCAGATTTGGTGCAGATACAAACTTATCCCTCTGAAAAGCCTGAGACAGATTTCCTTCCCAGTTTGTCTCCTCCAAAGCCCTGCAAGGAGGTGGTGATGCTTGATCTCTGCCAGTGGTACCTGGGGTTAGTACTTGCTGGTTGCAGCAATGGAAAGCTAGGAGCTCTCTGTGCATATACCTGGTGATTCCCCTGGCAGTGTTCAATAGTGTGCATCCATCAAAAATAATGGCAATATGAGGATCTACAGAGTGACAACGGAAACAATTCCAGCTCCATAGGGATTCCCCTTGTGCTACCCCTGCTGTGCTGGATGCTCCCCAAGTGGAAGTCCTGCTTCAGTTTGCATCTGGAGGCACAGAAAGGAAAGTTTTCTGTGGGATGGGGAGCAGAGCTCCAGGGAAAAGTCAGACCACATGGCAAAACCCATCTGGTCACTTGCTCTAACCAGAGAGATGATCACAAGTCCCTCTTTGGCTGCTCTTCCCTTCTGTCCTCCTGTACACCCACACAAAAGCTTGATCACTCTGGCACTCGCAACAACTCTCAGCAGGGTAACTCAGCTCACTGGGTTAGTTTCTGGCTGGGAATGTAAAACAAGAGAAGTGGACTGTCATCCTTGGCTCTGTGATCTGTTTAGCTTTCCTTTTAACCCCTGCTCTCCCCAGCATGGACAGCATTTAGACCCAGTTATAAAAATACAGTCCTAAAAGCAGTGAGCATGGAAACACCTAAAAGTCAGGCATGAAGTTCAGAGAGTGTTTTTATCCCTCAGCACATCCATAGGGAAAGGTGTGGGTGCCCAGAAGGGAGGCAGTGTTCTGAACTTAAGACAACTGAAAGTAAACATCAAACAAGCAGTTTTGAAACCCTATTTTATGCTTTATCATTTCTCTGCAGTCCCAGGATCTCTACCTTAGATGGGAAAGCAGGACCCCTCATATGAAAGACTGCTACTTAAAGGACTTAAGCCATGCTGCTGGATACAGATGACTGACCTGCTGTTCCCTGGTGTAATGGCAAGAGGTGCTGGTCCCAGCGCACACAGCAACATTTGAGTAGGTGCAGAGATCTCTGGATTGTAAATCTTATCCAGTCCTAGATAAGACTGTGAATCCAGACTGCCTCCAAAATGTAACTTAAGGTTTTGTCATTGTAGAAGATCTAATAATTTCAACCATTTTGCACACTTAAAGACCAACCAAAAAATCATAGAACCATCTCTTGAAACTCATCACAGAAGTGCAGCCAAAGATCTTGTACAAAGGAAGACAGATTGTTTGAAAATCACAAAAAACTGTTTCATAGATGTGTATATATATATTCACATTAAAGGTATCCTGCTCTCTGGCATGGTTTGATTTTTTTTTTAATTCTTGAACACAAATCTGTTTATGGTCATCTTTGAGTGACCATTCTCAGCTCATTTAGCATCTGTACAAAGTTTCAGACTGTTAAAAATCAACCTAGGCACCTATACTTCTTCCTGTGAATATTGGTATGGGCTTACTCATAGCCAAGTGCTCCTTACAAAGAAATCAAATATGAGTAATAGTAATACAGGTGTTCCTACAAAATATTCATATGTTGAGTCAGTGCAAGAGGGGACAAAAAAAAAATCATATAATCCTAAATTTTTTTGCCTTGGAAGGGATCTTAAATACCACTGAAGCTCCAACCTCCCTGGACTCCTTCTACTAGACCAGGGCAGGGACCCCTTCCACTAGACCAAGTTACTCACAGCCCCCCCCCAACCTGGCCTTGGGCATTTCCAGGGATGGGGCATCCATAGCTTCTCTGGGCAACCTGTTTCAGTCCCTCACAACCCTCACAGTGAAGAATTTTTACTAATATCCAATCTCAACTCTCAGTTTGTAGCCATTCCCCACGTTCTCCTATCACTACTAAAGGAACTTAGAAACAGTTCCAGACTTCTTGTAGACTCCTTTTAGGTACTGAAAGGGTGCAACAAGTGACCCTAGAGCCTCCTCCTCTCCAGGCTGGACAAGCCAAATTCTTTCAGCTTTTCCTTACAGGAGAGGTAACAACAGCCCCCTGATGAACTCCATGTCCCTCCTCCAGACTCACTCCAACAGGTCCGTCTGTTTCTTGTACTGAGGGCCCCAGAGCTGGATGCACTGCTCCAGGTGGGGTCTCACCAGAGGGTAGAGAATCACCTCCCTCAACCTGCTGGCCAATGGATGGCTTTACATGGATGTGGGTTTTTTGTTGTTGGCGAAGGGATGAGCAGGAAGAGCAGAATAACTCCCAGCACCCATTTGCTGCTTCTCACCATGGATAGTAAAGATGTTAAGAGAAAAGGCATCTTCCTTTCACTACCAATATATGTGTGGCAGCAAAATATGCAACATAAAAACAATGCCTGGGCCTTTCACAGTAAAAAAAAGCACTTGACATTCTTTGTCATGCCACAGCTAAAATCCTCATTTTAACTGCTTACTGGAAAAGCCACTTTGATCTAACCAGTATATATGTGCCCTTGCTTGACGGTAGCTTTTTACACATAAGAATCAGTATAACAACAAAAATGTCATCCATTAAATGGTATTTCAAAATGCTTCTCCCTTTCCTAGGAGCACATTATTTGCTAATAAAGACAGGATATATAATGAAATTGGTTTTGTCTGTTAGAAGTGCATTGCCTTTAAACAAATACTGAAATGAAAGATGTATTAAGTGTACATAATTTTAATTTTACACTGATGTTTGCAAAAGGTACTGTGAAAAGAAAATGTCCCCTTGGGAGGAAATATTTTATATAATTTGTGAAGTAATGAGATATTCTAGTTGTAAGTGCCATACAAAAACATTACATATGAAATACTGTACAGATCAAAATGGAATTTTGGTTGCTAATGGCTGAGAATTCAACTGCAGTTCTTTGTCTCTTTTTCACAGGTGCAGACATAGAAGATCCAGTA
Organism: Passer montanus; assembly: GCF_014805655.1. Classification (NCBI taxonomy): domain Eukaryota; kingdom Metazoa; phylum Chordata; class Aves; order Passeriformes; family Passeridae; genus Passer; species Passer montanus. Next base: position 15,738,494 of record NW_024356505.1, on the reverse strand, counting down.
CACACAATTGGAAATTATTTTAAACAAACATGGGTATTTGGGCAATTTTTTCAAATACTGAGAAACAAAGAGTAGGCCAACTTCTGCAAGAAGAAAAAGGAAATTTCTCATTTTACAGTGTAATATGAACAACTCACTGAGATGCTTTAGGGAGGAGATTTCACACTGGAATTGCAATTTAAAAAAATAATACCCAAGATGACCTATTGAAAACTCATTAAAATCAATGCAGGTCAATAAAGAGTCATGTGCTTCTACTTTTAAACACAGTTAAAACCACACAAAACAGCACAAAATCACCTTTTATAGCTGTCTAAACTTGTTCTGGATCAGAAAATGCAATGGTTACTACAAAAAATAACGAAAGCAGCTAATAAACCTTACAGAAAACAGTAGATTCAAGCACATGCAAGCAATATGCTGAATAGCTGTTGATTTTCTGTCTGCTGAGTGACTTCAGATCTTGTCACCAGCACAGTCAATGGGGTACAAAATCCTATGGAATTTGCTATGTGACACTGGCCAAGCAAAACAACCACTGGATCCTAGAACACTGGACATGTCACGTGCTGTCAACATAGATCATGCTGCTGTTCTCACTCCCATGCCAGCAGGAAAGCCTGCTTTTTATATTAAATGCAGACTCTCACAAATCAGTTTTAATAAAAAATTACTTGTGTGCAATAGTATTTAAATCTCTAGCAATTAGACTGATTAACTCAAGATGGTCTCTTTCTTCATTCAACCCTTAAGACTAGCTACCTAAAAAGTTGGATAGAAAGCATATCAAAAGCCATTTTATTCTGCATCTTGTTTTGGTTCCTCATTCTAACCTCACCACTTTAGTCAAAAATAACGACAATTCCAAGAAACTTGTTGCCAAAGCAAGACTTGACATACCTGGTGTTTTCTGAATATTTACTAAATGAACATACACTTGAAAGCTGCTAATGGACCATGCCCATTTTTCACTGGATTTAAAGAGTCAATGTATTTTGCAGAATCACACACAGTATATGTGCTCATATGTGGTATCTACAGCCTGCAACATAAACTCGGAGCAACTGTATATAAAAATGGTGTCATCCTAAATGAGTCTATATATTTAAGACCCCAATGTCAAAGCATCTGGACTGTTATTGTCAAAAGCACCTTTGACTTCTTTAAGGGATGGTGACAATAATTTGAGTGGTTTAGTCCTGAAGATTTCTTAAAAAGATTGCAGTTTATTATGCACAATTTGCAATTCCACAGTAGGATCACAGACACTGAGGAAGTAAGAACACTGGGCAAATGGATTTTTCTCTTCAATGCCCTGCTTTGTTCTCCTTTGGCAGAAGGAAGTGATTTTTTTTTTTGTCATTGTAATTACTGTGAATTGGAACACAACTACATCTAACCTGGCTTTGGGAACTGAACAGGTACACTTCAGTACAATAAAACATCAGGACCTTCTACCCTTGTTGGAAACTGAAATACAGAAATATGATGTGATACATGGAACAGTTGTTACTAGCACACAATTTATCGATTACTCTCCCCATAACAGAAGAGGTCTGTAGCTGGATAATATAGATCTCCCAGTATGGCAGCAACATACATGCCAATGTGTAGGACATCGATTTTCTCCAAATTACTATAAGCTATTGTCTGTATAGAGTTCATTAAGATCATAACATTTGACATATTTCAAATTCAATCACAATTTTGAAATACCTCCCAAAAATACAAAATAGCTCAAAATACAGTAAAGCTGAAACTCTTAAATTATTAGCTATCCCAGTATTAACATTATCCTAGTGAAAGTACTGGGGTTATTTTCAATCTAAATTTTCCATAATTAAGTTCAAACACTAGAAAATAAGTATCTTGCATTTGATATAGACTTGAAAGCACAGGGGTGTCAGGGAATCTACACTGAGACTTATAGGGCTATATTATTTGCAGATCTCTGTGAATTTTGCTATAATATAGGAGGCTCAGGCCCCAGTAATAAAATACCAACAATGAGCAGCATAAAAAAAATCCATATTTTCTTGTGAAACAATGAAGTTATTTTCCTGAAATACTCTCACTTCAAAAATCACATTTCTCCTGTAGGCTAGGCTGTAAAAGATAGCATAGAAGAATGTGACTGGCTTCTCTTTAATGCAGAGAATCTTCCTGCCAATATTTTTCTTATTTTTCCCACTTTTTCCTTCCAATCTGAACTTATTAGACTACTTTTCTATTTGTTGTCTGGTATGTAATCATTGTGCACAGCAATGTAGAATTTTCATTCCTGATAATGACAACTCAGTCCTAAGAAGAAAAATATAGTGTGATTTTGGTTAGGTCTAATATGTCGCTAGAAAATTTTCAACATGTACAGTAAGAATTTTCTGAAATAATGAACAGAAGAGCATAGGTTGTAACATAAGCAGATAAAGTCTGGGCAGCTTTACAGTGGAGCAAGATTAAGTCCACCCACCATCAATTGCAAGGGTTGTCCACATTCATTCCCAGCTCACTTGCCATCTTCCAATCAAGCTGATCAGGTTGGATCTTCCACTGGATAGCTTAAGCTCATAAATCTACAACATGTCAGTTGCTTTTCTATTTTCTGTGAGTACATAGACATGTATTAATTGCACTTCAACTGCCCAATTATGCTCTATTTTTCACTCCTTTCTCCCAGTCTTGATATAAACACAGCAAATTAGCTCTTGCTGACAATTCTGGTTTTTGTAAGGGAATCCTTAGCAGCCTCTTTACGGAATTTTAATTTCTTTTTGATTAAGCCTGTGTGAATTTAAACTCTTAATCAAAGCTCTTGCCAACATTTTAAGTAAATTGCAAAGCCAATCAAGACTTCCTCATTTGCTTTCATTATGTTTCACCGCATGTAAAGTTTCCACTTGGGAAATGCTGAAATGTTAAAATAGCAAATAAAGAAAGGAGAACTTGCCCTAGAAATACTACAGCATATACACCCTACCAACATACATTTTGCTCCTGTCCCAGCTCCAAGTGCAAAAATGTAAGAGTCCTGTGTCCTCCCTTTCTTCTTGCACAAGAAATATGAATTTCAGGGTAACACAAGTAATTTCTGCTTATGTACAATGGCACAGAGGGATAAAAGAAAAGCTTCAGGTACAGTCCAGAATTAATGATTATGTCATCTCTAATACCTGCTGCAATGCAATCCCACCTAAATGGTACTGTAAGTTCAGTTAGCTCAAACGACTGAAGTCTTGTGATTTTTGGACCTAGAAGTGCCTATTCCATTTTCAGGGTCACCAGTACATAGCTGGCAAACACCAAGGTCTATGGCTTCAGTACTGATTGAATAAGAGAGGATATGTATATTCCATAGACACATCTATTGTTTGAACAGGTGCAAGTATAAACCACAAAGAAAGTTTCTCAATTTCATTCAAGACTGTGAGACTGGCATGTCATCAGTATGCTCTAAGGAGGCTTCTTCAGTCAGCTTTGAGAAGGTCTGTACTGCAAAGCACCTAACTCAAATGAGTAACAGATGATAACAAGATTAGAAAGGTCCCCTGTAGGTTGACAGGTAATACATTATATAAAGATCTTTTCATCATAGCATGGCAAATGTGTGGAAAGTCAAAGTGAATCAAATATATTTATATTGTAGCCAGTCAATCTTTCTGCATTTTCTAATCTCATCACTATATTTAATTATTATTATAGTACTAACAGAGAAGGAGAGAATTTTCTAAGCAGGTATTTCAATGATATTTCATTCTTTTTTTTCTTGCTAAAGAATCATTACAGTTTTAAGATTTTATGTAGAAGGCCATGAGGAATCTAAAATTAAAACTGTTATTAGAAGCAGTTGAAAGCAGGCAGTGAACTGAAGCTGTGCCTTGCAATCTTGGCTATTGTTGTATTATTGCAGAGTCCCATAGGCAGCGCTCACATGTACAGTACAGAGACTTCACATCCTGGCTCTTTTGATTCTTTTGTCTGCCCTCCAACCTGCGCAGCCAGGAACTTTCACTTGAGAAAGATTTATGAAGCCTCCGCTAACAGGGTCAGCCCTGTTATATCACCAGAGGGCTTCTTCTTAAAAATAATAACATCTATCCACAGCTCGGCAGGGCGGTCTCTCTTGGCACTCGCTTTCCCTGTTTGTCTTAACAACCGGCGCACACAAAGCCCCGACTCTAGCGAGGATGGCCAGCGATTCCCTTAGGCACGGTAGCCCTGTTTCCTGCTGCCTGCCAGGCCTGTGTCAGCTGAGATAACCCACACCTCCAAAACCTACTTCAGGTTTATGAAGTCCTGACTCCTGTAGCTGGTGGGGTTACACCTTTACATACTAGGAAAAGTTTGCAAATCGGCGAAATCCATAAAAAGTTTGCAAGGTGGACAAATAAAATTATTTTAGAGACTCTGATTCTACTCAATTACAGTGCAAGATCATTTATTCTTATGTGCCAGTCACTACGATATCATTATGTAGTCACCCTGACTGAAAAACTCCTGTCAGTTCTAATAATTATGAGAGTTTTTTGCTACCATGTTAAAAGCTACTTCCAAGGCTCTTATGCACTTTAAAGTGCAAGTGGTTTGGCTATTCATTGCATATATCATTTGAAAGAGAGTATTTTTTTTTCCACTGCAGCTATCAAATATTAAAAATAGGTAGGGAAAATTATTTTTACAGTCATTTTCTCCAAAGGAGTTCATGCTTAGAAGTTTGGACAAATCCTCAGATAATCTGTCCTTTTCTGTATATTTCTTAATAAAATAAAAAGTTGAACTTTTTCCCAATCCTCCCCTCCCGCTTAAGAAAATGCTCTTAAATTTATTTCATTTATTAAGATTACATAAAGTGTTTCTTTCACAGTAAGCATTCCTAACAAGTTTAGTCCCCTGTGCTGGGAGGAGAAAGACTCTTTTCATGAATACTCAGCCAAGGGTTCCTGAGAGTTAATACTCCCACTCTTCTTCTTTGAGTGTCAAGGGATTTTTAACATCCGCAAAACAGACAGGAACTTGGGTTTCTGCCTTAGAAAAAGAATGGATTTTTTTTCACCACATAATAATCTGCTGTGCAATTACCAATAAGAAAGGAATATTCTCCACTATAAACTCAACAATGTGCAAGAAGCATTTATTGGTAATTTACTGCAAAAGGCATAAGGAATTTAAATTAAGTTTAGAAGTGAATAAAGAAAGAAAACTACATAAAGAAACCCTGAGCACTACACAGTGCAAATTATTTAAATGATAAATAGAAGTCTGTAATATGACGGAGTATTGAGACATTACAGACAAAACTGTTCACTTTTATAAAATACTGATGACTGGTAGATTGTATTCACTGTATCAAGTGCCATGAGATCTAAGTATAACATGTTCACATAAAAGAAGCATTAGTTTCAAATCAGCTCTGTGTGGGAGCATTTCCTTTCACAAATCCAGCTGGAGGACAGGGCCTTTATTAAACTAAAGACTACTGCTTCCAAAGCTTAATAAGACAGAAGGAATGATGATTCATGTCCATTTATGGTGTACAGAAATGGGGGTTAACCTGTCTTAAATTAAAATGTGCTGCTTTTTTTTTTTGTCTAGTGGGAAAATAGATCAGTGAAGCAAATCCTTCACATGATGGACAATTTCAACAGTAAGGAAAGGAGTCAAATTAACATTGACCCCACACAAAAAGCTGTTATTTTGCTCAGAGGACATTAATAGTACTTTAATATTTCATAATAAACTCATCCTGAACACTGAGCATTTGGAAAAGTCATTCAGAAATATATGGACACATTGCTATCAAGAAAGAAACTGGCAGTTGTAAAAGGACCTTCATGCTATACAAAATCATATTCTCTCGTTGACCCATTTTGCACATACAAAAATGCTTTTCTAAAACTACAAATTTCTGAATCATCTTACCTTTACAAAGAGAATACAAATTAGCAATTATGCATCTGCCTTCATTAATTAAAACCACTTCCAAGAGCTTACTCATGATTGTGTGCAACATAAATTTTGGAGGTTGCTTTAAAATGTGATCTCCTAACCCACAGGCAGTGAAACAGCAGCCAGCACAGGATGCTTTCAGAGGGGACATACATTCCTGCTTAAAGCAATATAAGTCACCAAGTGTGAAGACTTTCCTAGGTGACCATAGGTTGTGTAAAATTACCCAAGCTAATTCGCAGTTAGCTCTTTTGCATATTGCAAACCAAGACAGCAAAATTTAACACAAACTAATCCTGTTCTGTCAGAGGCTTAGAGCTTGCAATAAGGTGTTTTTCTATGGCTATCAGAAACAAACCGGCTAGGTAAAGGATATATCCAGGAGCAGCAGTTAGTTCCACATGAGCAATTACAACAGAATATAGTCATTCTGTAAGAGAGAACATTCTTCAGCCCCTCATGGACAGAAGTACTCTTTAAATTCTTCCCTGAGGACATGAGAAAGCAATATCGTTCTCCCTTAAATGCAAACTTTTTTTGAAAACAGCAGACATTGATACTCAGGTCAAATCTGGATCTATAAATGTTCTTTGAATCCTCACACTGACTCAGGATCACAGCTTGGGGTCAATCCAGTGAATTAAAAAATTTCATTATATTCTAGCTTATCTCAGTGTACTGATTTATCTCACCTTACAAGTTATGCCACCAAAAAGTAGAGCCAAGTGATTTACAAGTTCATGTCTTCCAAAATGGGTCCTGAATATGTGACTGACAATTCATTTTGGGTTGGGAAATGGAAAGTTCTGGTTTTGATTTAAGAGATCTTCATACTGAGGATATCACCAACATAATTTTTAAAAAATCTTGTTTCAAAATTAAACACAATTAAAAATATATTGAAAGTGGCATAAAAAACTAAAGCATGAATATTACCTATAAAAATCTTTAGGCATTTTCTATGGCTAAATTTTCATGTGTGAAACTCAACAGTTGTAATATGTAGTAGCAGTTGAAGCTAACATACACAGAGAAAATCACAGGGATGATCTCAAAGTATCAGGATATTGACTATCAGAAGTTGTTTGCCATTCAACAGTTGTATGACTCATCTTTAAAGATGTATTTTTAAGAAATAATACATTTTGTTACTCTAGTGGCCTCACCCATCATAGTGTCTAAAGGTTTTCATTTGTCTCAAGTAAACATTTTATAATAGAAATTATTCCATATATTTATAATGTAACAAGCATATAAAAATAGCCATCTATTAAATGTGCACAGGTTCAAGAACATTTTTTCCTGCAAAGATGACTTTTCCATACTTCCTCCACTATGGCTGGATGTAAAGTACATTACAAGTCACAGGGCAGTGAGGGAAAGGCCCTCCCTCCCAAGTCAGCAGGGAAGTGCTGGAGTCTCAGCACATCCCCAACAACATTTCCGTTGACCTTTTCCACATGTAAACGAGGCTCCAACTCAAAGGACACCCTAATCTCCCAAGCAACAGCCACAAACCCTCCTCAGTCCTTCCTTTGCAACAGTTCACAGTCCTTTGCCTAAAGATGTTAGGTAAACTGGAAACACCTTTCTAAGAAATGCAGCCTTTCTTTGCCCTCCTTTTATTTTCTCCACCACCAGGTCAGCTATGTTTGTACTATTTCCTCAGGTCACTTAATTTTCAAATTTCCAAAGTGCTTGGAACTCTGAACAATGGAAGGGTTTTCACTTGACCCATAGAACTAGGAGAGTTAATCTACTGTGGCACTAATGTCACCAGCTCATTAATTGCAATCCTTGCCAACACACTCACACACATAGCTACACAGCCAAAACAGATATGGTTAAATATCAGCTTTGTGTAGCATCTCCTCTCAAAATGGTGCTATTTCCATAGAGTTACATACCTTGATAATTAATTTTGGTATCTTAAATTTTAGAATCTAGGATTTGGTACTTGAATTACAGAAAGATTACTTATTATTTTAAAATTAATATTATGATTGACCATTAAATACCTTCTGTTAAACCAATTTTGAATTCTACACATGTTCTTTTAAAATGTCAATGCCATTATCACATCCAAGACACTGAAAACAACCACTCACTGCAGCAATTACTCCCTGCACTGTGCTAAGGAATTATACTTCCAGCAACCAAATTACGAGTTACTTCTGAGATAATATTTTTATTTATGCTTCTTATGTTACCTATATTCAATAAGGAAGTGTAAAGTGAATTTCCCCTTCATTTCTCCATCTTCTTAAAGATGAAAAGCTATCTTATTTTGTGCATACTGTATGGAATTTACACCATTGGAAATCATGCTCCTACAAGAAACTATCACTTCAGTCAACTAGAAAATTAAAGATTCACTTTTTAAATTAAAACAATGAAAAACCTCTCATCTAAAACCCCTATACTCCTAAAAACAATAAATCTTATTTAATAAAAAAACATGTTTTCTATTGCCAGCACTGTGCTATCTAATTGGAAATCTGAAATGGTAAGAAAACTTTGGTTCTTTAATTGATCATATTTCCATAATATAAATGAGAAACAGACTTTCTTTAGAAGTCAGCTTTGCATTTTTACCAGATATTCCGGAAAAAAATTAAATCACAACAGTAAAAGAAGTATGGATTGTTTTCTCAGAACTTTAAAGCAATATATTAACATGTAATAAAACAATAGCATTAAATTTTCTTGCAGGTTTGGATTCAAAACTTCTCAGCAACATAAATCCTTTTTATGCTATCTAAAAGCATAAACTAATATTTAGTTCTCTTTAATATCTAGTAAAAATATAAGCATTTAAACATAGACACCTTCTCTGAAAACAACAGATTTCACTTTTTAAGGTTTAAGAATTTTCAGGAGAAAAAAATACAAGAACATGGAAGGCATTTTGAATCAAAAAAATTTCCCCATTTCCCTGCTGATTTCAATTCTAATCACAGTAGCAGTCTTGCAACTTAGAGTAGCAGCAAAGTTGTAACGTTTCTCCTGCACATTACACCTGGAGACTTCCCATAACAATTTGGGTTTTAAATTAATGATATATTATAATATTCCTATTTTGAAAAGGTTTCTCCTCATTGATCTCTAACCTTCAATTTTTTAAATATTCTTTCCTCTTATAGGGTATTCCAGAAGTGTTTTGCTTTATTTCAATGGTCATGCATTCGAGTTACAGCATTGCAGGCAGGAGTACCATTCAGAGGAAAGACAGATTTTCGAAAGAAATATGAGACTTTCCTTATATTTTATACAATCCAACAGCCATGACATAATTTTTTCTTTTAAGTTCTTAATCCAGATATAATTTCATGAGCCTTCTCTTAATATATAGTAAGTCACCATGTTCAATCCTCAATGATTTAGTAATATTATACCTCACATACACACAAAATCAAACATAGCTAGGTCAGCTGTAGTACTATCAACACAATCTGCTTTGAAAACATAGCCCTCACATTACTATTGTTATGAAATTTTACTATCCATGTCACACCACTAGATTTATTTGGCACTTGCAGTCATGACTTGTTCTTCCGGAGGAATTCCTCTATAATTGAGCATTAGTTATTGTACCATTAAAATGCAGCGTTTCCGTAAATTTTAAACAGATAACAGCACTTTCTAGCAAGTGTTTTTTTAGATACAAGTTTATTACCTAGTTACAGGGAGGAAAAAAAAAAGTTGGCTAAAAAAGTTTTTCCTTTTCTAGTTAAAATAAAATAAATGAGGTTAACAGAAAACATCCTGCCATTGCTCCCAAAGGAATATTCCCCAACTACAAAATGAGTAAGGGCCATTTCTGTAAATGTAAATATTTTAAAACCTAATGTAATAATAAACAGTTATACAACATACATTTTCTAATGTGATCTTTTGTATATTTATACTATAAGCATTGATACTTTATAAGTATTTTTATCTATTTCTTTCATTTGTGGGTTTAGGTTCAACCTTATTAACAATGGCAATGGTCCAATGACCTGGTAGAAATATGCAGTGGGCACAGACTGCTTCAGCTCTGGGGCTTACTCATATTTCAGATGAGGAGTGGGCCTGTGCAGTTGAACTATTATTTTTCCACAAAAATGCCAAGAGACCGGGATGAATAGGCTCCTTTCATTATGCTCTGAAGGAAGGGGAAGACTAAAAGGTTCATGGCAAATTGTGTCCTGGCATAAATGTCAGAACAAAGTAAGGCTCCGTGTAAAAACATTTTCTTTACAGTCTTGGCAAGTATTTCCTTAAGAAATGCTGAAGAATTAAGCTCATGATGTCAGACATACTTTAGTGAGTATAAAGAATTAATATTTTGTATCTCTCTGCTGATCTGCTCACCACTATGGGAACCCAAGGCAGAAGTAACCTTTTGGGTACTTTAACCTTTCCTTGAAGCAAGGTACAGAATCATCATAACTCAAACCCTCAGTTCAGGATGCTGATTGATCAGAAAGATAGGCATGTAATGTAAATAACACTGCTTGCTGAAATCTTATTTCCATCCAAATATACACACCAAAAGCAGAACAAATCCTTCAAGATCATTAAGAGGGCAGAGGATTTACTGGCATTTTACCATGCAGACTAACTTAGTCAATATTGTAAAATTAGGTGTAGAATTAACAACATAAATTTGCATTTCAAATAATATTCTTGTTTGTATGAATATATATATGTATATATCAAGTATCAAATTGCAGTATTATAAGTATTTTTTACTAGATTGTAATCAGCATTACATCATGCCCTCTTTAACAAAATAACATTTAATGGGCAACATGTAAATGCAGTGCATCACCCTTGTGGATTATAAAGAATTCATAGAGTTACTCTCAGTTATGGATAGAACTATAATTTAGAAGAAAAAAAAATTACTTTAAACTAAAAACCAATCTCAAAATAGCTTACAACTGTAAACTCTTTCAAAGTTTAACATAGTAGTCCACGGTTTAAATTTCAAATCCTCAGAAGTATTGCAAACAAAATTGTATAAATAATAGGTAAACAAAATAATCAAAGGTTAATTGCCTTGAGAATAACATCAGGCCTACAATTTAAGCTGCTGTGGTTATGGGAATGAATAGCTGTGCTCTGGACTACACTCTCGCCCATTTGACTGCTACTATTTAGCATTCAAAGCCACTGCCAATACAGCATTTACCTGAGTCAAACTTGGGGCCCACAACACTTTGGCTTCAATTAGCATTCCAAAGCTCTCTTTGGAATAAATCACACATACAGTGCATTTCTTCCTGAACTAGGCATCATTCCCTGCATTTGTATTTTAGTTGTCATTACTCAGTAGCTAATCCTGTTTTCTATTTCTTCTGGCACAGTTTATTTCTGACTTTACTTCTGTTGCGCTACTTCTGAACCACATGGCAAACACTTTCAGCAATGATACAGGTTATATAAACATTCTCTACCAAAGTTAACAAGGGTCTAGTAACCCTTTGAAAGTTAGAGATAACTGTACATTTCATTTTTAAACCAGTACCTGCCAACTGAACTTTCCTACGTCAGTGTCTGACATAACATAGACACAACAAGCACTTTCAGGTTTCTTTTTCTAAAATAAAACAGTTTTACTCAGTCATTCTTAATTTGACTTTGCTTTGGATATACTGCAATCAAATTAATTCTGACAAAGTAATAGAGTTGGGCTGATGTCTGGATGTGACACGGCTAAGGAAATCTGTGCTGCAAGAAAGAAATTTAACAGCTGCTTCTGGAGGAAGCATCTTTATCACTGCGTCAGAAAGGAACCAACTGCTTAGCATAATTTTAAAGGCAACTCCACTGTCATAGGCATCATCACTCAGCTGATGTGTAAAAACCATTTATAAATATTAGCAATCATCTGGCATTTTTCAAAAGAACAGGAAAGTTAATCCTGTTTCCTGACTGAGTTCTGTATTGCATAATTACATTCTGACTACCTAAGTTCCCCTGCAATTTCTGTTAATTACAGCATTATTCTTACTTCCTGTCCTAAAATTATTTGTGTAGTAACCATATCCTACCAGAGTGGAAGATGAAGTAAGCTCTGTGAATTATTTTGATTAATATGTAAAATGTTGTGCTATCATCTCACACAAAATCCCACTACATACTGGATATTATTTCCAACTAAAAAATAAGTGTGAAACTTTTCAGCAATTACATTAATGCTCAGTAGCCTCTCAAGGGGTGCTTGTGTTACTTGACTAATAGTTATACATCTGTAAGTAACTAAAAAATATTAGTTCAGCCTTTTATTGAACACAAAAAAATTAAAAATCTTAGACCTCTACATAGAGGTAAAAAGTATACAAGAATAATATACACAGTATACATAAAAGTATAGTCTTTTATTACTTGCCATTGCTTTTTCCTTTATAACAGTTGCAGAGAGCAATTTTACCCCACTCATCCAGTAAAAACTACTATTGCTAGCTCTGAACATTGGAAAGTCATTATATTTTCTTGCAATCATAAACCTTAGAAGTGTAACTATTTGGGAAGCAACGAGAGTTTTTTCAGCAGACCAAACAGGGCTGCCCAACTTTATGGCAAAAGTATATCTTAGCTATTACAGGTGTTAGATGCTATTCTTAGTGTCTAGTATAAAAAGAAGACTTTCGTTCACTTTTGGTGCAAACTCTAATTTTGTAATTAACAGCAAGCCTTCTAACAGCTTCTATAGCACAGGGTTTTATCCCTGAACTATGCCATGCAGTATCCATAAATCAGTCCATTTCCCCACTCCTCCTAAACTGATCCTGACTCTGTGCCTATTCCTCTGTACTGCTGCCTCAATGCCTACTCTTTTCATCCGCATCCTTCTGCTCCACCCAGCAAAGCTTTCATATTCCACTTGCACATAAAGTATTTTCTTATCCAAAAGTACCCCACTTTGCCTGTCCCAGGCTTCTGCTTCTAACTGTTGTGACATTCAAAACTTCTTAGCACTTCAACTGTTATTTTTTAAGTATTTTTAAAAGTTTTGTGAGTTGTAAAAAAACCACCTTACAACTACTACAAAAATTATTTCATTCCAAGAAGCAAAAAAAAAAAACCCCAAAAAAACCCCCCCCAAAAAAACCCCAAAGAAAGTGTATCCTTTAGGCACAAAAATCAAAGGAAAAATATTCTCAGAATTATTTCAAAGCCAACACTACAAAAAAAAAGTTTTTGAGAGAGAGGATGACATTCCAAGACCTGGCAACTGATGAACATAAACCACCATGACACATTTGAGAAACTACTAGTCTGAGCAGCAAATCTGAACGACATTGTCAGTCTGTTCTCTTATTCTCCCACCTGTAAAAGGAAACCAGAGCTGCAAGTGGTGGCAGAGTCCAGAGCCCCTGCTTCCCCTGGGAGTTGTGCTGCCATAGCTGCAGTGATGGGCTGGGGTAGTTTCCAAGTGCCACCTGGTTACTCAACCTTTAGCTGAAGGGTTTTTTCCCAGAGGCTAGCAATTTGGTCTCTCTTCATGGGGAGCAGCAGTTATCCTAGGAACAGGGCTGAATTCCCAGGAATAGAATTAAGCCATTTCTATAGCCACTTTTTCTTCATGGTCACTCTCCATCTCTCTTTCTCTTCTGAACAGGTCCCCTTCCCTCTTTTTATGCAAAGAGTCAACAAGAATTGCATCTGGTGATATTTCCACACAGCACTTTTTAACATCTTTCCTTGTCCTGAGCACATAACACTTTCCAGCAATATTTTGAGCATTACACAAAAACTGAGACAAGTTATTTCTACATCCTTGCAATTGCCAATCTTCAGCTCATGTTCCAGAGCCTATTTGTTCTCATACATGACTAAGAAGAAATTAGTAAGTCATTGAAGAAATTAGGTGTTGCAAAATCTGTGCCTTCAAAACAAATATTTAGAAAAGCTCTTTATGTTTTCTAAGGAAGAAAAGGCTGGGCTCCTGTAATTATATGGCTGTTATATTTTCTAAAGTTTAAAAAATGGCAGAATGAGAACACAAAAATAAGTCTATATAAGCACAACCCTTTCAGGCACTTGCATTTAAAATTGTAGGCAATGCCAGTTAAGGGAATTTGTAGCACTGGAACATGCTGCAACACTGCCTGCCCAGGAGAAGAATAAACCTGTTTAAAAGTTGGTGGGGGTTTCTTTGGGTTTTTGTTTGCTGTTTGTTTTGGTGGGAGTTTTTGGGGGTTTCTTGTTTGGGTTTGGTTTTTTTTTTTTTGTTCCAGTTTTGTTTTGATTTTTTTGTTGTTGTTGTTGGTCTGTTTTTTTGTTGTTGTTGGTTTTGGTTTTGTTTTTTAAAGTTTCACTCTTGACATGCTTGTTTTGGAGCTCCTAAGGAATGGCGAGTTCACATAAACGAGTTAAACATCTCCCATGCACTGAAGCAGTCTCCAGCCCTCAGGAGACCTTTAGCCCAAGAAAGTGGAGAAATATCTGGCCAGCAAATTTTACATGCTGAAAGGGGCCTCCTCTGCCTCACAGCTAGTAGGGTGGCAAGACCCTCTTATCCCTCATCAGCAGAGGAAAATCCCTTCCACATTAAGTACAATTATAGGCGAAAATTGGCTGCCAATTTTTGAAAATCTGTCACTTTAAGTTTTAAGGGAGGTGGTTTCCGTTTCAATTTTAAATATATCTCACCCATATGGGAATAATACACAATCAAATCCAATATTTTTCCTACTGCCTAGCAGCTAAGTTATTTACTTGACTTTAACAAGATGTTTCTTTCCTCTTCCCAAGTTTGAGAGCAAGCACAGCCTGAGATGAGCTGTGCTGCTGTATTAGCAGGCAGCCGCCTCCAACTATTTATTTGAAAAGAAGGAGATCTGTAGGTAGGTGGGAAGGGAGAGACTTAGTGTAGGCTGGGGAAAGAGGGGAAAAGGTCGAGCTTTGCATTTTTCATTGTCATAAATAATAAGTTTGAAACATGGGAATAGAAAATAGGAAACTTTCAGTGACTTGACACACCTCTATACTACTGGTGGAAAATTAAGACAGTTCCATAAGCTGCATCTCCCCTGAACTAACAACAATGCACAAGGGGTGCTAAGTTAGCCATGCAGACATAATGGCTATTACAAAAATGCCATTTGCATGCTGTGCCAATCTGCATGTTCAAACTTCATCCGTTAAGACACTACACTGAAGGCAAAACAAAGTTTTACCTTGAACCCTGTTTTTCCCCCCAAACTGTAGAAATAAAAATATAGCATATTTACTATTTACAACTTCCTTCTCAGGAGACACAGGTAGAGAATTCATGCTTTCCAAAATGTAACCTTACACATCTGGCCAGCAAACATCTGGATATTTATCTTCACTCATCATTTCCTTCAGTAAGTCCAAAAACTGTCAGTTGTTTCAGCTGAGATTCGGCCCAAGGGAGTACAAAAAAAAGTTACATCCTTCTTTTGTCCAGGTTTTATAAACTGCTTTTTACCTTTTTCCCTGGGATATCACTAAGTATAAAAATAAGCAGTCTGGATTCCTCTGACTGTGGTTTTCATTCTGTGACTATGAACTTCTGTAGTCACAGGGTGCATACATATGCAATTGAAGCAATAATACAGTCACATCTGCAATGCATGCATAACATCCTACACCTTTAAACAAGCTTATGTATATATATACACACACACACACAAATATATATTACATACTTCCAGTACATACTCAAATCACAAGTAAGAATACAGAATGATTTGTGAATAGACTCTATAGCAAAACTTATGCCAATTAAATTTCAGATCGACAAAAACTAGGAAATGTATGATTAAGTAAAAAAACCCCAACAACTTCACTTGCAAAATTATTGTAATGGAAGCACTGCCTTCGGTCTGAAGGTACCAGTCTGAAGAACTCATCCCTGAGTCAGTCACTTGCTCTGCCACTGTGCTAGGAGAGTCCTATCTTCTTGTGCTACCCTTCCCATCTTTTACAAAAGGGAACAATAAAAATAATCTCCATTGCAAACGTGTAGTTTAACTATGGGAAAAAAGCACACTCAGGGACTCAATTATTATCACCAAAGAGAGATACTGAGCAAAGAAAAATATGAATAATTTCCATATCAGGGCTTTTTTTCTTACTGTTCAGTAATTTAGACACTGCTGTATTTAAAGTTTCCATACCTCTATTCTGATATCCAATCTGAAATTGCTTTGCAAAATTTTTCAGACAATAAATGAAAAATTCAAACAAGGTACAGAGTTTTTTCTAAGTTTTTTGTTTAGCTGAGGTTGCATGCACTTCTTCCCAATAATTTCTCTGAACCAGCTTCATGCTTTCCAACTTAACTCTGCGTGGTGAAGTTGAAGTGCTTTTACAAGAAAGGCAACGTAATAGTCATATCCATATTTAAAAACAAAAGAGCAACAATTAATATTATGGCTTCTTAAAATTCGATCATTTAATATGAATTTATTGTATATGTGCACTGTGAACATTTTGCATGTTGTCATTTGTCCCATGGGAATGCTGCAAAGTGTTCATGACTCAGATTCATTTTAACCATATGGTCCAAGGGAATCTGCTAATGATATAACAAGCTTACATATTAAATTCTGCATTTCTCCATAATATTTTTAGACATATTTTTCAACTTTAAATCAACCAAAAAAAAAACCCAACCTATGTTTAAATAACAAAACAACATTTATAATAAAAAGTCATGTTAGCATGAGTGGGTAAGAGACATCAGAAGAAGAGCAAATCTGGAAATAGCAGGAAAGAATTGAGTGTTGGCTTTGACACATTCACTCATTCTTGCTTCACATCCATTCTAGCCAATGAACAACTCAGGAAGAGTTCCTTTTTTATATTGTTTGGGGATTTTGTTTTACATCTTAATCTCCACTCAGAAGTACATTAAGTTAAAAGACATCTGAGGGTGAAAAACTCCTTTTATTTTTAGCTCTGTAACACAGTATAGGTTACCAATTTTGAAAAAGACAAGATTTTATTTTTATAACTACAGAATTTTAGGGTCTCAGTATCTGTATGTGTTAATAGTGACTAAAATTTAAAAAAAAAATAAAAGAAAGCATAAAAGCATGTAAAATATATGATGCACATATAAAGCATATATTTCCCTAACACCACTGTGATGCAAAATCAATAAAATCTTACCTCTTTGCCTCAGTTTAACAGGCCAGTTTCCAGGTGATGGAAGCCATGAACATGACATCATTGATGTCCGAAATGATTCCTTGTGAAAACATGTCACATGCCATAGTGTTACTACAGGCTGAGAGTTTGCACTTCCCTTTCCACACTTAGCAATAGCTTTGACCCTCCTGAACTTACAAAAATAAAAATGGCAAGGTATGCTTATAATGACAGTGATATTTACAATATTTGCTCATTAAATTGAAAGGAATTCTTCTAATTTCACAGAAGTTAAAAGTAGCACAGGCAAATTTCTCCTGTGTTTTACAAGGTTACATGTCCAGGTTGTACTACGCAGTCTGAAGCAACAGCCACACCATTTTACTGTCAGTGTGTTTCATGTCCTCATCAGAAAGGCTGAGAATGGCCACAGTTTTTTCAGAAGGAAAACTTTTAAGGGTTTCTGGAAAAATAGTAACTAGTTAGAATGAAAAATTCTCCTCCTGGACCCCACAAAACCTTGCACTTCCTCACGCACAAATACCAATATGATTTGATTAGTCACAATTTTTGTTTCCCAGCAGCAAAAAGAAATTTCCTGTTCCCATGCCGCCCTCAAAATAAGTAGCCCAGAGGCCATCATCTAGTGCTTAAACGCAAGTACTTTATAAAATCCAACTATAAAGACCATAAAACAGCTGAGTGACTCCTATTTAGGATACCTGCCTTTCATACAGCTTTACACATGAGAACATTGTAGGTATCTTCTTGCAACAGGATGTTTACATTCTATTTTGCACCTCTTCATTTATAATAAAAAAGTAATTTTACCTTTAAAATAGTTAGCATTGATGAATTTATTCAGGTTTGACATTTACTGATCCTTGAGAAAAATTATTTAAGAAATAGTGTCAGTTATAAAAAAAAAGTTATACCAGAAAATAATTTACTGATAATTTTAGCTACTAAAAAAAACAAAAAAGGAAAAAAAAATCTGGTTGATAATTTTTATTATGTTACATCTTCCACCAGCATGCTATCAATTTAGATAGAGTGTGATGTAGGAAAGATTGCCTTTCCTACACTCAAAAAGCAGTTTTGGCAGTTTAAATACTTTTTTAAGGCAATAAAGATGCATTAAAGGAAACACACATGCAAAGAGCATTGCCCAGATACAATAATGTTTTTTCTGCTCTGGACACACTTTAAATGCTAATTGCCAATCTTGAAACATAAAGTACAGTATTTAAAATGGTAATGACCTCATTAGATTTTTAGCAAGCAAGAAAAACTATTACAGACATCGAGCTTCTGGAAACCTGAGTAATATCCTGAAAGGAACAGCTTGCCTTTTGGGGTTTGGGATGGAATGCACTTTTATTCTGGGTTAAAAAGGCATTCTACATTTCTTATTGTTCTTGGTCCTAATACTGTAGAAATCGGATATTTTAGCCATGTCCTGCTGGGGAACAGAAATGTGATTCCAAACCCTTCAGAGCAGCACACCTGCCCAGGAGGAGCACTGGGTCTGTGTCACCAACTCACGTGTCCCAGCCACACAATCACATATGTGCCACAGGAACCACCTCACCTTTCCCTGCAGGTAGACTGTCAAGAGGCTCCAAAGCTAATTTCTGCACAGTTTGAAAAGAAATATCAAAAGAACTCTCTGAGGTTGCATCTTTACAGTGTGTATTTGCTAAAGTGTTGCTTCAGAGTGGAAGTGCAGACAGGGTTCTGTTCATTTCCTTCTCCATGCTAAAACTATACAGACTGATAGACAGAGCAATAATGACCAGGCAATTTTTACTAGCACAGAAAGAGAAAAAGACTTCTTTTTGTAACAGAGAAAGCACAAACATCTCAGTGGGCTATCTGTTTTAACTATGCCTTTCATTCCTCTAGGCCTCTGCTTCTACTTTAAAACTGTGACAAAAAAAGTAGTTACCACTGCTGGCTGTTTCATGAATTATATGGAGTCTGCTTTTACTCAAAATCTAATTCCTTACAATCACAGCTTCACATCACAGATTAAAAAGAGTTGTTGTATTTGGTACCTTTTACTGCTGATCTGCTGATTTCAACAGATTGGTGTAACATGGAGGTGACATAGCCCTCTAGCAAGACAGTGTGCAGAGCTGCTGTCTCATAAACTGAGGTGGCATTTCCAAAATCACCGCAGTTGGTTCTGGTTTGAAATGAGCCTAGATTAAGTGATTTTTTGCAACTTCTTCAGGAAATAGTTATTAACCTTTAGCTGAAGTACATAACTTGACTTCAAATTAAATCAAGGGAAACAGAAATATGTATTCTCAGGTGGGCTTTCACTTACATGTGAAATACAAGTTTCTAGCATAAGATAAGCATTCAAAGTTTATGACAAAAAAAACAAATAAGAAGGAAGAGAAGATAGACATAGCTGGACTTCTCTCCTTGAATGAGCAGTTGAACTACCAAACATACAGTTCTCTTTCTTCAACTTATGAAGTCACCTGATTGAAGGTGGTTCTGTAACATTTAGGAAGCCAAACAGCGTACAAGAGAACTATTTCAAACCTTTTTCCAAGCAAAACTTCAGTAAGATCTTCAAACTATTCAGAAGAACTAGCTTCTTCTCTTCCACACTAACTAACTAACTACAAAAAGATTCACTTTGAAACTTTGAAAATTCACATTTTATTTTATGTTCTGTAACACCTTAAAAAATACAAGTGTTATGCACCATTTCATTGGTTTTCAGCAGCACACTTGAAAAACTATGTCAAATGAACTGTTTCCCTGCACAGTGAATTGGACAATTTCATACTCACATATCCACTCAGATGAAAAGGATTATTTTTTTCTATGTTTAGAATTTGAACACAGCCTAGAGGGCAGCAATAGCCAAGGATACGAATGTGTGAAGACAGCTGATTTTTTGAATGGCCAACCCATGCTGATTTATAACAAACTTCTCCCACTTCACCACATTTTCTAATGTTTTACTGAAAAAGCATGCTGCAAGCTTGCAGATCCAGTACAAGCAGATCCAGAACTTTTTCCTTAATATGTGCACTCAGAAAAAACCCAGGCACTACAGGTAGGAAAAAAGATTAAATTCTACACTCTGGACACCCATACATCTAACTAATGCATATCTACAGAGAGAGCCTCTAGAATGCCAATGTACTATGTAAATCCTCAAAGCAGGAAAACACATAATACTTAAAACGATTACTAACCTTGTGCTGGCCACTTTCCCAACCATAAAATGACAAACAAGGAAAATAGAGGAATAGTTTCTTTTTAATTTGTTACTGGGGAGCTTGCCAGGTCTTTTCATGGTGGGATCTTGAGAGAAGATGAATAGCGCTGAGAGGAGATAGAATTAGCACCTGAATTTTGGCACAAAAATGGTGTCATAATATTGTCAGCTCATGCTTTCATTACCATGTATTTAATGATATTTAAGATACATTGTGTCTGGAATCAGAAAAAAAAAATTAAAAGATTGCTTTTGTACTTTATCAAGGTCTAATTCATAACAGTCAGACCTTTCTCTCCCAGCATCTTGAGGGGGAAAAAACCAATTACTAGATATTTACAGAAAACCTACAAGAAAATGGCAAGTGTAATGTTGAACCCAGACCACGGAGTTGAACTCCTCACCTACAGCAACTAGCCATGTCCTACCCTTCACTACACTGTATTCCCACTCCAGACCACATCCTACAGCAGCTAGATAGAGCCAAAATCCACAGCCAATCACTTTTGTCTGACATCCAACCTACTGGCAGATTTGTTACTACCATTATTCTTTATTATCTCTGACATTTAAAATACCTAGAAAATCCATTCACCCATAAATGCCTTTAGGATATTCAGAAATTAAAACTAAGCAAAAACTGTCTAGTGGATTCCCTCTTATTTCCATCTTCTGAGCTCTTCAGGTTACAAAGAATTTTCAGAAAGTCAATTATTATCTCACCACATGTAAAGTAAAATAGGAAGAGGCTTTAGCTATCTGCATATGCCACAATAAAATTAACAGACTAAATGAGTCAACCTCACCTCATATCAGGACATTATTCTTGCCACTATACAAGAAATCAGTCTTTCAAACAACAGGAACTTGTTATGAACAATAACAACATGAAAACAATACAAGCAGGCTCCTACAATTTTATGGGACCCTAGACATTTCATATCAGGAAGCCTCATTGCAGCTGATGTAGTTTTCAGGTGAACATTCTCAAGAAAATGTATGTTTTAATATGAAAAGGAATGGCAACATCTTGGTTTGCTAAGATTGACTTTGGTCTTCTACAAATTCAGTGTCACTCAAAAAAATTAAAACACACATAGTAAAGGAACACCTCTTCTTGTGAAAACGTAAGAGAATGGTAAAAGACAAGTTAAAAAACAAGAAAATGGAAATTAAAAAATATGTAGTTTCTTTACAGTTTATTTTCAACTTGAATGGCAATGAATGAGTCATAATCACCTGAACCATGTACTTATTTTCAATTCGTGTTGCATTG
Source organism: Passer montanus (assembly GCF_014805655.1). Lineage (NCBI taxonomy): Eukaryota > Metazoa > Chordata > Aves > Passeriformes > Passeridae > Passer > Passer montanus. Next base: position 15,716,916 of record NW_024356505.1, on the reverse strand, counting down.
TCTGCAGATATTAGACTAGAATATATCAGAAGATGGAATAGAAAATATGACAACCAGCTATGACAATAGGTTTTGCTATTCTTTTGAGGCTAGTAAGGACAGCATTTTAGTATCCTGCTCTCACAAACTCATTTAAAAAATAAGAAAAAAACGACTGACAGAACAGCAAAAAAAATGTTTTCTGTACAATTCACAAGAAGAGAATATTTGTCTCTTAATGACTGTGTATCAATTCCCTTTGCAATCAACACAAGCTGTGACAAGAAAAAGAACAGAGTCTCCTCCAGTCACTTGACAGCTCCCAACATTTTTTATCTTTCACTGGGGTGAAATTAAATTAATTTCATTTTGGATAATCAATATGGTACTGAATTTCTAGTCAGGTAAACAACAATATTTTCCCACATGCAAAAATAAGCCTGAAAATACCACTACCAACCCTACCGTCTACCCCCTTGGCATGTAAAAGAGCATTGAAATTTGCTGTATTTCTAGGAGAATATAGATTTTCCTGAAAAGAAAACCTTGTAAGAAAAGTCAGACATCATGTTATTGTAACGAATTTCCCATAAATCCAAAACCTTGTAAATAAAAAATTACTTCAATTTAGTATCAATTATTAATATAACATCTACATAACAAGTCCATGCTAATATACTGAGTTTAGGCAAGTACATCATAAAATGCAGATGAATGAGGCACTTCAAAGGCAGGAATGGATCAGATAAATACAGACACTACAATCATAAGACTTCAATACACCCTCCAAAAAATTATCAGCATATATAGATGGTGAAGAGACCTTGAGCCCCTGAGCTGTGTTGTCCTCTAACAAGGTTAAACTCATCTCATGCAACAACAAACACAGTATTGCACTAGTGTCCAGTAACACATTAGGATTATTATTACTACACAATATATATATAATTATCAGAAAGAACAGGACTGGGCTTTACTGTTGCACATTCCAGTTGTTTTAATGGCATCAATCTTGAGACACTACCTGTGCCTATTTATCCACTCTGGCTCCTTTTAAAACAATGAATTACCTGCCTGTGCACTACTGGCTCAGAAAACTGTCTGCTCTCTCTCAAGTCTCCACTTAATCCCATAGATTCTCAGCTAGCACATCTGGCTTATGTTCTGTTCCGTGGCTAAGCTGACCCCTATGACTACTGAGTTGAATTGTTAAGAAAGAAATGCAACACAACCTTGTTTTTTAACATGGTTTATTTCAGTGATCTTATGCACACAGTCTCCATACATGGTATTTTTTTCAGGACTGAGTGGGTTGCGAACTACAGCATGGTGTAGGAAAGAGCAGCCAGAAACTTCTGAAGTCAGTTTTGAGCTGAAGGAACTGTAACAAAAGTTACAGTTCTCTGGGAGAAGAGGTAGAAGCAATATAAGTCATGGCTAAGAGAAACACCCTTCTAAAAGAAGTTCTTTAAAACAGGAGTTGAAAAATGCACAAAACTTCAAATTATTTGAAGTCTTAAAAAGAAAAATTTATCAACATCCTTAGCTGAGACATTTTGCCACAGTCTGAGGCATGGTCTTTTGAAGGATTGTGCCAACATTAGTTTTCAGGGTTTCTTTCTTTGTCCTGTGACCCTTCGGAAGCTGGACATGGCCAAAAGGTCAGTCCTGTGGGGTGGGAGACTCTGAGAAACTTGGAGTCTATTGCTCTACAATACACCTGGTGTAGAAGCCTCATTTCTCATCCACTATAAATAAATTCAGAATTATTAAGAGACATACCATTAACTCAAAATTTTATGTCGCAGCTGGGGAATCTGCTGAGGATACACTCATAAGCTGAGGTCTATTTTATGACCTCAGATGTAACTCAAACCATCAGCTCATATTGGCTCAGCCCTTCGCTGACAGGGACCATGTCACGTATCCCGCAGGGCGGCTGGAAGCCACCAGCGGACAATGGGGCGAGCGGCTGACACCGGCCAGCGGGGCCCAGGCAGAACAATGCAGCTGCTGCGGAGGTTGGCCCTGCTGAAGGAAACTCACTTCTCCCAGGTTGTCTGAGGGGAGGGACGCTGAAGCAATGGAAATTCCCCAGCAGTAAAGGAGAACAAAAGAAGAGGTGTTGGAAGCTGCTGTTAAGAAGAGACAGCTTCTTCCAGGGCCTGACAAAGCACAGGAGATTCCCCCAGCTGACAGAAAGACATTCTGTTCTGCAGAATGTGATCCTCCGGGAAGTGTAGATTAAAAACTACTCCCTTACAGAGAACCAGAGCCTTGTAACTCCCCGCTATTCCCCACTGGAGCACAGGGTTGAGGACACAGCTGTTGCCAAGGGACCTGCTTAGGCCAGGGGTGGCCCTGGATCCAGCAGAGCCCCCCAGACCAGAGCTGGGCATCAGACACCCGCAGCCGAGACCTGGGATCTGCACCAGCACCAGTGTTTTTGCATGGATCTGGAATTCTCTAGATTTCCCCCTGTGATTAAAAGGTGTGGCTGCTGAAGAAATCAGTTTACAGAGCTTCCAAATTCCTTACTGCCGTTGTTATTTGTCTGCAACAGGAGTATCCGTGAGGCCAGGGCGTGGGGAGGGCGTGCTGGGGCTCAGCGCTGCTCTGGGGCCACCGAATCCCCCTTACTAGCAGGACTAACTCTACAAGGTCTCTGCACCTGGAAAGGAAACTTGAGGAGTAATCCATATATGCTAGATTAAAATACCTGGTAAAAATCCTTCAAACCCACACACATCCTTCCCTAAAAAAAGTTTTAAAGTAAAACCTGTGATTTTACAGCATACTTTTTTTAGTAGCACAGCCATAATAGGTGTTTTTATTGAAACAAAGGGAAAAGTTACATTGATTTATAAAATCATTTAAAAGCCACGACAAAGAGCAGGGTCTAAGTAGACCCGTTGACTTCCATGGCTTTTGGATCAGACCCAGAAGAATGCTGGACTAAGTGGTGAAGCATTTTATTTTCTAACCTTTCAGTGGCTACTGCAAACAATGGAAAATACAAGTACATACTTAGAATAACTCTATCCTTTGCAAAATGAGATCACACCTAAAAATACTTCCTTTTGTTGCTGTATAACTTCAGTTTAGGATAATAGTTATTACATGCATATAGTGAAGAGGAAAAAATATCTCTGCTAAGCAGGGTTTCTCCTACAGAAGAAACTTTAAAATATGTAGTGATTCAAGACAATTTATGAAATAGTAGAATGAAAAATCTAGTTATCCATGGACAACATGAAATAAGGTAGTAAAAATGCCCAGGGGACTGAGTTACCAAATTATTGCTTGCAGTCAGGAGAAGCTACATGATGATGATAATTCTTAGTATCAAAATTATATCAAGTTCTAAGAAACAACTGAAAAATGTATCTGAATTTTAGTTTTTCAGTTTGAAACAATTAGAGCTAGCCCACACAGCTTGAACTTCCTGGGATATACATGTGCTATTAATTTTTAACTTTGCTGTAGAATCCAAGCCTGAATCACCAGGCCCTGTCACTTTCTAGTGCAAAGGTGTGTTTTGTCTGCTTGTACCAGCAACTTTTCCAGCACCCTTTCTTCTCAATTTGCAAAGATATTTTTCCTGACTTTTAAAAACTATCTCCTTGAATTTCCTCTGCAACTTCCAATGCAGCTGACTTTCACAGCTGTGTTGCCATGCTACAGATTTCATCATTGTTTGACTAGAGAAGACTGTTGGTTAAACTAAAATCTCCACTTAGAGTGATTTTCTACAATTTTTCATCAGTTCCCTGCTAAGTAGGACAGATCTAACAGCAAACAATATTTCTATAACCTGAAGAGCAAATTAACATTTATTGAATAGCTCAGCACTGACCTTCTAAAGAGAAGAGCAGCATTTTCTTACAGCTTCTTCAACTCCATTACACATAGAATTGGCTTGTTTTTATTTCTAAAATACCTATTGAGATTAATTCCAAAGTATTTCATCAAAAACAAAAACAGAGAAGAGCAAATGCAAAGTTGCTGCAGAAACAGAAATATATCCATTGCTTTAGAGAGTGTAGAGATGGCCCTGTTCCCTTCTCTGCCAGTGGGAATTTTACCACTGACTCCAGAGAAAGCACAACCAAGGTAGTGATTTTCTAACACTTGAAGGCAATTATTTTTATTTTAAAACACAGGAATAGCCTCCTGCTCTGATGCAGTTCTTAGCCTGAGGCTGTAGCCCTGCCAGCGCTGTTAATGTCATTGTTTGTGAAGCGTATTCCCAGTCTCCATACACCCACGCAGGGCTCCCAGCTCCCGGCCGCGATGTCCCCCTCGACACATTGTTCCAGCTCCCCCTGCTTCCTCACCTCCCGCCCCGTCCCCCACCATTGTTATCCCTTGACACCCACCCTGCATTGTTCTCACACCCGCCTGCCATCCCCACCTGGGAGGGACCCTTCCTCTCTCCCACTCCTCGCAGCAGCTCAGGCTTCTTTCTTACCTATTTCCATATATTCCACTGACCTACTGCCAGCAGAGCATTTTCCCTTTCTGAAAGCACATTACATAAAGTATCATTACCACATCCCACAGCTTCTGCAAGCTGTGGGCACTCGGCTTTGAGAAGCCCAGTCCAAAGCCTCTTAAAGAACAAAAAGATTTTTATTTCAATGCTACAGACTTTAGGTCAGACTGTGAGCTAGGACTGATAGAAAGTATTACTGCATTTTCAGATATGGTATAAAAGGCTAGAGCTGATATTTGTTTTCACTAGGGAACTAAAATATGTAATGAGACAGACATATATGTACAGAAATGGCTGACATGATTTACACAGGTTCCATTATTTTGGTCATCTTGCTTTTTCCTGCTCTCTAGTTTGTACATCCACCAGATTCTTTTGAAATAGTTCTCTGTACTTTGCTGGATTTTTCATAAAGGTATATAGGGATATTGAACCCAATTTTTTATATACTCACTATTTTTTTCCTTACTTTTTTCATGATACTTCACTTTCTCTGTTGAACTGCTTTCAAAATGATACTCCTTCCTTTCACAATATCGTGTTTACTATATAGAGTATGATGCATTAACTGTTTCCCATGCTAAAAGTTTATCCTCGGGAAGAACAGCAGCTATATATGCTTAGAGATCAAGTATAGCAATAAAAATGAATACCTCGCTTTATTAATATTTATTAATGTATTTTGTATGTTCAAACATGAAAAACTGGTTAAGTCTTACCATGGCTCATGCGATGAAAGCAGTAGTATGCAAAGTCCACTCCCAGAAGCGTCAAATACCATGTCCATGGCGAGTCCCAGGGCAGTTCAAAGAGTCTGTAGTTATTCCATACGTATATGTAACTAATTAACTCAACACTTCTGAATAAAACACTGAAATAGAGATCCAGAAACTTTTATCAGTAATTCTGTCAGTTTTAATTTCAGAATATTTTATATATTTACAGTTTACCAGCTGGAAATCTTTTTACACCACATAAAACCACTCTTCAAGCTCTCCAACCTCTGTCAAGCAGACTACTATTGACTTCATTGGAACCTTTGCTTAGTGTCTACAAGGTTTCTAAAACCAACTCCCACCCACTCACCACCTATGCTGTGGAATTAGGTACATTCAAAGGCTGAAGCACTCTTGTGTTCTGCAGGCATTATGGTGTTCCTGTTTTTCCAGAACTGGAAGAAACCAATACCTGCTAATTAGTAAGTCAGAAGTGACTGAAGTGTAGCAGCAATTATGTTGAAACACTAACGTATTGCATTAAAATATCTTGACTGCTTCCATTACAAGAAAGAATATGGAAGGGGGCAGGACTTCTGGGAGCAGTGAAATGTTTGATCTGCTCATCACATTGCTTCACTTCAAAAGAGGATAAATGCAGCAGGAGGAGACAAAGACCAGTGCCTTTAAAAAGAACGGGAAAGGCAAGTGGATTCTGAGAAAGAGAAAGAAAAAAATAACAAACTTCCAAAGGCAAGGAAAGCCCCCAGACAGCAGCTCTCACTGCTGCTGAGTTCCTGGACTACAGGAAAAGGGTAGCCGTCCCTGGCTTAACACCAGCTCAGCACTGAGACCAGGAGAAGGAGAAAGAAAGTAGCTTTGGAATGGGCAGGCCAAACCTGGTAGTAACTCTCCACAGCTGCTCAGATTAATACAAATTTGGGTTGCCATGGTTGCACCCTCCTCTCAGCACCCTACTACCTCATTTCACCAACTGGGGCCCTGAGCTACCTCCAAACAAATTACTTTGATTTTGCTGGGTGAGATTTTGGGTGAATCAGGAAGCATTAAACCCAGGTTTGAATGGTGAGAGGCTGTAGGCACTGGGATGGCCCAGGTCACAATTGGCTTAGGTAGCTGCAAAGGGGTGCTGCAGACGCAGATGGATACACGTTTAAACTGGCAATTTTGTAGAACAAACCAGTCCACAGCAGGATTTGTAGCAGATTCCTCACACTGTCTCCTATTACTCTCCTTTGTTGTGTGGCTGAAGATGTAGTGAAACGGTGGTAAACTGAATTAAATCAGCCTTTGAAAAGCAGAAAACAGAAAAAAAAGAGAAGCAGGGGAAAGATACTAATCATAGAAAAGTCACAAATATCCTTTTTCATATATCAATGGGTGACATTCACCTCAGTTTAGGGCCTAAGAGTAAGAAATAGATAAAAGAAAAAGATAATAACACACACACACACAAAATGTGGTTCTCAGATGTTATACTGCTGCTATTCTGTGCGGGGGAGGTAGAAGAATTATCAGCAACACCTTTGTACAAAGTCGTGCAAGGCTTTAAAAACCTATAAAACATATTCATAGTTGAAGAAAGACTCCGGGATACAAATTCAGGGAGCTTCCAAAGAACACTGCAGATAGCACACCTGTAGACACTACTTAAATAGAAGTGGCAACAAACTGCCATACAAGTTTCAGCCATGAAAAGCCCTACCCAAACACCAACATCTCTATTTCACCTTAGTCTCATCTAGAACTTCACCTTACACTGAAATCAGCTGAAAGATTCCCTGTGCATCTCTGGCACATCTGCTCATTCTTGCCTCAGTACCACTTCTCACAGATACTTCTTTCAATACCCTCCCTTTTTTGCCTATTTTTTTTTTTAATCAGCTAGACTATTTTTGATATACTTGACAGCATGGCCAGAAAAATACTAGAATCTGCAAAACTAAAAAAGGATATATATACTCCTTCCCCTTTAAAGACTTTTTTCACACATCTGGAAAACATCCCTGAAAACAGTCTGGCCATGCCCTGTCCTTTTGGGCAGCTGCACTGAAACAGAAGGGAAGCTCAGCAAACATGGTTGTTTCAGCTTGCAAGCCATCCCCCCGTGCAATAGCTGAACTCTATCTTTTTGCTTTATACTTTTTACTCAGAGCTTTTATACTCCTGGCATTAGCACCTCTTCCCATAAGTGTTTTGAATAAAGCTAGAAGAAAACACCTTGATTTTCTCTGGTGCTAGTTTCACTGTTAATTAAGAAAAAAGTCATCTTTTCAAAATCCCAACCTCCCAATAAGAGCCTGCAAGCATAATAGTATCACATCCACCATTTTATCCTGAGAGCTGAAGCACTGCAAGTAGCTGTTGCTCAGAAGAAAAGAAATAATATTTTTTCCACAGCCAGGTGCACATCTTACCTACAACTCACTCCCAGCTTTGCTATAATTATACAAGTTTTTCTCTTGAATAAAACCAAGACACAACAAACCCCATGAAATTTCATTTCATTTTAGCAGCTTGACCGTGAAGAATTTCTCTTGATTAGCAAGGACAGGTGTATCGACCACTTCAAAAACAACTTGGCTATGCCCAGAAGGTGGACCATACACACCTGGAACATGTTTAATTTTCATAAGAGCTGTGTTCTATAAATATTTTTAAAGAAGATTATATGTCCAAGCAGATTTTTGCAATTCACCTCATGAGGAATCTGTGAAGTTCAGTATAAATTCTCAATCCATTTCACAACAGGTCAGAAGGGAGCTGATATTATTCAAACACAAAGAAATGGGCATTTCTTAACATCTTTTCAATGACCAGGAAATTTAAAACACCTCTTGTAACATAGAGTACGAGTTATTATTAGGTACTGTTTTCTTACTTTATTCTTCTGCTTTTATTAACATATAATGCCTTTGCAGTACATCCAAAGACATGTGACCTGGAACGCTTCCTCCATTTTTGATCAGGTTTCAGTATTTCACCCTTGAGTCCTTTTTTTTTTCCACAGGCTGAGGCCAAGGTGCAAACCTTGAGCTAACCCTGCAACACATTTTTCATATATGCAATTTTCTCTACATTCTTTCCTTCATGCTTGAATCACAACCTACAGCACATAACGTTAGCTGATTACTGTAATTAATTTAGAGTAATCCATCATATTACTAGGCAGTGCTGCAGAAAGAAGAGTTGCTTAACTAAGTTGCTTTTCTTTAAATTTACAGTGTGATAGGAAAGACCAGAGCTTGCATTCAATTACAATTCCTAAAGTTCACTTGGAGTTTTAAAGGTTTATATTCCCCCTTTTTTTCCCCTCAAGGTCCTTTTTCACTTCTTGAAAATACTAGGAGAACTTAAGAAAACTTTTTCCTCATTTAAATATTGTAACCATAAATGTGGTAGAAGCGGATAGGCAAGACTTTTGTCATCTAGTCCAATCCTCTGCATAAAGAGTAATAAATCCCAAAACAGACAGACTGCATAGAAAACCTTATTATATACATTACTGCTGAAAATTTTCTTATTATGTGCAAAGCACACTTAGGCAACTGTTATGACCTTGAGAGTTCTTGTCTTCTTGTTTCTAAAGATCATACAAACTTTAATTAATGGCAATAATATTTGTTTTTAATAAACCATTTCCCCCTTCACCTTCCACTGAGTCAGATTATCACTTCCTCTAATTAAAAAAGTCCAAGAAGGAAATTCTGGGAGATGAACTCTCCATGTGGAAATGAAGATCTACTTATTCTAGATCCCTATGGGATAATGAAGGAGGGAAAAGGTGGAAGAAATTCAATTGGAAGAAAAGGCAGCTGCCCATTTCAAAGAATACAAGGTCCTGTTTTGCTTCCTCCAGCCATAGAGCCTGAAACCATATCTTTAGGAAACTTCTTCCATGGTGCCCAGGACAGTGACCAAAAATGAAAACAGTCAGACAGGAGCTGTTGTCTCTTTTCCAAGCATGGAGGAAGATCTGTGTACCAAAAGTGAATAGTCCAAGGAAATTGCCTCAGCTCTCACCACTATTGCAGTCACCACCTCACATCACACTGGGAACTGACCTGGTGCCCCTGAGCTAAAAACACAACCCTACAGCTGGACCTACAAAAGCTGTGCTCTCAAGGGCTGTAACAGACTTGCATCCTTGGAGGTCAGGCACAGAGGGATGCATGTTAAGACACCCTGGTCACAAGGTTATATTATCATTAAAAATAGTGAGATCTTACTACTACAGTTTCCCTGCGTAAAATAAATTCTGTTTTCATAGCCTGATTCAAACTATATAAATGTAAAGTTTCAAAATGCTGAACAAAGGCAGTTTTTCAATAATTTGAAGTTATTCAGACCATTTATGTAACAGCAGGATACATGAATAATTAAATTCTCTGTAAGGTTTTATTTCAGAATGGAAATCATAAGGATTTCCATTTCCAAGGATACTCATAGAGCTTTCTTTTCCAAATGAAACACTGGCTCCAGCCACAATTGAAATAAACATTTTGATAACATGATTTCAGTAAAGAGAAAAAAGGGGAAAGAGGTAGAGGAGCCTTGAGAAAAGATCCATTTGTAAAACAAAGCAAATCTGCTGCAACTGAAATCCCCTTTTATTTCCTGTACAGGTGCCAGGTCTTGAACAGACACCCAATTTATTACCTTGTCAGCTGACTTATTAGGGTTGACACAAATCGAGCTGAAATATGCCTGACACACTGCAGTCAAGGCTTTTTTCACGCTTTAGCACAAAGCCAAACTTTCCACAAGGTGGAGGGAAAGGGAGAGGGAGCTGTGGGAGTTCTATTCCCTGTTTTCTATCATCAAGATGAATATGATCTCCTCTCCCATTCCTAATATGCAAAACCCAAGGCTAAAGAATAATTCACCAAAATGATACAGCTGGGAAATTATTATCAGGCTCTGGAAAACCCTTGATTACAGGAAATAGCACCTACATTTTGAGAAAATGTTCCCACCAGACACAAAAGCTGAATCAATGCCTCTCCTCTTCCTCAGTATGGCTTTCTTCTCCAGCATTTTAGCCTAAACAATACAAACCTGCAGTTTTCCTCAAGGACAAAGGAAAATATTCAAGTTCAAATTGAAGCAAAAGGGAGGTGACCCAGGTATCCCTACTAGTTGTATTTTACCCAGTATTGCACAATATTTGCCCTGACAGAGCTGCCCTTTTATTCACCAAACCTATTCCTATTGCACTCACTTTTTATCCTCTAATTTATGACACTAATATTAATTTACAGTAGTCGGTGGCATAAAAGGTGAAACAACAGGTGTTGGAAGAAAAATAGCAACAGTGTTACATTTTTTTATAATTAAGTCATAGTCTTGCTACAAAATTCAAGTAATTTGTTTATCTTTGTTCATAGAGAAGTAGATTTTTAATTGTATCAGTTAAAAATACAACAGAGATATTTTCTTGAGAAGTTCCATTGCCTTCAGTGATATAATCCACAGCAATAACTTATTATGCCCTAAGTTTATGAAAGGTCTTCAGATACTTTTAATTACATGGTATCCTTAAAAGACTAAAAAGCCCAGTTTAAAACCTCCAGTACAACTGAGCTTCTGGTACTGTAGCTTATTCCTCTTCTTTTGTAAGAATGGAAGTTGGATTGATTTTTTTTTTATGCCTATTTATACCTGCCCAGCACTGGGGGCAGTAAATTATATTCCAGTATCTTCAGGACACACCAGACAGGAATATTCTACAATGTCATCTCCTACAAGGCAATGCTCTTGATTTTCCGATATTTGTACAAGTATCACCACATGAGTTTAATACAAAGGCTTGAATAGAACCTTTTTCCAACTGAGGGTCTGATTTTGATCTGTCCTACTTTGTTGTTGCACTGAAATGAGCAAATCTGCATTATAGTTTGAGTTGGGAACAAGCCGATAATATTCTCAAAGGTCACATATAAACAAGTAATGAGAAAAGAGTATTCTATTCAATTCAGATTGTTCTAGATAGATTCAGAAAAACCAAAGGAACTAGTAAGAGTTCCTATGGTCTATAAAAATGTGGTGAAATAGCTTCAGTGAAACATCATAGCATATCAAGTGGTGAAATAAGGAAAAATATTTACATGAGAATTTATGTTGAACTCCTTTGGTCATACTTCTGAATGTTTTAAAAGACAGTTTGTTTTTGTCCATGATACACAGTAGTGAAAGTCTATTCTTTTCAGATCTGTAACACTGATTTACAGAACATTAAGAGACACTTTCCCCAATTTTCCTAACTTATAAATGTTGACCCAAGACTTATAGACACTAGATTGGCCAGCTCTAAAAATGCTACCCCTGTGCTCCATCTAGTGGAGTCCCGATTTAAGATTAATTCATTGTTTAGCAGAGGTCCTTCAGTCAGAAGGGTACTCTATACACAAGGAATTTCTTCAGTTTTTTTTCAAAATGACACAATGTATATTAATGAAAATACAAAAAAATGGCATAAAAATCTGCATATTTAATGAATTTGAGAAACCAGTATATTTTGTGAGCTACAGAGACTACTGAGCTTAATACCATATTTTCAATAAGGGTAAATTCATTTCACAGTACCTTCACAGAAGACCACAAGTATATTTGAACATGTACCCTGACAGCTTATCTTTGCTTCTAAGGACAAGGCAGGTGTAAAGCTGGGTTCTGACATTAGAAATGGGCAATCACCAAGCCGCTTACTGGCCCCACTGTACAGAAAAAGACTATGATACAATAATAAGGACGTAGAAAAATATGCATTTCGTGTAAGAGGTTACAACCCAAAAGAGTAATTGGATCCCTAACAGGTTTGTGTGAAATACAGCAATCTGCAGAACATTATAAAACATAGAGACTACCAGTTGTTTCAGTCAATTAATTTGAGAATATCCAAGCTCTCCCAAATCCTTCCTTGCAATGCAAGGCAGCTTATATATAATCTCATTAGAAACTCCAGAGGTTAAATTCTGGCTCAGACCTTTCCTTAGTCATCACTAAAAAGCAGCACTCTCTCACTGGTATTCCTGTGTTCTGCCAGCAGCTATGCCCACATGTGGTCTCCAGCCTGCTTCAAACAAATGGAACCAGAGTACCAAAATACTACAGTTTAAACCTCTGAAGATAAGGCTGCTGATATGCCTGGGAAGGGTGCAGATGGTAAAAAGGGATTAGGGAGGTAGTGATGAGCATGAGAGAGCAGGCAGGAAACACTAGCATCTTTTCTGGGCACAGGTGGATTTGGATTTACCGGAAGATATGGCATGATTTACAGCAAAATTATAAACTGTGTTAAAGTGATACAGTAAGAACACAGGATAATCAATCCACACAGGAGTAACTAATTTACTTAGTCCCAATTGGTTCATCAATGCAAACTAGATGAAAAGAAAAACCAAAAAACAGCAATCTAATTAGATTAAACAAAAACCCTTCAGGTAAGACAGTCACTGCCATTGAACTGATTTTGAAAATTCCCTTCCAGAATCAGACTTATGTCCTGAAAATGATGCTGCTGCACATCACTACTCCCTTACTGAAACTGTTTATCTTACTCTGACTGCTTTACCTACAGAAGATTAGTGAGTTAATTCAAAACCTGTTCCTTTGACAGAGCTGTGAGGGCTCTGACCTTTGGTAAAATGTGGGAACAATCAACAGTGTATATGGGAGAGTGAAGCCAGGAGGGTGCTCTTGTGAAATATGTAACTACCTAGTGCTACTGGGAGAGTGGGAGGAATAGGTAGGTGAGTAGATTCTGGCTTTCCAGGCCTGTTGCTTATTAAAAATTACATTTTTTGGACACATCTACTGACAGTGCCTTAAACTGCCATAACTAGCTGATGCAGGGAGATTGTGACTGCAGGTTCTGTAGAGACTGAACCTAAAGCCTGACAGCTCTTGGCTGCCCCTTCTCCATTCCCAGACAATTTGCTCGTCTCTCTGCCTAAAGCAAATACCATTTTGCTCAGAGAGTGAACTAAAATAACTCCACTTGGGATCAGATGAGCACCTGAACCAACACAAGAGAAACAGAGGACTACGTAAGGGAGTACAAGAAAGACAGAAGTGCAGTAGCCAGAAGTTCAGTTGGTTTAAGGGCATGGCACGGCACAGCAGCTCCACTTCCCATTTAATCAGGTTAAGTGACTACCTTTCCAGTTTGGCCCCATCTGCTCATCACTGCCCTAGTGTGGTGGTTACCAGCCCACAGACCTGCCACCATAATTGCATGCATAGCTGCTCCCTGACCTGGCTCTGTCAAAATGAATGCAGCTGAGCTTAAACACCTTTTTTATAGTTCTTGGGGGGCTTTTGTTTCTGCTTTTAGCAAGATCACTTTGTCAGGACCAGGTTAGGGAGCAATTAAATGTGCAGTTATGTTGGCAGATCTAAGGGGGCAGCTGGACCAGAAGCAACACATCTGACCATGCTCTAAACAAACATCTGTCCAAAGTCTTAGTCAAACAGATGTGGAGAAAAAAATGTACCTAATAAGTCTTGAAGTGAAAATATAATTTATGAGAAACTGCATGTATCAAATTTTCTTCTAAGAAATTCAAACAGTAATTTATGAGATTATACATTTCTATAGTCACAAACCATGTATCTAATAGATACTTTAGGAAACCAGCACATACTTCAAATGGTTAAATCCATGCAGGCAAATTTTTTTCTCGTCTGTCAAGACACTCCTAGCTCCACAAGATTGTGAATAACTTGCATCAACTTGAAGCAAGTGTATTCTAATCAGCTTTGCATTTTGTTACTTTTAAAAATCAAGAACCTTTGGTTTCAAATTGCAATTTTATATATGTTATAGAGCAGGTAACTCAGTAACGCTACAAAAGCATTAAGTGTTTCTTGTCCTGTAACCCTGGCTGCTCTTCTCCAAGCCCATTTCTTGTTCTAGCACAAGATTATGCACAGGCACAGCAAGAATTGATGCAGGTTAATGTGATGGGAAGGTGCTGGACCTGCTTCCCAAGCCACTTTACCACAGGGCAACACAAACGTTGATGCTGGCCAAAGAGGGGTGAAGGTAGAGGGAGGAATGAGCAACCAGAAGCATCAGTCAATCAAAGGTACTCCATTTGGGAGCATTGCTGGTCTAAAATGTACATGAAACTGCCTCCTCAATCCAGCTTCTGAAAAAAGATTATTTAAAATCCAGATAATGTACAAAACTGAATACATTGGTCTACAGCAGAAACAGGATTCGTACTCCTTGGATTTAATTATTGCTGATGTGTAGATATCTTAACATACTTACTACCATGAACTAATCAAAAAGCATTTACTCATTCCATTCTCATGTTCAACAATTCAGAGAACACCAACTTCGCCTGATTCAAAAATCAAGCTAAATAATGTATACAGACTGTAATATTCCCTTTAGAAATGGAGAAGGTCATTGCAGACTTGACTGACCAAACTGTCTCAGACATTATATACATATACACTCATACACTGTACGACTGTATTGCAGAGCAGAACACTAAAAACTGGCAATTGAGCATGACCATAAAGAACAAATACTTTCCCAACTAGTTTGAAAACATACCTACCTCAGTTATCCCCCAAACACTTTTTGACTTGATTTATGTTCTGCTGCTTTAAAAGACGAAATGGGTCAATATGAAATAATGCACATACTTGTAAAATAGATATTCATACCCAAAATAAACTTTCTCTTGGGAGAATATTTTTAAAGCAGCATTTAAAGTCTCTTGGCAATGCTTAGCTAGAAAAGTTATTTATTTATTTATTTATTTAGAATAAAAGTTCTCAGAATTTTTTTACTAACATTTAGAATCCCGGGAGAAAACTTAGTAATACAGGTTTCTCCCAAATTAATTTTCATTCCATACAACACGATGTATTTACACATGCAGAGGAATGCATAGTATGAATTAATGCAGAGAAAATTTTATTTAAGAAATGTATGGGCTACTTTACAAGAGATGATATGCACAAGCCATTCAACGTACTGCATGCTGTCGAGTTTAATAAGCCTAAAAACAAAAACATTACCTTGTCTGGTTAGACTTTTCCTCTTGCACCTACATTTTTAACATTTGGCACACAAGTATCAACAATTTATGATTTGTGCTTTCTCAACAGAAAGTTGAAGTATGAAACACTGAATAAATACTGTTTGCCCTCAAGACATGCAATAGTTCTGTTATACAGACTGCAAAATGGAAAATATACTTAGAGGCTGACTATGGTTAGTGACTCCTAATTTTTTCATTAAATGTAAAGACCTCTCTACAATGACACATTTGAAGCTTCATTTTAACTAATAGACTGATGCCACCATTTTAGACCCAACCACAGATTTTTTTAAGGAAGTGGCAAACCATTGCTGCTAGTTGAGAAAATGAAAATTAGTCCCTGGGAGAGGATACAATCAATGGTGTGTTAATCTAACCTTCAGCTGTTAATGATTTGCACTACTATTTCCCCTGATGCTGTGGGTTCTGCTGAAATATTGTTTTAGCAGTTTCTGTCAACTTTCCCTACCTTTTTTCTTCCTGGAAGGGACAGACTGAAGTGAAAATCTTAGCAACAGATTTTTTTCTGTGCTGTTTTCCCCCCTTTTTTTTGTCTGACCCAGTTCTTTCACACCATGGAAGCACAAGACAGAAGCATAAAGTGTTCTGTTTTTTTCAGTTAGAGCCTTTTTAGCTAGTCTGTTATTCACAGCTCCTCTTACTTATAAAAGAGGTGTTACACTAAGCAGTCACCATTAGAATTGCAATATTAACATGAGATTAAATAATTTTAAAAGTGTATTTTGCCTGCTGATTTCACATTCGCCCAAAAAGCCAAAATTGTTACAGGACTCTTCTTTGGAAAGAACTGCTGAGGAAGGTCTGGTATTTCCAGTCATGAGAGCTGTGCAAGCAACCTGGAAGAGACTTCTTGTGCTGGTGTAACAATAAATAGGTGTGCCGATCTTGGAGGTTTGCCTGACCCTGCAAACTTTTGAGTCCTAAAGGATCATTTGGTTCACTCAATTCAAACAATCTTGCAAAAAGAAAACTACATAGCCCGCAAGCCAAATTCTGCAGCAAAGGACTTAGTGCCAAAATAATAAAAGTAGTCAGCACCTTGCAAAGCTGCATTCCACACACACAACACCAGTTTTTTAGCAAGCATTTCTTCCAGGAATGAGTGTATCTCAAACGTTTCAGTATTCTTAAAATAAAGCCAAAAGGACTTGCAAAACCCCTCAAACATATTTTACACGTATCTCAGGCCCTTGTTTAACTTAATCAGTTCTGAATATTTGAGACAAATAAGGGTAAATATTCAGCATGGTAAGCCTGTCAAGTTTAAAGAATTTGGGTTAAGTTGAAGAAGTCACATTTGATCTATTTTAATGTTAGCTTCATGCAGACTGCAATAACCCATTATCATAGTTGTGTGTTGCTGCACACAAATCTGATTTGTTGATAAATATTTAGTTAATTCATAAAAGATATTGAAAAGTTTAATGTTGCTCCTTCAAGGTCATGCTCACAATTCATTAAAAATTATTTGAATATAGGTACACTAGCTGTAAAAATAACTTACAAAAATCTCAAATAACTTAGACATAACATTATTTGAAGACATAACTTTATGGTTGAGTATTTCTCCTATGGAAATCTCATGCCTCTCATTTTCAGATATTTGAAGAGTTTTGGACTGTGAGTTTAGAAGGTTTCAACCTTCAACCTATTCAAGAAGGAATATTTACTGCTGATAATTAACATAATCTATCAGAAATTGTTTTTGTACCTAATGGACCTTGTCAAAGATTGTACTGATTAGAAAGCTTAAAAAAAATCAACCAAATGACAAATTATCAATAGACTACAAAGAAGATGATTTACACATTTCACAAAATGAGTTTAACTAACCAGAAGGGATAATTTGTTGTTGTTGTTGTTGCTATGCTCTTTTAATGTATTTGATCAAGAATCTGGATTGAAAAAAAAAGGTTTTTAGTAAAATTTGCAGTGACATAAACCAGGGACGTCTAGGTAACAAAGACAACTTTTTATGGATTCAGGCTACTTCAGGAGGACCAAATGTACAATCCATGTATTTCTATGTGGCCAAATATAAGAACATATTGCCTATGAATGAGGAATGTAAGCCACAGCATCCAAGAAAGTATTCAGGGATGAAAGACAGCTCAAAGGATCTGGGATATATAAAGGGAGGAACAACAAGTAGAAATAGAGAACAAATGACTTCATTATTTGGCACTGATGTAGTAATTTCTGAAATATGGAGTGCACTTGAGACATCAACACGAAGAAGGCTGAAAAACTGCAGAGGATTCTGAAAAAAAGCTGGGGGAATAACAGAAAGGCTTGCAAATACCACATAGTAAAACAAGCTTTTCTTCCTAAAATGAAGAGATTATATACAATTTGATGGTCACCTGTGAATTCATATATGGGGAATAAAAATGTAACCCCATTTGAAAAGAAAAGATGCAATAAAATCTATAATCTGGAAGCTCATATCATGCAAAGGCATATCTAAAACATGATATTACTTACAAGTAACTAAAACTTCTGGAAAACGCTTAGAGCAATTTATATAAAGAATTTGCTGGATTTTTTCACTGGGATTCATAGTTAATCCAGAGTGGCTATTTCTTTAAAACACAACTCTACTCACCAAACTAATTCAGCTAAATCTTATGGACTTTACATTGGAGAGTGAATTATATGACCATGTTTGCAGCAATTCTCTCAGGAATTAAAATCCACTGAAGTCAAAGGTAAGATTATGACTGCCTTCAAAGCACTTTGGATCACATGCATATTCACAATTCTATTGATCTGGTTATATGCAACCCAGTTTTATTTTTAAAGGCTAACAAAAACAATAGACTTGGTTGGTTTTATTTTGTTATCTTTCCATATTTTAATGAAAAAAACCCAGATTCTAAAATCTAGTCTAACTTAAGATACAGTAAAGTCAGGTGAAGTCCCAGAAACAGCAAAAGGTGACAGCAAGGTCCAATACAGATTAATATAATTGATGATAAATTGGCAATGTGGAGCTGGAGAACACCCTGTAAAAATCATACTTAGCCTTACAGTTTAGAAAGATTTTATACATGTCACTAAAATTTAATTGCATAAAGGTCCAGATGCCTTGTTTAATCATTTTAGATTAGCAATAACAACTTCAATACATAACTATATTTTCTTCCTTCTTAGTGATTAAAACCCAAACAATCTCAAGGCTGCACTCATATACTCACTCTGGTAGTCGGGACAGGATACCCAAGGAAAGAGAACTTATCCCATCATTGATCCGACCTGGCAGCTTACGCTTCTGAATCCAGCTGACAGCAAACTCCAGCCCAATAAAAGTAATGAAGAATGGAATACTCTAACAAAAAAAAACAAAAAAAAAAAAGAAAGTCACAACAAAATAAAATTAGATACACTTTTCCAAACAGTATTTTATGCTGTGAGATGCTTCTCAGATTGGCTGGCACTTTAGTAGCTACTCCTGTAATAAAGTTCCACATGGACCTTAAAAATCAGAGCAACCAAGGCTACTATTTAATCCACAACACCAGCATAAATCTATTGCAGTAACTTCCTCCCACAGTGCATATTCTGCACATAAACTCAAACATTATCAGAATAAAATGTATAAGTCTTTCCAAACTAATATTTCTCATATTTAAGTAAATCAGTCAGAGCACCAATATTTGTGGACTCCTTCAACCACAGAGTAGAACTGAATCTGGTTTGGATTTTGCCGGGGTCGGCTGTTACTTGTCTCTGCCCCAGCATGGGAAAAAGTGGTTCTGGGTAGGCCGCGCTCTCGAAGAAGGAGTCTGGACTCTTGCTTTTAGGTCTTCAGTCGAGTTTATTATTTCTTATCTACAAGTTTTCTGATTTGATTTGTATGAAGTTTTTTGAGTGTTTTCAGCCACTGAACTTGGTATCCAACATTGTTATCTGAAAGATATAGTAAAGTGAGTTTCTTTCTACTTGGCATTTCTATTGCCATGCTTTTCAGTGCAGACAACAACAGCTCTTCTGTATGTGCTTTCATCAGTGAACCAAATGTGCAGCCCTTTCCAGCTTGGGCCATACACCATGTTCCCTTCCCAGACCAAGTGACAATGATACAATGTTCCCCTCTTTCTTTGCAATTATACTGACTGCAAAATAGTTTTCAGCCTTTCTGCAGAAAAGTGTAATGATGAACAAGACTGAAATATTTCTCACTCACAACATTGCTTTAGTCTGGGATTCAATTCTCACTGTCCATCTTCTTCTATCCCAAGAAAAGCTGAAAATGCACAGCAACAGCACCCATTAATGAAAGGTGTAACTCATGAGGACTGTCAGACCTGTTCTCAATTTTTTATCATCTCAGACAACAAGAAAAAGGCTTGAGTAACAGTAAGTCATAGAGAATATTTTTCTTTTTTACTAACACTGGAGTCCTAACAGTCCCTGCACTTCACACGTGGAAGGAATTAGGCAGTGGCAGTGTTTTAGCCATCACCACCAAATCTAGAAGGCCTGTGGCAAGGAAAATGGGAAGGTGTTATAAGATCCCTGTGCAAGCTAATGTTCCTTCACCAGCCTCCCTCGCTCTGATGAAAACTTTTAGGTGACCTTTGAGACATTTAGACAACTGCTTTTTGGTTATATTAAGGCATAAAATTCCCATAATGTTTTGCAGGGCAAGAGAAATGCAAGACCAGTTTTTCCCCTCTCTGGGAGGCACCACACTGCAATACTTGCCCTTTACATTTTCTGCTGCTTCTGCTCCCTTCAAGTGGCCAGCAAACACCTACAGCTTCACTGCCTGGAACCCCCCAAACTGCACTGCTGTAGAAGAGAGGCTGCTCCTGCCCATACAACATTTTAATAGAAGCATATTGTTTCTGCAAATACCATTGCATTTTGGAGGGTGCACATTTTTGTTGCCAAGTGAGATACGATCTGGGAATTCCTACTAGGCTGGGACACTAAAGAGACTAAGATGGATACAGACCAGATTGCTCAGTCCAAGAAGACTTGGATGATTCAAACCATGCAAACAGCAAGAGATTTATAGTGTCTAGAAAATGTGAAAGTTCATAAACTTCAGCAGCACAGGGTTAGGTTACAATAACAGATGAACAGAGATTAATATCAACATGACACTTTTTAATTTAGGTGTCCAGCTTACTCTGTAACAGCATTTTAGACATCTAAAAGCCTGTTTCCACTACGCACCAACTGATGATATAAAAATCTAGAAAGAAAGGGAAGACCTGTAAAGGCCGTAAAGCCTAAACAGCACCCAAGGAAACCAATGTGGCAAATCTTTCAATACTTAGAATAAGTAAGAAATAATATAATAATAAATTATAAAAGAGTAAGGAAATCCTAAAACCTTCCATTTGAAATCAATGAAACATTCTAGGAAAATATAAATAGTCCTTGTTTTGCTTCCTATATCTGCTTCATTTCTAAGTAGATAAGACTTATAATGTACTATTCCTAATTGATATAATCAAATAGCAGATTCCTAACTTAGCAAACAAAGGTTGATGATCAGAGCTGTACACTCCAGCAGAGAAAAGAGATGTTTAATACAAAAAACTACAAAACACTTAATGACAATATTAAGAGGCAGCTCTAGCACAGACTACAAGGAGTGGTATGGAACAGCAGGAGCTGCAGAGCAAATTGAATGGGCTCAGAACAGAGAAACTGAGGTGTTTTATTCATGAAATAAAAACAGTTAATAGGAAATGTACGTCTGTATTCCATGTGATGATTCATTTTACCTAGCAACCTCTGAAACAGTTGAAATACTTGACTTTATATTAATGTACACTGTTACAACTTCTGTCTTATTGACTTCATTAAATATTTTCCTCCCACTGTGAAGCTGTGAAACAGCCAAGCAGTTGGCGCCACTTTTTGACTCACAAATGGGAAGTGTCATAGCAAGGAGGATAAAGAAACATTCAGACATCCTTAACCTCCTGCCCATCAAGGAGATTATAAAAGTAAAGATTTATGGCATACCCCTTACTTGCTAAGAAATTACTACATCTCTCTCACATACCAATATCAAGCTTGGTCCAAAGCAGATCAATGGGATCAACTGCATTTAGGCCAGGATGGATTATTTATGTTACTATGACAGCTATTGTCATGGAGGATGAAAAGGCATTCCCTGACCCAAACTGCCCACAGTGTAAGGATGAGATATAATGCAACAGAAGAAGAATGCAAATAATTCAAGAAAAAAGGAGACAGTAAGAGAGAAAAGTAGTCCCACTAGCCTAACCACTACTTTTTCCTTCTTCCTGGTTTGGTTTTGTTTCTTTTTTTTTGTTTAAGTTAAAAGGACAAGGAAGATATTTAAGGAACCCATTGAGGATGGCTATCCCTACAACTGTTTTCAAGGGTTGTCTCTACAAACAAAATGGCAAAAAGTTAAGAAACAGCCACTGTTGACATCACAATTTAGAGACATATGACAGATCCTTTGGATATCTTCTGGTCCATAAATGTTTTACTCTTTCTCTGTTTCCAGTTTTTTTCCCTTCACCCAAGAGCAGAAATACTCAATGGAAATTTGCATTAGCTTGTGGTTTAGCTGAATAACTGATCCATAACATGAAAGCTTTACTCTGAGTACTGTGTGAGAGGGCTCCATTTTAAGTAACCAACTCTAGAGAATGCAAAGGACCATTTAAAATCAGTTTCCACTTTATACTGTTGCAAAGAATAATATTCTAGGTTGAAATTCAGCATATACTCATAGCTTTACTGCAATTCTTGAAACAGTTTTTGTTTTCTTAAAGTCCCAGATCCTTATAACATAAGAATCCCAACTTTCAAGTAAAACTAAATATGAAAGTTCTGTGCCTCATTATTTAGAAGCAAGCCCTAAAATGTGAACTGAGTTTAAATGTGAACTTATTCTTTAGGCTGTCAAGAGAGTAAATTGAAAAGGAAAATAGTGATTATTAAAGCTTTCATTTTGGAGTTCTCAGCAGAAGGACTGTGTCTTCAGAAGTCTGACTCATGGATGCCTTTACAGAGCACAAGTGATAATTTCAGACTACAGCAAGGTACAAAGTAAATTTATGGTTCATGAAAATTATGTTTGGCAAACAAAAAGAATCAGTCCACCTGCCCGTCTGTGAACCACATTACAACACATCTGTAGATTGTGAGACAATTAAAAAAAACAACAAAAACAAACAAACAAAAACAACCCACCAACCAACAGAGCATGCAGAGCCTAGTTTTACACTCACAGAAAAAAGGATGCTCTTACAATGAATGGGCAAGCGTCAGTACATCCTGTCTTGGAGAAAGAAAATAAGATTCATACCCCTTTTCCCAGAATTCTGGATTTGTTGAAAGGGTGACTTTTCCATGGGCGCTGCTGCAGGACTTTGCTGCTTGTCACTGGTTGCAGCTGATCAGTTTATGTTTTAAACAGGACTTGAGGCCTCTACATACAGCTCTGCCAACATACAGAGCAACAATGCAAGGACCATTGCTTCTGAAAACAGAAGCAATGTACCCAGAGACAGAAAGTACACTGCACAAGTTAAGCTAACTATTCTGTTCTCAGAACCAGAGTTGCTTCACCCTTTGCTGCCGTTTCCTACCCAGATGTAACAGCACAGGTGACTCTAGCTCAAAGGTGCCACTCCTCTGAAGTGCCTGTATTTTGTAAGCCAACCACTCAATTTTGCAGATTGCTAAGCCCATTAATATTTGGGTGAATTTGGAGGTTCTGCCACCTGGGTGATGTCGGAAGGTGGCTATCCCCACAGCTGTAGCCAAGTCATCTAATGTCCTAGAAATACTTTAATCCGTCTGACACCCAAGAAATGACAGATCTGAGATGCAAATTCCACTACAGTGTCTCAGAAAAAAAAAAGAAAAAAAAAAAAAGAAAAAAATCCCACACCATTTAGAGATACTAATGTAATCAGCAATTTGTTTCACACATCCATCAACATTATTGTCTTTTAGAGTGAATTATTTGAGCTGAGGCACTCATTTGTTACCAGCTCTACACTAGAATTTTTTTTGTTCTGTGTTGAATTGAGTTCAGATACCCACTTCTGCGTCTGTACCAATTAAGGAGTTAGCACTCCCAAGACCTCCTTGAAAGGCTCATCAGTTCACTATTAAATCTATTGCTGATGAATCCAATGGATATACTGCTCGTGTAACTGCTCTCTAAACAGTCCAGAATAGCAGCTGGAGAGGGACTAGATAGTTGCCATCTGCCCATAAACAAGGCCAGAAGAGGATGGATGAACTCTGCCTAAGCTCAGGCCAAAGCCAAAGACTTAAGACAGTTATGCTGCTAGAACACTTTTATATGCCCACTGAGACAAGCATCAAAAGATCTGTTCTACTAAAAAATGCACTGTCAAAAGGGAAATCCAGCACAGCTAACCTAAGATAGGAATTTAAGCAAAGTATAATAGTAATGGGAAACATTTTAATGCTGTTTGTTTTTTTGGGTTTTTTTTGTGAGGAATATTTCTTTACAAGCTTATCACAACACTGCTCTACAATAGCAGAAGCCTACAGGTGCTTTCATAATTCAAAGTATTAAGAATCCTTTCACAGACTTACAAACTGCCTAGTAAAAGAAATTCCATGTTTGGCTCATGCCTGACCTGAATATTGCATATGGGAGAAGAAAGCCCAAGGATGTTTAGGTACGCGCAGACAAGAAAGTGAATGATATCCCGTTGGAAATGTGGGAATAGTAAAAGGGACTGAAATACTAGAGAGAGCTGGAAGGAGAGATCAGCTGACTAGGCAAAACCATCGATCTACCTTAATCATGACACTATAGCTGAGTTGCAAAACACCTCTGAGGACAGCAGTCCATTGACCAGACACTGCACACACAGGCTGGGCTTGCAGCAGCTTTCTGCTTACCTTACACAAAAGGGTTTACCTTTAGAGACAACATCCCTCAGTGAGGGACTGCTGCATACTACAATTCCCAGAAAGCTGCTGATGGTGCTGCACTGCTCTGCACAGCCCATGACACCCCCACAGCAGCTGCTGCACAGCAGTCCAAGGTATACCTGGCAGAGGAGCTAGTCAGAACTATCAAAATCCATGTAAAAAGTGCAGCTCTTTACTGGAATTGGGCTGAATTTACTTTGACAAGGGCAAAATAGTGTTTGTGTGCTGTCTCTGTGAACAGCTGACATGGATCTGGGCTCAGAAGGAGCTGACAATCAAGATAAGTGCAATAGGTAGGACAGAAGGGAGCAAAGGTATCTTCTTGGAAGTGAATAAGCCGGCAGGGCGGGACGGGAGGGAAGGATTTGCTGCTGCCTGCTGACAAGGGAGTTCTCACCCACGACCTCTGTACTCTTGCCTTGGATATTTAGGACATAGCACTGTCCCAACACAAATATTTGTTCTAAATTTTCTTAAACAATCTTTATTTTTTATTTTAATTAGAAACCTTTTATTTTTCTGTCTTTGACTGAGCTTGACTTAAGGGCACAGAGAGACCTGACGTTTTGCTTGCTTTAAGAACCATAACAGCCAAACACAGTATCATATTTTCTTGTTTCCTCAGTTCAGTTTGCTGTCCCTGTTCATCTCATCCGTGCTGCTGGACATAATGTTAGCACCAAGCCTCAGATATGTGGGTGCTTCTCTGAAAACTCCCGCTCTTGGTACCAGGAGAAATCATCATTTAAATATGAATGAATATTAAAATGGAGGGTACAGTTACACTGGCAGCTTACAGGCAGAAAGCCCATGAGAGACGGTTTTATCTTCATTTAGGTGCCCTTTCGCGGACATGATTTCAGTGAGGCGCCCGTGGCTTTTCAAAACAGGCGCAGGTGGGCGAAGGGAAGGGCGAGGGATGCAGCCAGGATGAGAAAGGAGGGGACTCTCACCTTCTCTACGTAGTCGGGCACCTCCTCCACCGTGCGGAAGGAGCTCTCTCCGGGCGCCAGCGCGTAGAAGAGGGCGCGGAGCTGCTGGCCCGGCGCGGTGCCCCGCGGGCCGCCCGCCTCAGCGCCCATGGCCAGGCCGCGCTGCGCCCGCTGCGCTCCGCGCCCCG